>NC_063052.1:39277681-39611008 GCF_018812025.1 Megalobrama amblycephala | reverse complement strand
GACCACTTTCACTGAACCCTTATACCCTGCTTTTGGGGTTGGAGAAGGTTCATCTGTCAGGATCATAGATCAGGAGAACATTTACGCAACCTGTAGTAGACTGAATATAGACAGAAAAATATATTAAATAAAAAAAATGCTGTTTAAAGGCTAAATATTCTCGAATAATAATCAGTGCTGCATATTTGGTTTCTTTTATATTCAGAGACCCTCTGATTTCAAGTTTAAAAATGTAATATAAATATAATGATCAGTCATGTAATCAAATCGTGTATCAAAATTCAATCTGTGGTTTAAACAAATGTCTCATTGACATTAAATGTATTATTAAACCTTTGTGTTGTGTTGTGTTATGTTATGTTATTTTGATTTTTGAGTTGTCGGAAATACCAATTAACCTATTTTTTTTCCTTGACATTTTGTGACTTTTCCTCATTTAATGTCATGAATATGCATACAAAGTTTGAACATGCTGATGTGTTTTTGACATATACACACATAATTGCTATTACGTTTGTCATGTTCGTGGATCAGTTTGACCTGCAAATTTTAATAGGCATATGTACAGACCCAAAATAATAACATTTTTGTTATTATATTTTGTTGTGTTGGTTTTTAAGCCTGGTTTATTGGGTTTTAGCCTGGTGAATGTAAAAAGGAGCTTTTTTCCACTTATTTCAATAATGAAAAATATTTTGTCAGCTACACAGGTGGTAAATATTAGCTATCATTTATTTGTTTTGTTTTTTCAAGCTATCTGAAATACTATCGAACCTGTTATTTTTCTTGAAATTTTGTGACTTTTGATTTAGGGTCATGAACATCCATGCAAAGTTTCAACACACTGATGTGTTGTGAAATGTGCATACAGAAATGTTGATGTATGATCTTGCTGTTTGTGGGTCAGTTTGACCCATATATGCAGCTGTTCAAAAGCAATTCTACAGTCCCCAAATAAAAAAAAAACACTTCTGTGTTGTATGTCAGAGCTCTTCAACTCCAGTTCTGAAGTGCCAGTGTCTTGCTGAGTTTAACAACTTTTTTATTTTCAAAGCTTGTGAAAATAAAAAGTTGTTTTACCCATTAACTGTCTGTCCTACTTTTTGAGCATAGACTTGAAAATGACTTTTCCAACTTAAATTGTTAAAAAATCTTGAATACTTCAAAGCAAAGTTTGGTGTTTTTTTAAATGGAACACTTTACAGATTATTGTAGAAGTAATATATAAAATAAATATAACTTTATATATATCTGGGTCCCAGATTTTTGCGGGAAGTTTGAGGGGAATGTCCTGGGCTGACAACCAAGTGTGGGCTTAGAACGATGATGGTCCACCAATGCCTTGTTCCTTTCGCCAGTGCGAGAAAGGGCTTCTGTGGTGAGCCTTCACGTACAAAGGCAACACTGAATAAATGCATGCACGGAGAGGGACAATGGCTTTGGATTCTTGTAAGGCAAATAATGGGTGCTGGTAGCCTAAACAGCACTGGAAGGGCAATAATCCTGTAGACGAGACCAGAAATGAGTTGTGTGTGTACTCTACCATGATTTATCTAGAACTCCAATTTGATGGCTCTGCAGACAGTGCAGGACCCTCTCCAAGTCCTGATTTGCTTGTTGAATTGCACTAATTGAAAACAAAATATGCATTACATTAGCTGTGCTTGCATTTTGATACATTGTATTTTTAAGGCTTGCATTTTTATGGGCTGAAATTCAACATGGTCATATATTTAAGCTGTGAATATTTCAATTAAAAATATTTCACACACATTTTCATTATTAAAAATTCAATAATTCATATCACCTTTCAGATTTCACTTCCAAAATATTAATTCTGTTTAAAAATACAACCTATAAAATTCGACTAGCAATTTTCAGTCAATTTTATTTCACTTTTCAAATTCGCTTCCACAAATTCAGTGGGTCAAATTCGGCAGAAAATTCAACATTTCACATCCGGGAACTGCAGGAAAAGCAGTAGAGTGCCGATGCATGATATCCATCTGCTGTTAGTCTTCTTCACCAGCAGGTGCCGCTAGCAGCTGTTTACAAAGACGAGCAACGGCTAGTAAGTCATCATTCATTCATAAAAACGGATTTTACAGACTTAGAGCAAGCGGTAAGTGAATGTGTGATGATTATCAGGGCCAGTGTACATGCAGAAAAGCTGATAAATACACAAAAAGCTGCATTTATGTTTAATTCAGTGTCTTTACGGTTAATTTCCCTGTGTAGGCTATAGCTTTCTCTAGTGAACAAGATAACATTATTGCCCGATGCTGTACAGATCAAATGTTAAATCTGAGGTAGACAAATATTTCTCTCTGTTGTTTAGTTTCCTTAACTTTATATCGCGGCGCTGTGTTGTAATACTAGGATTCCCCTGCCATCAGGACATATAAAACTCTTAACACAGCTTAGTGGACTCGAACAGAGATATAAAAGACCAAACTCGCACCTCATTTTTTGATGTAAGTTATACTATAGAGGCTCCAAGAAAGCAAATACTGGTATAAAGTTAGTTTGACGCTGAACGTTTGATATTCGCAAATTTAGGGACCGTCTCTAAAGTTACGACATTGGTATTCACGTTTCTACCTTCAATAGCGTTTAAAGAGAATGACTTCGTCACGAAACCAACTGTAAATTGTTCATCTTGGTGTCAGGTATAATGCAAACATTTTAGATTTTTGATGTTTATTCAAATAAAAGGTAACACTTTATATTAACTAGTTAATATGAACTGCACTTCTACAGCACTTATTAATCTTTGTTAATGTTAATTCCAGCATTTACTAATACATTATTAAAATCAAGAGTTGTATTAACATTAGTTAATGCACTGTGAACTAACATGAACAATGAACTGCTGTATGCTTATTAACGTTAACAAAGATTAACAAATACAGTAACAAATGAATTACTCATGGATAGTTCACGTTAGTTAATAGATTATGAATCTTACTGTAAAGTGTTCCCAGATAAACTGTCAAGTAATATGTAAATATTGCTATGTATTTCACTACTGTATGGGATCATACAAAAAAATGCCACAATTTAAAGCTCAATAGCATGTGAAGAGAATGTTTTACAATCACAAAACCAACTGTAAAGTGTTCATCTAGGTGTCAGGTCGAACAGTGATGCGACCTCTCTCTCTCTCTCACACACACACACACACACACACATTCAAACACACACAACTCAAAGTACATGCACATATGCTTTTTTTTTTTTTTTTTTTTTTTTTTTTCTTACACATTCATCACACAATTAGTTCTGCTTAGTTCATTTTATTTTTCCTGCTCATATAAATGCTTTGGCAACACAATGTAACATTTGTATAAGCAGGATAATATATGATCAGGTAAAATAAAAATGAAAAAAGTAGAACGAATTGTGTGATGAACGTGTAAAAAAAAAAAAAAAAAAAAAAAAGAAGAAGAGAGAAATAGTATATATGGATGTACTTTGAGTGAGGTGTGTTTGAATATGTGCATGTGTCTACAAGAGTTTGGTAGAAGGTAGAAACTTGAATACCAATGTTGTAACTTTAGAGACGGTCCCTAAATTTGCGAATATCAAACGTTCAGCGTCAAACTAACTTTATGCCAGTATCTGCTTTATAGTATAACTTAGCCTCTATAGTATAACTTAAATCAAAAATGAGGTGCGAGTTTGGTCTTTTATATCTCTGTTCGAGTCCATCAAGCTGTGTTAAGAGTTTATATGTCCTGATGGCAGGGGAATCCTAGTATTACAACACAGCGGCGCGATATAAAGTTAAGGAAAATAAACAACAGAAAGAAATACTTGTCTACCTCAGATTTAACGTTTGATCTGTACACCAGCATCGGGCAATAACGTTATCTTGTTTACTAGAGAAAGCTATAGCCTACACAGGGAAATTAACCGTAAAGACACTGAATTAAAAATAAATGCAGCTTGTGTGTCTTTATCAGCTTTTCTGCATTTATACTGGCCCTGATAATCATCACACATTCACTTACCGCTTGCTCTAATTCTGTAAATCCGTTTTTATGAATGAATGATGACTTACTAACTGTTGCTCGTCTTTGTAAACAGCTGCTAGCGGCACCTGCTGGTGAAGAAGACTAACAGCAGATGGATATCGTGCATCGGCACTCTACTGCTTTTCCTGCAGTTCCCGGATGTGAAATGTTGAATTTTCTGCCGAATTTGACCCACTGAATTTGTGGAAGCGAATTTGAAAAGCGAAATAAAATGGACTGAAAATTGCTAGTCGAATTTTATAGGTTGTATTTTTAAACAGGATGAATATTTTGGAAGTGAAATCTGAAAGGTGAATATAAATTATTGAATTTTTAATAATGAAAATGTGTGTGAAATATTTTTAATTGAAATATTCACAGCTTAAATATACGACCATGTTGAATTTCAGCCAATAAAAATGCAAGCCTTAAAGATACAGTGCATAAAAATGCAAGTACAGCTAATGTAATGCATTTTTTTTTTTTCAATTAGTGCAATTCAACAAGCTTTTTATTTCAAAAACATTTGGCATTAATTTACTTCCATAGAAGAACGCCCATTCGGACCGACTCCGGCACAAAAAGCAGACTCTCTGGGCACCTCGCAAAGGACAGTGACAAAGTGTAATGCCTCACGGACCTTGGGCTCCACTCCTCAGGTGACCGCTGTGACCATCCGGTTGGGAGGCATGATGGTCACAGGAGAAGTGGGTCCCAAAAATCTGTGAGAGTACATCGGGTTTTCCTCTCTTACTACCCAGGCGATACGAGATGTTAGTTAAACCGGCCAAAGAAAAGTGCCCAGCGACCCTGCCAAGAATTTAATCTTTTAGCAGAATTAATATAAATAAAGTCCCTGTAAAGTCAATTCTGAGAATTCTTTCTAAACACTTTATAAATGTTACAAATGTATTGCTGAAACACATTACAAAGACTGTGAATTGTGTAATGCTTAATTGTGAAGTTAGAGCATTAAACAGTTTTTCACCAAGTATCTGCTCAGGATTTTTTTGGGCGGAGCTAAAATGGGGGTTGATGATGCACTTGGACCCCCGAGCATAGCCCCTCCCCTAACACTATATAACTGTCGATGACGCACCGAGCGTGGCGCCGCCTCTACAGCGGTTCACTCGCTCAATCTCGAGCATAGACTGTAAAAAAAGATCTCGAGTGTCATTACAGTTATACAACCCTTTGCACATTTAGCTAGTAATGCCTTCGTCACGCAAATGCATATTACATGGTTGTTATAATATACAATATGCTCGGTCTCCTTATTTAAATTTCCTAAAACGATGATATGAAGGATTCTAAAGTGATCGTTCTAAACCGGATAATTTTACAAACTTTCATCAGACAGCTGGGATTCACAGATAATCAGCTGTTTTTGGTGAATGTGACTGAACAGACCTCGTCCCCCCCTCCCGCCTCGGCCTTCTTATCGTCCCGACGATAACCGATGATATATGGGGCCGGACAGAATCTCTCCCGTCCCGGCCTTCATCCTCCCGTCTCGCGGCACCGTCATTTGTCGACTCGACAACATAGACTGTAAAAAATATGGACATAGTGTCCGTGAAGGACACTACATGTCATGAAGGACAAAATTAGCAGTATAGACCACAACACAATGTGAACCAGAGTGTAAGCATGTTTTTTTCTGTTGTAAACTTGGCTGTTTTAACATGATGGTCAATGAGATTCTGCTCCCTTTTGCAGCCTGTCCCTAGCGGCCAGTCGATGAATCGCAGTTTAAGTTACTTCCGTATTGGCTTCACGAGAAACTGGGGGAGGTTGCCGCTTGCTCGACAACAGTCGCCAGTACGTGCCCACCAATGAGTGTAAGTTGCCGAGTTTGCTTATGTTATAATTAGTAGGTAGTCCACAGTAACTCTACTAAAATTTGCAATCCTCTAAATGATTCTTTTTATATACATCAGTATGTTTGACTCATTATACTCAAGTCAATTGAGACGGCAGCTCTCGCGAGTGGGTGTGGTTTCAGCGCTGACAGCGGACACGCCCCCAGTGTTTGAGAGCAGAGAGCACTGCCTATTTTTTTGAGATTTTGATAACTTATTTCATTTACTTGCAGATTTTTTTAATCATTCAAAGTTGGCTGGGTGGTTAATAACACATTTTTCCGCGGTGTGACAAACTCAGAATACATACTTTAAAATGACTTTACAGGGACTTCTTATGGTTCTTATGGTTGGTCCAAACTAAAAATGGAACCCCGCGCCCTCCAACCAGTGATGCCACTCCTCCAGTGCCAACTTAAAGAGATAGTTCACCCAAAAATGAAAATTTAATGTTTATCTGCTTACCCCCAGCGCATCCAAGATATAGGTGACTTTGTTTCTTCAGTAGAACACAAATGATGATTTTTAACTCCAACCGCTGCTATCTGTCAGTCAAATAATGGGAGTGAATGGGAACACAATCAATAAGAGTCGAAAAAACGTCTGTGCATGTTTTTTCGACTCTTATTGATTGTGTTCCCATTCACTCCCATTATTTGACTGACAGACAGCAGCGGTTGGAGTTAAAAATCATCATGTTCTGCTGAAGAAACAAAGTCACCTACATCTTGGATGCCCTGGGGGTAAGCAGATAAACATTAAATTTTTATTTTTGGGTGAACTATCCCTTTAACAGCCAGTAACTCCTTATTCCCGATGTCATAATTCTGTTCTGGGGAATGGGGTGAGACGATGAGAAAAAAAAAGCGCATGGCTGTGTTCTGTCATCCGAAGGTGATCTCTGGGACAATATTACTCCCACTCCTACTTCTTATGCATCCACCTTCACAATGAATTGACGAGACTGGTCGGGGTTGGTGAGAATAGGATCCAAACAATGTGGCTCTTTAAGTTTTCAAATGCCTCCTAAACTTGGAGGTTGACCAACAGAAATGCATTTGAGTGGAGGTAAGATTCGTCAACAGCAAGGCAATCTCTGGCTAAAATTCCAAAAGGAATCACCTGAAAAAAATTGGCAAACCCCAGAAATCGCTGGACCACCTTACGACCTGTTCACCTTCCGGCGAACATTCACCATAACTTTAATTCCAAAATATACAAACAACAAAAGTAAAAGTGACAGTCCCTTGCGAACAACTGCCGCACACACATAAACAAAACATAATGCAAAATAGTCCAGGCCTGGTCCTCTCTTGTCCTTCACTGTCATTTTTGGTTTAATGTATAATTAATAATGTAATGTGTAATTATGATAAAATAAAGGGAAAATCAAATGTGAGATTATCTGTGATTATTGTTTTCTCCACAGCAGCTGAATGAAAACCTGTTACCTGCTGTTCTTACAATCAAGAAGCATCATGTTAAAACAAGAAATGATTTCTGAAAGGTTTGTTGCAAATGAACTAACCCTGGAAGTGTGTTAGAAGCTGTTAAAACAGAAACACAATTTCTGTATGTTATTACAAACCATTCATCTAGTCTTATAATTGGTGTCAAGAGATACAGATACTGATTTTAAGCAAAGTACAGAGAGTAGAGCATCAAAACTGCAAAGTTATGGTTTCACATAAGCATTATGTTTATTCTCTCTCTCTCTCATCTGCACACTGAAAACCAGGAAGTTTGTGGATTCAGGAGAAATGAAACCTATTTCCCTGCGACACGAGCCTCTGCTTAAGGATCCACACTCTTCTAGTTTGGTTAAAGCTAAAGGAGGGAATATTTGACTTGTTATTCTGTCAAAGCAGGTAAGAACGTCATATAATCCTTAACTAAAGGGTTTAATGTCTTCTTGCTTGCATTGAAAAAAAATACTGAAATATTACTGTATTTGTTTGATAATAATTATATGTTAATGTAGATGTATTATGTTTATTCTTCTGGTTACGGGTGAAGAGTTTAGGATTCTTTCATATTAATACACAAAACTGTAAGCATTTTGTAGATTTTTATACATGCTCTCTTTCATTAATGATTTACATGTATATTTATAGGCTACTCCTTCAGAAATGTCTGAATCTGCAGCGAGTCAGTATGTGGATCAGTTCAGCTGTCCAGTCTGTTTGGATCCTCTGAAGGAGCCGGTGACGATTCCCTGTGGACACAGTTACTGTATGAGCTGTATTACTGACTACTGGGGCCAGAAGGAGCAGGGGCCGCCATACCGCTGTCCCCAATGCAGAGAGAGCTTCAGTCAGAGACCTCTACTGAAGAAGAACACTCTGATAGCTGAGATGATGGAGACGCTGCAGAAGACGTCCCTACAAACGGCTGCTGTGGAGTGTGATGTTTGCACTACAGAGAAGAACAGAGCTGTAAAGTCCTGTCTGCAGTGCTTGGCCTCCTTCTGTCAAACTCACCTGCAGCTTCACTATGAATCTCCTGCGTTTATGAAGCACAAACTAGTCGAATCTTCCAGAAACATTCAGGAGAACATCTGCCTCAGTCATGGGAGACTTCTGGAGATTTACTGTCAGGATGATCATCAATGCATTTGTTGTTTCTGTATGATTGACAATCATAATGGACACAACGTGGTGTCTGTGGATACAGAATGGACTAGTAAAAAGGTAATCAATGCTTATAAATTCAGGTAGTTGTCATTTATGATAATATTTATAGTTGATAATATTAGTAAATGTTATTTATTTTATTTACCAATTTAAATTACTGAGATATTAACCTACTTCCTCCTTTTATATTAACATCCTCAGAAAGAGTTAAAGGAGATAAAGGTGGCGTGTCAGAAGCTGATCCAGGAGCGAGAGAGAGGTCAGCGGGAACTCAGAGAAGCTGTGAAGTCTTTTAAAGTGACTATCAGAAGAGGCCAGTGATGTTTACAGTGTTTCTAAAAGTGACGTATTATTACAGAATCCAATGAAGATTCTTAAGTGACATTTGCAGGGGAAAAACAAGACCAAAAACACACTCATACACACCCAAAAAAGGTGCAAATGTGAAAGTTTCCCATTGTCATTTTTACACATGCAAAAGGTTTTTTTTGTTTTGTTTTTCCATACATTATCTTTCCCTTCTTTGTAGTGATATAATGTATGTTTGCAAATAATTGGAAAACCAATCCGCTATAAACAAGCAACATTTTTATTTTACCAGTTCATTTGACTGATAGTAGAATATTAAAGTTCTCTGTTTTAATTTCAAGACATGATTTATGATAATGGAGTATCATGGAGGCTGATGTTCCTGTCTGCATGATCAGATCTTTGTGTCTCTGACAGAGTTCAGCTCTAGAGACCATGGAGGACATTGAGAAGGTCTTCACTGAGCTCATCTGCTCTCTTGAGAAGAAACGCTCTGAGATTAAAGAGCAGATCAGAGCTCAGGAGAAGACTGAGATAGATCGAGCAGAGGAACTTCACAAACATCTGGATCAAGAGCTGACAGAACTCAGAAAAAGACAAGCAGAGATTGAGAAACTTCTGATTACTGATGATCAGATCCAGTGTCTGAAGGTAATGATGCAAAAATGTTGAGAACCGTCCATAAAATCAAACACTATTGTGCAATGATTGTTTCTTTGTTTTGTTTTTTGGAAAAGATCTCCCAAATTAAGTCTGAATTATTATTCTCATTTCAGAGTTGTCAGTCTGAGTGTGTTTTACCTTCATTTGAAGATGTTCCCAGCTTCACTCAACACACTCATCTGTCTTTTAAAGACATTTCAATCTCAGCGTTTAAGGAGGTTTTGGAGGACGTCTGTCAACTGCAAACAGCCAAAATGTCTCGAGAAGGTCTGAATATTTTCATATGTTCTATTAATTTGTCATTACTGTCATTAAACCAACACATTAATCATGTATTTTCTCTTCAGTGTCAAATGTCTCTGTTGTAAAGCCTCCAGAACCAAAGACACAAAATGATTTTTTGCAGTGTAAGTTCAACTGTGGTATCTTCAAAGAAAATCATTTATTGATAAGTATCATTTGTAACAATGTGACCATTTTGAAAACAAAGTTTACTTTGTTTAGTATTTTTTTTTTCTCCTCAGATTTCTGTGAACTTCACCTGGATCTAAACACAGCACACAAAAACCTTGAACTGTCAGAAGAGAACAGGAAAATATCGGGTTCAGATGAAGCTCAGCAATATCCTGATCACCCAGAGAGATTTGATGAGTTTCCCTACATCTTGTGTCGAGAGGGTTTGTACGGTCGCTGTTACTGGGAGGTCGAGTGCAGTGGGAAAAATTGGGCTGTAGCAGTTTGTTACAAAGGAATTGGACGTAAAGGAAACAGTGAAGACTGTGGACTTGGCTCCAACAAAAAATCATGGAGACTGGGCTATTATCAGCATCATTTCGGTTTCATACATGATAAAATAAAGGTCCGTATCCCTGCTACCTCTAGAATAGGAGTGTATCTGGATCACAGAGCAGGAACTCTGTCCTTCTACAGCGTCTCTGACACAATGACTCTCCTTCACAGAGTCCAGACCACTTTCACTGAACCCTTATACCCTGCTTTTCTAAATGGACAAGGTTCATCTGTCAGGATCATAGAGCAGAAAAAAAGATCAATTATAAAACCAGAATGTATTCCATAAATTACTTGAACTATTCACAAATGGAAAAGGTCAGTGGTGTATATATATACAGTAGGCCTTCAGGGTAAATTTCCACCACTTTTTGATATAATAATCTGAAAATTATCAATTTTTTGTCAGATAAGACTGATTTGTAGATTTGTTTTATGTTTGATATTAAAGATATGTATATCTTTATAGGGAATTTGTAGACAACGTAATTAATGTAGATTTGAATGGAGGTTGTTTTTTTTTTGAAGTGAAATATATTGTGAGACTCTTGAGGTCAGAAGTCTCCATAGGAATTGGTGCAGAAAACCCGTCAGTGGCATAATGTTGCTTTTATTATTTAATTTTAGAAATTATTATAATTCATGGAATCATCATTTAATAATTAAATTAATTAGATTCACATTCAGACATTAGGCCAATTAGGTTAAGGCATTTTAATCGAAATTCATGGTTTATTACCAGTGATGGGAATAACGGCATTATAAATAAACAGCGCTACTAACGGCGTTACTTTTTTCAGTAACGCGTAATCAAACAAATTACTTTTTACCCAGTTACAACGCTGTTACCGTTACTGACAATAAAATGCGGCTCTATTATAATTGAGCTCACTGAAGCGTTTTCATCCGAGTAGACTCTCTCTTAAACTGATAAGAACTTTTACGATCTAATCCTATATATTCTATATATAACCACTTGAGAAATGTATAAATGTGTATCCAATTTTCCCCTCTCATGACTTTCCTTTTATAAGCTTTATTCTATATATTAATTCTCTGTTTTGAACTATTTTGGTATTAATGTTTCAAAGTTGCAAATTTATGGTTAACCAAAATCACATGAGTAGCATGTTTGGTATCGATGGACGCCAACTTTCGTTTCCCATTTGTTAATTGATGTTACTTGTTTCTAACTCTGTGACACAAGTGTTAATAACTTTCTTGTCATAATTGGATTCATTTTAAAGTTATTGCTTGAGGATTTAAGCTTCAATTGAGAATGTTTAGAGGTTGTTTAATATTTCCGGTACGTGTCTGATAATCGTTTGATAAAATGTATTGTGGCAAAAAATGATAAAAAAAATGCTTATTGGCATTTCAATAATAATTTACTTTGTGATTCTCTTTTTAGAGAAGCTTTTAAAGAGTTTTGGGCACATGCTAATGCCATAAAATCTTCTTTCCTGACCTTACAGCAGTGATGGGATTTTGTGAAGGTACAAATTTAAACAATTATGTCAGCAATATACTCACAATGCCACAAGAGACATAAATGGTTCAGTGAGTGAGTTAGAAGATTTAGTTACAAGAACTTGCAGAATCCATAAAAGATGCCATCTTTGTGGAGTCCATTAAAAAGTAGAAAAATGTATTGCCTGAAAGTTAATGGACTCGCCATCAAATTTACTTTTCAATTTAGAAAAAAAGGATGGTCAGAAATGTATTTATGCTTTGTGTTCTGAAATGGGTCTTGTCGAATCCCTTAGATATTAGAAAAAGAGCTGTTCAATTTTACAAAGTTACATTTCCCATTAAAAAGATATAAATCATGTTTATATATATATAATTTAACACAGATAACCAAATAAGCCAATAAGGAAATTTGTTGAAAAAAATTTAAGAAAATATTATGTGGATATTTTTAATTGTGTAGAGAGACAGGAATTTGAAGTTAGTCATGTTCCAAATGGTAATGGTGTGATTATTAGACCTGTTAAGGTCAGTTATGCTATTGAGAACTTGGCAGTTAATAAAGCATGTGGTCCTGATTTAATAGCAGCAGAACATCTGAAGCATGCTAGCCAAAACATTTTAATGTTACTTGCTTTGTGTTTTACAGGATTTTTAATACACGGTGTACTACCTGAATCTATGTTAAAGGTGCCCTAGAATCAAAAATTGAATTTACCTTGGCATAGTTGAATAACAAGAGTTCAGTACATGGAAAAGACATACATTGAGTTTCAAACTCCATTGCTTCCTCCTTCTTATGTAAATCTCATTTGTTTAAAAGACCTCCAGAAAACAGGCGAATCTCAACATAACACAGGCAGTTACGTAATAGCCGGGATCATTCATATGTATGACCCCAATATTTGCATATGCCAGCCCATGTTCAAGGCATTAGACAAGGGCAGGCAGATGAAAATGGCAGATGGAGCAATAATAACTGACATGATCCATGATAACATGATATTTTTAGTGATATTTGTAAATTGTCTTTCTAAATGTTTCGTTAGCATGTTGCTAATGTACTGTTAAATGTGGTTAAAGTTACCATCGTTTCTTACTGTATTCACGGAGACAAGAGCCGTCGCTATTTTCATTTTTAAACACTTGCAGTCTGTATAATTTATAAACATAACTTCATTCTTTATAAATCTCTCCAACAGTGTGTAATGTTAGCTTTACGGCGCATACTATCAAACTCATTTAGAATCCAAATAAATCCAAATAAATACTATACTTACACGATCCGAAGCATGCATGCAGCATGCATGACGAACATCTTGTAAAGATCCATTTGAGGGTTATATTAGCTGTGTGAACTTTGTTAATACAATGTATTATAGTCGAGAGCTCGGGGGGCAGGGAGCTCGAGATTTAAAGGGGCCATGCGCTGAATCGGTGCATAGTTAATGATGCCCCAAAATAGGCAGTTAAAAAAATTAATTAAAAAAAATCTATAGGGTATTTTGAGCTGAAACTTCACAGACACATTCAGGGGACACCTTAGACTTATATTACATCTTGTGAAAGAACGTTCTAGGGCACCTTTAACAGTTATATTAGTGCCAGTAATTGAAGATAAAACCGTTAATCTAGTATGGAAAATTAAAGGCCAACTGCCTTAGTGAGTATAATTTGAGCGTATGTATGGATACACTCAACTACAGATAATCAGTTTGGTTTTAAAAGGAAGCATGGCACTGATTTATGCATATATTCAATGAAGGAAGTGGTTAGTAAGTATAATAGGCACAATTCAACAGTATTTTTTTTTATATATGATTTTAAGGTATTTGATCGAATTAATCAAGCTATTTATAAAGTTACAAGAAACACCATGAGGACACCCATGGCGATGGACGGTGATGCTGACTCACACCCCTGTTCAGACTCTGTGGTGCTTTGGCTCCAGGGCGACAGTGGGTGCTGTCCTTCTTTCCTCGGGCATAGGCTCACACATTGTGGCAAGAGGAAGCTTCCAGTCTGTGGGAGGCTCTGTCCATTGAATGTGGTGGTAACAGGCTGGGGTCTGGATCAGGGTTAGACACTCTCCAGACACTGATGATGGCCTCCCAGCTAAGTCCAAATGGGGCATTTGTGTTAATAACATTACAGTGATCCTTTGATTAATTTCAAAGTGGAAATGATGCTGTTTTAGAAAACATTGTCTTAAGAATCTGTTATTCTATTACTATTATGACATTCCTTTAGCTAAAAATACAGGCTATATGTGACGAGCAGGGCGGGCGAGAGCCGTGAGGGAACGGCGCGAGGCCGGTGACGCGAGTGATAATGAGCATCACCTGCGAGGCGCGCCGGCCTCGAGTCTCTCACGGAGGAGCTCTGGAGGCATAAAAGGAGGAGCAACGTCAGTGAAGGACGAGAGAGGACCAGGCCTGGACTTTACGTTATGTTTTATTATGTTTGTGTGGCCGGCAGTGATGGGAATAACGGCGTTATAAATAAACGGCGTTACTAACGCCTTTACTTTTTTCAGTAACGAGTAATCAAACGAATTACTTTTTCTCCCGTTACAACGCCGTTACCGTTACTGACAAAAAAAATGCCGCGTTACTATAATTGAGCTCACTGAAGCGGTTTTCATCCGAGTAGGCTCTCTCTCAGCCATAGGACCTGCAAAGTTTTTTTCTCTGGTGTGTGCTGCGGTAAGTCATACACAAATATAATTTTAAACTGATAATAATTACGATGCGCTGTGTGTGTGTCTGTCAGAGCATGCGCGCGAAGCGCGAGCTCAAACCAGAATACCCTTTTTGATGCTTGATCGAAAATATGTGAAATGAGTTTTTTTCTAGTCGACTAGTAGTTGTTCATTTATGCTATTAGTTGACTAATCACATTTATATTAATTTAATTTCTTAAATACTGGAGAGAATAAACCATAATAAGGAGCGTTTACATAGGCTATATAGCACTCAATGACACGCATAATTGCCATAAAGAACCGGCAAAAGTAATGATTATGAGTGTGACAAAAACAGTAAGGAGACATTTTAATTGTTTATTAATAAAGTAATGTTTTCTGAATCAGTGTCGGCTGCAAAGATGAAGTTGACATTGCTGATTCCCATTGCTGATCATCTGCTCATATGGACGCGCCTAGAGAAATGACGCACATTTCATTCGGATTAGGCTACATAATCAGAGTAGCCTCTTTCTTTTCGTTTTTAATAACTTCATTTTCGTTAAAGTAGATATTTCAAACATTCTATAGATATATTTCTCATGTCTGCGAGGCAAGCAGCCTCTGAGTTTCGGTTCATTTAAGACGCGCTCCAGTTCACGCGCCAGTGATCGCGCCCACGCCTCCATGTCATGATTTTATTGTCTGCTATATTTGCTTGTTATATATTAAATCAAAGCAATTGGTAGATGAAACATTGATTAAAATTAAGATACAATTTTTCCAAAACGAAATTCACTTTAAAGAAAGGCTTTCTACAAAGCAAAACTTAATGAAGTGGTAAAAATCTTATCTGACCCACTCCATGTCTCCCGATATATTTGTGATATCTTATGATGCATCTTACTCATGCTGTTCACTAACTTTTCATAATCGAATAAATGGATTTAAAACATAACATAGGACTATTTAAACATAAATATGAAACTACGTTTTCTTTAATGGCTACCAACACAGTACAGAGAAATTTCATGTCGTGAGCAAGAGCGGATCATGAGTCAGGAGTCGCATCAAGAATAATTTATTCTTAGACTTATATGTAATATTGGGGGCATTCAATTTATTTGGCATATTTTTATTTTATTTTTTTTAAGTAACGCAATAGTTATTTTCCCTGGTAATTAGTTACTTTTATAATGATGTAACTCAGTTACTAACTCCGTTACTATTTGTGAGAAGTAACTAGTAACTATAACTAATTACTTTTTTAAAGCAATGTGACCAACACTGGTGGCCGGCAGACGTCCGCGAGGGTCTGCCGGCATTACTTTCGCTTTGTTCTTTGTTTATTTTGGTATTAAAGTTTTGTTGAACGTTCGCCGGTTCCCGCCTCCTCCTTCCTACATCTACGAACCGTGTTACACTATAATTTAGAGAACTGTAGTGTCATTCAGTATTTATTTGACTGAGATTTTGTCATTTAATTTGTCTGTCATTCAATTATTAAACTAAATTGTCAAAATACATATATTTACATAGAATATTTAATTTATTTTTATTTAAAGGTGCCCAAGAACGTTCTTTCACAAGATGTAATATAAGTCTAAGGTGTCTCCTGAATGTGTCTGTTAAGTTTCAGCTCAAAATACCCCATAGATGTTTTTTAATTAATTTTTTTAACTGCCTATTTTGGGGCATCATTAACAACGCACTGATTTACAATCGGCGCCGCCCCCTTAAATCGCGTGCTCCCTGCCACACGAGCTGTCGACTATATTACAGCACATTTACAAAGTTCACACAGCTAATATAACCCTCAAATGGATCTTTACAAGATGTTCGTCATGCATGCTGCATGCATGCTTCGAATTATGTGAGTAAAGTATTTATTTGGATGTTAAAGTTTTATTCTGAGTGAGTTTGAGGCTATTCTCCGTGGCTAATGGCTACTGCTACACTGTTGGAGAGATTTATAAAGAATGAAGTTGTGTTTATGCATTATACAGACTGCAAGTGTTTAAAAAATGAAAATAGCGACAGCTCGTCTCCGTGAATACAGTAAGAAACAATGGTAACTTTACCCACATTTAACAGTACATTACCAACATGCTAACGAAACATTTAGAAAGACAATTTACAAATATCAGTAAAAATATCATGCTATCATGGATTATGTCAGTTATTACTGCTCCATCTGCCATTTTTCGCTATTGTTTTTCGCTACTGGCTGCCCTTGTCTAATGCCTTTTATAATGTTGGGAAGTTATGGGAACATCATGGGCTGGCATTATGCAAATATTGGGGGCGTACACCCCGACTGTTACGTAACAGTCGGTGTTATGTTGAGATTCGCCTGTTCTTGAGATTTATATAAGAAGGAGGAAACAATGGAGTTTGAAACTCACTGTATGTCATTTCCATGTACTGAACTCTTGTTATTTAACTATGCCAAGGTAAATTCAATTTTTGAATCAAGGGCACCTTTAATTTATTTTTTCATATTTTAGCTATAGATCTATGCAGAAATCAGATGTCATCTGTGATAAGTCATGGGCAAAATAAGCCGCTTTCATGATTTTCAATTTTTTGTTTAGGGTGAATTCAGGTTGATTTGTACACTTTTTGCCATTGAGAAAAAGTGTCCCAATCAACCTGAATTCAAGTCTTGAACTAAAAATCGTAAATGTGTAAGTTTATTTTAGCAGTTCAATAATGTTCAGCAGTCGATCACATTGGGAAAATAAATGTTTTATTTCTCTTTCTCTAATTAACTCTCTCTTCTTTGGGACACGCCCATTTTTGTTTACGCGCTGAAAACCAGGAAGTATAAGTCTTCACTCCAAAGGTGCGTTCCATTCGACCGTAAGTGGACTGCGAAGTGGACTTCACAGGGTATTTCTCCATCTTAAGTGAGATTCCATTCCGGAGGGAGCGAACATGTTCAGTTCGAAGGGCACTGCGAATGGCATAGGGATAGGAAACATCGATACATCACTTCAGAGGAAGTAGAGAGGTAAAATTACCCAACTGTCATTGCGCACCGCGTCACCATTCAGAACTACGATGGAGCGCCATTGAAAGAAAAAAAAAAAAAAGAGCCGTTGAAAGAGTTTTTTAACGGCTCTCCGATGGAGGAATTTATGCGTTTTGAGTAATACATTTTGTTATTCTAATACGAACTAAATTATGAATGGTTATGGCGATGAGTGTTACATTTGCATATTTTATTGTAGGCATGACAAAGCAAAAGTGTTGAAAAGCAGCTGAGGCTCTGTCATTTTTTATTTTACTTTATTTACCAAGTGTTTACTATGCGGCTGCGCGTGGAAAGAAAGCGCACGAGATGAGATCCAGACCATGGATTAAAAATACCTTTATACAGTTAACCAAATGAGAATTTATTTTCATATGGCATGACCGTTACAGCTTCAAATCTGTTATAGAGTCAATCTTAAATTCGAAAGTAAATTATATCTATTTATTTATTTATGTTATATCACAATCTGCGCGACACCGTCATGACTTTCTTCGATGAAGTTTGCAGAGCGTCCAAAATGAGCGATTATTGCCAGCGAAGTCCACTTCAACTATATCTACCCTGCTCAGGGAGTAGGGAGCAGTGAACACTGCGTAGGAACCCTGTCGAATGGAACGCAGCTCAAGTGACTCAGCCTTTGAAATAGATCCACAGCGCTGTTCTTTGGTGTAAAGCAAATCATTTGAGCTGTATTTCTGTCGAGGTAAGAACTTCATAAGATAATGTTGACCGCTTTTAAAAATGCAATTGTAGGTTATTTGTGCATGTGTACAGAGTGTTTACTCCTGTAACTTGTAACAGACCTGGTAAAACAAAATGTTGTACCTCATTGCTAAACGATTATTTTTGGGTTTTGTTGTCCACTATTGAAACTACATAACCTTATTATCTGCTGATCATCATAGATAGATAATCTATGTCTCGTCCGCGCTGCTGGCCAATGGAGGTCGACGTCCGCACCTGGCGGCCATCTTGTCACAGTCAGCAACACGTCCAGTTGGGGCCCACATGGGCCTTGCTTGGGCTAGTTGGGCTTCGGCTGGGCATGGGCTCAGGGTGGGCTGTTGTTGTTGGGCCCCACATGGGCAGTAGATAGGCTAAAGGGCTCCATTCAAAATAGACTGTCAGACATGGATGCTATTTTTAACAATATAGACTCTGGGCTAGATCCACTTTTTATACAAATTTTATTAGATTAGCTGCTGTCTAACTTTTTTGTGTGTTTTAAGATTTACAAAAATTTTATAATGAAAATGTACAACATTCATTTTCAATCCATCCATCTAACAATCCATTTTCCTAACCGTGTTTTTGTCTTACCCCGAAACATTATACATTTATAATAAGTGTTTATATTGGGACTATTTCAGGCCGGTCAAGTAGGAATCGCTGCGGAGGAGCAAAGTCCCTGCGTGACTCGTCATAGATATAAACAGGAGAAGTAGCTCCGGCCGCAGTGTTCTTCCGCAAGAAGAATTCTGTTTATTAATCGCTAGAGCGCCAAATTGCAGGCTGCAGCTAAACAGTTGTCTTAAGAACGTTGTACGAGTTTCAAAAGACAAGTTTGTACGGTTTCCCCACAAAATGTTCAAACCGTAAGCAGTGCGCACTCTGTGCAGCGCACATCTGGAAAGCTCCACCCCCATCGCCGAGCGAAAGAATCTGCCCAGCAACAACTTTGCCGCCTTTTCAGTAGTCTGCTGTCCGTTAAGGATCCTCGAGTTCACCGGTGTCGTCGTGTGGACAAAAGGCAGGTAAGAGTATAATAAACTGGGGATGATTTTACCGCATGATGTTAACCTAAAGCTTTTTTGGAAAGTATTAGTTACGAGGAAAGCTTTTAGCAAATGTTTGTGCATTAGCAGATGTAGCTTAAACCTGGTTAAAGCGTTGAACAGACGACTTTAATTTATTAAGTCAGTAGCATTTGAGCTTATTTGAGTGGTTGACTTAAATATATTGTTTAGAAGTATTTGGTTGTACACTTCTTAGCAAGGCAGTCGAACAGGTATTAGCAAGCTGTTAAAAAGGCTGTAAAATGCCCATTTCTCCGCTTTTACCAGCTGGTGGAATTTTAATATTTGCACTTGTTGCATTTACAGTTAAAGCAAAAACACTGATGAAAGTCCATGTGAATGTCAGCAAAGTTTTATCGGATAGGGTGTCGTGCCAATTAAGGCACATATCCCCGCCATGATTTGCATCGCGTGCACTCTGCTGCACTTCGAGACACGGCAGGTGAAAACATCGGTTTTTTATGCAGTGATCAATTTTGAGATTTTGAACCAGTTTGCTCCCTTAACATGTAAGCTTTCATGTCAAAATAAAAAAAAAATTGTCAACATTACACATTAAGGTGGTTATTTCATTATATTTTGTCAACTTGTGCCTTTAGATTTCTACCGTAAATCACCAACGTTAACAGGGTTTTCCTGCGTTTATTTTTTTAGCGGCCGACAAAACAAATTTTTATCCCGCCAAAGCCCGGTTTGATCAGTTATTGTGATCTATGAGTGATGTAGATGCCTGCTGCGCATGTTAAATGAGTGACAGAGAGAACGAGCAGAGAGCCCCTCCCCCGCCCCTCTCTCTGTCTTCAAAATAAGCACTGTCTTAACTCTCTCATATTTCACATATTAATCAAAATCAAAAGGTCAGAAGACCCAATCCATGTTGCACGTTGCGCATTCGGACAATTTTGTGGGTGTGCACTCAAAAAATGTTGACTCTTCTCTGACAAGAGAAGTAGTTATCTTCTATTACTATTAAAAGTTTATTCATTTATTTCAATGTTTTAAATATTATACACTTACTGATAATAATTAATTTAATATATATATTTTGTTTGTAGGTTGTGGGTGTCATTAGAAATGTAAAATTTGCTCTGGATGAAACTAATTGCCACTCTGTTTCCCACAGCAACGTATGAAATTGCCTGCACAAAATTAGTCGAGTATGAACAGAACACAGATGTACCAACCAAGTCCGATTCTACAGAGAATATGGGAAGGGGGAAGCGCAGAAAGAGGTGAGGCTATTTGAATTACTACTACTAAATGGATGGTGAAAAATTTCCCAATGACACAGGAAGGACATGTTTTGTGGGAGTTTTGTTAAGTGTATTTGGCTCAAAGCTGTCAAAACGAGGGAGGTAGACAACAGATATACGATTAAGAAATAAATAATATTAAATGTAATCAGTTAATAAAAGTAACAGTCACGTTTTGAGGGGAAAAGAGATGTATACAAATGGATGTGTGCATGCCTGAAGGGAGCATGGGGTGTTGGAACAGATGTTAAGGATCAATGTGAGGGTCTCTCTGGTATCTAGAGTGTAGATACCAGAGATGTATATATTTTTTATGTATATATTTTTTAACCAACTGTTTTTAAAACACTTAAACTCATTGATTGTGCTTGTATATTATAGATTTCTAGGCGAGTGATTTTGTCCAGTGAGGATGAGCCCCATCAGGCCTACACCTCCATCCACCCTCAGGTCATCATCTCCACTATAAAAAAAAGAAGTCAACTTGACATTATTTGTTTTCTGGAGAAAACTATTCTGTACCAAATCTTTTGTAGTTGAGCCAATTCAACATTTAATGTCTATTGGATACAGAAGTACTTAAGAATTTAATTTATATATATATATATATATATATATATATATATATATATATATATATATATATGTGTGTGTGTGTGTATTAAAATATTTTTTTGTTGTACAAGATTTTTACAGTGTGGATTTTTGCTGAACCAACACAACAAAATTATTCATTTCAAAGTTGTGTTTTTTTTTTTGTTTTGTTTTTTTTTACAGCGCACCGGCTGCATCCACCCTCTGATCTGTGCCGACACCTCCACCGGGCTCCATCCACCCTCAGATCTCTGCTGACACCTCCATGGCCTCCATCCAACTGGCAGTACAACTTTGTGGGCCGAAACGGGAAGAGAGAGTTCAAGGCCTTAAAACTGTATGAAGTAATGGTAGGTGTACATGTGGATAATGTTTTAAGTTGTACTGAGACTAGAAAGCTGTCACAATACCCCAAAGTTATAAACATTATTTACTGGCTATGTTTACTTGCACCCAAATAATCCATTTGTAATTAGATAGACGGCTCAATCAAATTGAAAGACGTTCATGTAAACACCTTAATCGATCCGACTGAGCTTGATCCGAATGAAATTTCGATCGGATTGGAAGGGGTGGTTTATTCCTTTTCTAATCCAATCCAACAGCAAAAAATGACCATGTAAACGCTTAAATCTGACTACTTTCTCATTCGTTCTCAGAAGACTCTGGGGCACATGCGCAGTGCAGTGTTGACACGCATTACGCAGTGCACAAAGTCGGTGCTTGAAGTTTTTTTTAAGTCGGTGCTTGAAGTAACGCTGCACTTAATTTTCACTGATGACTGCAGTGTTAGGAAATAGTATTATAGCATACACTCTAAATAATTTTAATTATAGGCTATAATTCATTGTAATAATAGACCTAAAAAAAATTTAAATCATTTTTAAAGATAGCTAATAGCCTAATCTTTTATTATTCTCACAGCACATATAATATTAATATAATAATAAAAGAAGCTGAACCTAATAGTTATAATAAGACTAGAAAAATGTAACAGGCCTACATTAATTGGAAATACCAAATCCTCTTAATATTGCCAAGGTTTGAAGCTGTTGACAATATCTCTTGCTATCGTCGAGACATGATAATCGTCTGTTGACGCAACCTGGGTTACCGCATGTGTGACTGATATGACGTCACACACGCACAGTGCGTGCACAAACGTTTTAATCAAAATGTATATAAAACACATATAAACGGATATTTGAATCAGATTACAATGTTTAGAGTACATGTAAACAGATCTGCAATCAGATTCAATTCATTCGGATTGGTGAAAATTGGTGCATGTAAACGTAGCCACTGTGTATGGAGTTGCAAGTAAGTTGCCTAACTTGTGTGTTTAAGAGTATGTGTGTAGTTCTAATAATAATCTTAATTTATGTAGCACTTTTCTTTACATAGTGGTCTTTACAGTCCTGGCTGAGAGTTGTGTTGGCACATATAAAGTAAGTGACCGTTATATTTGTTTCTTGCAGGAGGCTTAAAGAAAAGCACCATGACCAGCCAAATCACCTGTAAAGCTGCAGAGAAGGCGGTCATAGAAGGGGGTAATAGACAGGCCCGACAGGCAACCCCTTAACAAGGACTTCAGGCTTTGGGTTCATTTGAGGTGGAAAGTAGCTAATCCTGTCTCTAACAGTGAGGGAACACTGAGCAAAAGTTTTCTTAATGAGAGTTTTCTTAATGTTTTTCTTCATTTTATTTAAATAAAAAGGTAATTAATTGTATTACTGGTCTTGTTATTATTGTAGCTCATTTAATCCAAGGTGTTTGGGTCTTTGGGACCCATTTTAAAGGTTGCTAAAAGAAAAAATATGCTATTTATTATTTTTTCTAACACAAACTCATTGGCCGTCTGAGTGCGGGAGTGTTGTCTTTCTGCACCTGCTATTCCCACACAAAGTTACAAAATTGTTACATTTCAAACATTTTCACCTATTCTGATTAAGTTCTAAGAAATTATCACTAATAATGATAAAATCTTTTCTATTTTTTATTTTTATTGAATTTCCTTGGTTTCTCACAAAAAACAAACGATCATAAATGCGATCTCACAGGGGTAAATAGCTAAAGTAAACATTTGTCAAGTATTTTTTACATGAATTGTTATGGCTGTATTGATTTAAAAGCCTAATAATGTGGTGGGTCCACCAGACCCGGTAAAATTGGCTGTGTAAAAAAATATGAACACGGGTTACAGAACTGTATGGGCTGACTGTAAAATAAGTCCCCAAAAATGAATTTGTTAGCCCATAATAATGGTTATTACCCTTATGGGTAGAATAGCAGGGGCCCATGAGCAGCCCACATGGGGCCCAGGTAAGTGTGGGCCCCATATAGGAGAAACCTGGGTTGCCCGTGTGGGTTTTAGCTAGGGCCCATGTGAAGCCCAACTTCAGCCCATCTGGGCTTGCCCACATGGGGCCACCATGGAACCCCCGGACAAAACTAACTGGGCCCCATCTGGGCAGCCCAGATGGGGCCCACTCACCAGCCCATATCCAACCCTTATGGGCCCCACATGGGTGTGTTGGCAGGGCAGATAAGTTATTTGTGTTCGTTGCAAACTCAACTCCATAGTCAGTGTAACAGGACCTGTACTGTACATACATCCACTAAGTAACTAACGATTATCCCAAATATAATCATAATATTGTCATATCTTACAGGTGAAAGGTGATCCCACGGGCTCTCGTTTTGATACGGCGATTGGAGCATCTGTAGGCTGCACAAAAGTCTGGCATCGTCTCCTATAAAGCCAGCAATTTCCTGTATCATAATGTAAGATGTTTTTAACAAACCAAACCGATTGGAAATCATGTGCAACTTAAGTTATATTGAAAAGAAAGAGCAATTCTGCCTCTACCACTGATGTAAAATTGCTGGGTAGCAGATAAACTGTAAATACTAGGTCTCACTCACAGATTCTTGTTATTAGCCAGCTAATAACTACAACCACATCCACAAAGATTGTAATTTAGACAAAAGATTAGGTGTCATAAAATCATTATTGGTGTCAGTAAACCTCTATAATTGAACAGCTCGATTGTGGTCTCAGCCTTGATAACTTGCGCAAGTAGCCGTGATACACAACTATGCTGCACGATTAAGTCATTTTTCGAAAAGAAAAGCTGCAATTTCAACATGTTCAAGCATTCAGAATTATAGCCACGTTAATAACGTTTGTAAGAAACCAAACCATTTGTAAATCCGTCAAGATTTCAGCGAGATAAGTGTATTTGTGTTAGTGCAGATCACTCGCCTTACATCAGGTACCACAGAGCCCGCCAGAAAGCTGGCCTGTGACAAGATGGCCGCCGGGTATGACGTTAGAGACTCCGCCGTAAGACATCTAGCCTTTATTATGTATATCTATGGTGATCATGACTAAAAAGACTTCTGGATAAATACAAGTTAAGTTCAATTGAAAGCATATATGAACAGCATTTAATTAGCAGCTGCAGTTTTTTTTTTCTTCAGTTAAATATATGAAAACATTGTGATTAGGCTTCTCTCAAACTATTTTTTGGTTAGATACTTGGACTTTGTGAAATCTTTACAGTATTCATACTTTCACCAATGTGAAAAATAACATTTGACAAATAATGTTGCTTTTCTTGGCAAAACAGCCCTTATTACAGGACAGAGACTGAGAATCTGTTCATCTTTGAACACTGCAAAGAAATGGCCGAATCTGCAGCGAGTCAGTATGTGGATCAGTTCAGCTGTTCAGTCTGTTTGGATCCTCTGAAGGAGCCGGTGACGATTCCCTGTGGACACAGTTACTGTATGAGCTGTATTACTGACTACTGGGGCCAGAAGGAGCAGGGGCCGCCGTACCGCTGTCCCCAATGCAGAGAGAGCTTCAGTCAGAGACCTCTACTGAAGAAGAACACTCTGATAGCTGAGATGATGGAGACGCTGCAGAAGACGTCCCTACAAACGGCTGCTGTGGAGTGTGATGTTTGCACTACAGAGAAGAACAGAGCTGTAAAGTCCTGTCTGCAGTGCTTGGCCTCCTTCTGTCAAACTCACCTGCAGCTTCACTATGAATCTCCTGCGTTTATGAAGCACAAACTAGTCGAAGCTTCCAGAAACATTCAGGAGAACATCTGCCACAGTCATGGGAAACCTCTGGAGATTTACTGTCAGGAAGATCATCAATGCATTTGTAACTTGTGTATGATTGACAGTCATAAAAACCACAGTGTGGTGTCTGTGGATTCTGAATGGGCTAGTAAAAAGGTAATAAATGCTCATAATTGCAGGTAGTTGTCATTTATTTTAATATAATTTTTGAGTTTATAATATTAATCAAAGTTATTTATTTATTTGTTTTTAATTACTAACTTAAATTACCGGGGAAAATACAAACCTGATTCCAAAAAAGTTGGGACACTGTACAAATTGTGAATAAAAACAGAATGCAATGATGTGGAAGTTTCAAATTTCATTATTTTATTCAGAATACAACATAGATGACATATCAAATGTTTAAACTGAGAAAATGTATCATTTTAAGGGAAAAATAAGTTGATTTTAAATTTCATGGCATCAACACATCTCAAAAAAGTTGGGACAAGGCCATGTTTACCACTGTGTGGCATCCCCTCTTCTTTTTATAACAGTCTGCAAACGTCTGGGGACTGAGGAGACAAGCTGCTCAAGTTTAGGAATAGGAATGTTGTCCCATTCTTGTCTAATACAGGCTTCTAGTTGCTCAACTGTCTTAGTTCTTCTTTGTCGCATCTTCCTCTTTATGATGCGCCAAATGTTTTCTATGGGTGAAAGATCTGGACTGCAGGCTGGCCATTTCAGAACCCGAATCCTTCTTCTAAGCAGCCATGATTTTGTAATTGATGCAGTATGTAGTCTGGCATTGTCATGTTGGAAAATGCAAGGTCTTCCCTGAAAGAGACGACGTCTGGATGGGATCATATGTTGTTCTAGAACTTGGATATACCTTTCAGCATTGATGGTGCCTTTCCAGATGTGTAAGCTGCCCCTGCCACACGCACTCATGCAACCCCATACCATCAGAGATGAAGGCTTCTGAACTGAGCGCTGATAACAACTTGGGTTGTCCTTGTCCTCTTTAGTCCGGATGACATGGCGTCCCAGTTTTCCAAAAAGAACTTCAAATTGTGATTCGCCTGACCACAGAACAGTTTTCCACTTTGCCACAGTCCATTTTAAATGAGCCTTGGCCCAGAGAAAACGCCTGCGTTTAGATGTTTAGATATGGCTTCTTTTTTGACCTGTAGAGTTTTAGCCGAGTGACGAGCAGGGCGGGCGAGAGCCGTGAGGAAACGGCGCGAGGCCGGTGGCGCGAGTATAATGAGCATCACCTGCGAGGCGCGCCGGCCTCGAGTCTCTCACGGAGGAGCTCCGAGGCATAAAAGGAGGAGCGACGACCGTGAAGACGAGAGAGGACCAGGCCTGGACTTTATTTTATGTTTTATTATGTTTGTGTGGCCGGCAGACGTCCGCGAGGGTCTGCCGGCATTGCTTTCGTTTTGTTCTTTGTTTATTTTTAATTAAAGTTTTGTTGAATGTTCGCCAGTTCCCGCCTCCTTCTACCCACATCTATGAACCGTGTTACAGCCGGCAACAGCGAATGGCACAGTGGATTGTGTTCACCGACAATGTTTTCTGGAAGTATTCCTGAGTCCATGTTGTGATTTCCATTACAGTAGCATTCCTGTATGTGATGCAGTGCCGTCTAAGGGCCTGAAGATCACGGGCATCCAGTATGGTTTTCTGGCCTTGACCCTTACGCACAGAGATTTTTCCAGATTCTCTGAATCTTTGGATGATATTATGCACTGTAGATGATGATAACTTCAAACTCTTTTGCAGTTTTTCTCTGAGAAACTCCTTTCTGATATTGCTCCACTATTTTTCACTGCAGCATTGGGGGAATTGGTGATCCTCTGCCCATCTTGACTTCTGAGAGACACTGCCACTCTGAGAGGCTCTTTTTATACCCAATCAATGTTGCCAATTGACCTAATAAGTTGCAAATTGGTCCTCCAGCTGTTCCTTATATGTACATTTAACTTTTCCGGCCTCTTATTGCTACCTGTCCCAACTTTTTTGGAATGTGTATCTCTCATGAAATCCAAAATGAGCCAATATTTGGCATGACATTTCAAAATGTCTCACTTTCAACGTTTGATATGTTATCTATATTCTATTGTGAATAAAATATAAGTTTATGAGATTTGTAAATTATTGCTGTGGCGAGGGGGGCTTGGTTCAGCTAAGTCTGCAACAGGAGAGAGCGTTGGGAGACGCATGGTGAGTGAGTGGGTTAAATGCAAATCACGAACACCTGTTTCTCATTCTAGTAATTGGCGCGGAGATGGGATAAAACGCCAGGAGAAGCAGGAGTGTGGGAGAGAGAGAGGGACTACTGACTGAGAACCTTTTGGACTGATCTGGGAGATCCTTACTGGAGTGAAGCCCTTCTTCGGATGTGGATTATTTGTTGTGCGTTGCACAGACTCTTTGTTGGAGTTTTGTTATATGAAATAAAAGCTCAGTCAGTAGTCAAAGCCGACCCTGTCCTCTTCCTTCTCTACGAACTTGAACTGAATCTTATTACAATTGCATTCCTTTTTTATTCACAATTTGTACAGTGTCCCAACTTTTTTGGAATCGGGTTTGTAATCTTACTTCCTCATTACCTCACTATGAATTTTTTAATTTGATATTTAATAATTACAAGATGAGATTGGTAAGGTGTATATTTCTACTTTAATTTTTTAATATTGATTTTTTTTTATGTTAACATCCTCAGAAAGAGTTAAAGGAGATAAAGTTGGCGTGTCAGAAGCTGATCCAGGAGCGAGAGAGAGGTCAGCGGGAAATTAGTGAAGCTGTGAAGTCTTTTAAAGTGAGTATAAGAAGATGCCAGTGATGTTTACAGTGCTTGTAAAAGTGACATATTATTACAGAATCCTACAGGAAATTTTAAATGACATTTGCAGTGGAAAAACAATATCAGAAACATACATATATACATGTGCACACACACACACAAAAAAACTTTATGCATGCAGTGTGCGTTTCCAAATAATTGGAAAGCTAATCCACTATAGACCTTATTCACAGCAGCGCCATCTTTAATTTTTAATGGGAATGATTGTGAGGCTGTGAGGGATGGACTCATCTCTTCAGTGAGTTGTACTGTTATTTAATGTGTTTTTGGATTGTTATGCTGACGAAACACTGCAAAAAATATCTTTCCAAGAAGTTTCAGTTGACAAAACATTCCCAACATGAGCTGAGAAAAATTATAACTGATCTAGGAGCTTTATACTGCTTGTTACAGTGGATGCCATGGTAATCTACATGGTAATCTATCCCCTCATTGCTTCACTTTCATACCCATCATGGCGCTGCTCTGAATAAGGTTTATTGACAAGCAACCAGTTCATTTGACTGATAATCCATGGGTTTCAAAGACGTCACTTCCGCTTTGCCCGCCGCCATATTTGTGTCCGAGATGGCAACTACAGAGCAGCACTTCATTGTATTGATGATCATCTTTAGCTTCAGTGCGAGCGCTCAAACAGCCATACCTTAGATCTGCCGCGACTTCCATTCATAAATCGTCAGCAGAAAAACAAAGGGCGGAAGTGGAAAAACAAATCTCATCACTTTCTTTTATAGAACTGAGACTGATGGGATTTGTAGTTCCTAAAACACGCCCCGTTACGCATAACCTGATATTCCATTTTTGTTGATCCTGGAACAACATTCAAATCAACCAATCAGATTTGAGGGACAAGTTTACAGATTATGTCAAGTTTAGGCTTAAAATCATGAATTGGTGCTTCTACATCAGTGTTATTCATCTATCAATTCCCTTTGATTTTTGGGATAACTTATGGGTAGGGTTAGGTTTAGGGGTAGGAATAGGGTTAAGACTAAATTTTCAGAGACTAGAATGTTGTTCCAGGATCAACAAAATATGTTGACCCAGGAACGCATCTAACTCAGCATTATCAGGACGTGCCCCCGTTACAATCATATATGAATTACCCTATATAGGATGTGTTCCGTTGAGTTAATTAACCTTCTAGCAAAGCGCTTCAGTTTACGGGTGTTTCAGCGCGCATCTAACTAAATGCATCTAACTAAAGATAATGAAATGGGTTCGTGATTGCAAGTTGATTTTAACACATCAAAGTGATGATGAGGACAACTTGTTGAAGAGGTTTCAGCAGTTTTAATATTACAGTATAAACATTTTTAATGACTTCATTGCTGTTTGAGCTGCGCACACTGAAGCTGAAGAGAATCAAAACCCGTAAACTGAAGGTTAATTAACTCAACGGAACACATCCTATATAAGATAATTCAGATATTTATACAAAATAAAAATAATATTACAACTAGTATTTGCACAAGTGAAGCTTGAACTAAGTTATGTGCTAATCAGATGTTTAACTCCAGTAGACGCGCTCTTCCCACAACAACACGCTGAAACAACAACATAGAGAATTCACAATGTTTTATTACAACATCATTCTCGTTATGAATGTTATGTAAATTACAGTCCCAGCAGTTATTAATGTTGTGCATTGCTGTTTGGCTGCCAGCGGTGTGGTCCCTTCTGATTGAAGCCAACAATTCCGCCAACCTGACTCCTTTGGGATCAAATAAAATTGTAGTTTGGGGTAGTCCTCTGGTAGTTGTAGCTGCTGTCACCATAGACTTAAACAGGTCACGCAGCTGTGACCGGACACAAAAATGGCGGCGATAAAATACAGCAACGTCACATGAAACCCATGGATAGGCTATGCATGATCACTGTTTTGATTTCAAGACAAGATTTATGATAATGGAGTAATTTCATTGAAATACAGGCTGTTGTTCCTGTCTGCATGATCAGATCTTTGTGTCTCTGATAGAGTTCAGCTCTAGAGACCATGGAGGACATTGAGAAGGTCTTCACTGAGCTCATCTGCTCTCTTGAGAAGAAGCACTCTGAGATTAAAGAGCAGATCAGAGCTCAGGAGAAGACTGAGATAGATCGAGCAGAGGAACTTCACAAACATCTGGATCAAGAGCTGACAGAACTCAGAAAAAGACAAGCAAGAGAATTGAGAAACTTCTGATCACTGATGATCATGATCCAGTGTCTGAAGGTAATGATGCAAAAATGTTGAGAACTATCCATAAAATGAAACACTATTGTGCTGTGCTTTTTTTATGTTCTGGAAAAGATCTGATGTGTTTCACGAACTGTCTGAGATTATTATTTGTCTCATTTCAGAGCTTTCAGTCTGTGTGTGTTTTACCCACATTTGAAGACGTTCCCAGCTTCACTCAACACACTCATCTGTCTTTTGAAGACATTTCAATCTCAGCATTTAAGAAGGTTTTGGTGGACATCTATCAACAGCAAACAGCCAGAATATCTCAAGAAGGTCTTTTTTTTTTTAAAGTTTTAATTTCTTTCTTTTTTAATTTCTTTCTTTTTTTTTTAAGATTTGTTTATAACATTTTAGAATTCATGTAAAAATGAAGCATTCGATTGTGTTTCTTACCCCTTCTTTAGTGCCAAATGTCCATGTCCTAGAGTCTCCAGAACCTAAAAATCGAAATGAATATTTGCAGTGTTTTCACACACAATTGCTGAATTATAGTTAATAATAGTTATTAACTGTTTCTATTATCTGTTAAGAAAATATTAAATAATTTAACTACTTATTGTTATCATTAACTATTAATATGTGACATTTGTGAGAGGAAAGTGTGGATGACAGGAACTTTATTTGTATATTTACAGGGCACGACAATAAGGACTGCACGATGGCTCAGGGCCAGTGTGAACATTGTTCAGGACAGTTGACGGAACTGTCACTTGCCCAATCGAACGAGCGCTGTAGGGTGTGTGATATATATCATCTATGATATTGTAATTGTTGTTTTAACGATCTGACAATATAGAGTATGTCTCTCACTTTACAAAAATCAAACAAAAACACATACATTGAGTGCACGCATACACTATATGATGTAGTCTAGTAGGTTAGACTAGTGCGCATGCACATCTAGAGTGCGTGATTTAGTCTATTAAATAGACTAAATGCATTTAGAATGCCCCCAGAATTCAAGATAAGTGCCAAAAATGCCCCTGTATGTCTTTTATATTTATATCATTTAATATACAGTAGTCAACATTTGAAGTGGATTAAAAAAAGTTAATCAAAGTTGTCCTAAGAACTAAGTTGTCCTAAGAAGAAGGTTTTAGGACAACTTTGATGAAAGATTTTGATCCACTTCAAATGTTGACTACTATAGTTAACCAATATTACACAAAGAGCACAGTTTTTTCCAAATATCAGCATGATTACAAATGTGATATTGATTTTATACAATGTACAGTTTAATAAAAAAGAAGTTTATATTAAGTGACTTATATTTTAGTCACCAAATCACCTGTTTTGCTCGTTTTCGCCAATGAAAATAATTCCAAATTAATTGCGCCGATTTAGCGCGCAGCCCCTTTAAATTCTCGTGCTCCCCCGCCCCCGAGCTTGCAACTGCCTTAAACAGCATGAACAAAGTTCACACAGCTAATATAACCCTCAAAATGGATCTTTACAAAGTGTTCGTCATGCAGCATGTCTAATCGCGTAAGTATGGTATTTATTTGGATGTTTACATTTGATTCTGAATGAGTTTGATAGTGCTCCGTGGCTAAAGCTAACATTACACGCTGTTGGAGAGATTTATAAAGAATGAAGATGTGTTTATGAATTATACAGACTGCAAGTGTTTAAAAAATGAAAATAACGACAGGCTCTTGTCTCCGTGAATACAGTAATAAACGATGGTAACTTTAACCACATTTAACAGTACATTAGCAACATGCTAATGAAACATTTAGAAAGACAATTTACAAATATCACTAAAAATATCATGATATCATGGATCAACATGTTCCTGGGTCAACATTTTTGTTGATCCTGGAACAACATTCAAATCAACCAATCAGATTTGAGGGACAAGTTTACAGATTATGTCAAGTTTAGGCTTAAAATCATGAATTGGTGCTTCTACATCAGTGTTATTCATCTGTCAATTCCCTTTTGATTTTTGGGATAATAGTGAGAGTTTTGCTTATGGACGACCGCTAGAGAATGCTGTGTTTAGCGTCATTGGTAGTGCATTTGTGCCCTGCCACATAACCTGGGTTCAACATGTTCCTGGGTCAACATTTTTGTTGATCCTAACAACATTCAAATCAACCAATCAGGAGGGACAAGTTTAGGGGTAGGAATAGGGTTAAGACTAAATTTTCAGGCTAGAATGTTGTTCCAAGATCAACAAAATATGTTGACCCAGGAACGAATCTAACTCAGCAATATCAGGACATGCTCACCTGCCAGCAGCAATCGGGGTTCGAGACCGACTCAGAGCAGAGTGGTTAGGATTGGAGGGTGAGTTTTGAAGGTTATAACCGTTACTTTGATCACACAAAAGTATTAATTATATATCTGTTGTAAAGGGAGGGAACTACCAAATAGACTTTGTTTAAGGTACAACAGAACATCAAGAACTTATGTTGTTAACTTGGCAAGCATTGACAAGACCCTGTGATCAGTAAACCCCAACAATAAATAAATGTTTCTCATTCATTTACATCCTTTTATCTTTTAAACACGTTTATACCCAATACACAAAACATACATTTTTCACCAATCAATAACCAGCAGCATAGAGATGAAAATCTTAATGAATGTTCCTTCACCACAGCTTATGAATCAATGTCCATGAAAAACAATGTCCAAGAACGCCATCCAAAAGTGCAACCTGTACTCCTATCAGTCCACGCCGAATAAAAAGTCTCTCAATTCCCAAGTGGCAGAATCCGGTTTAAGGATCCACTGTAGTTGAATCAACTCCTTGCCTCTAATCCCATTTTAGTGTCATCTTTCTGACATGGGTTAAAAACAACAGGCATACGAATAAAGAGATAAATTCCACAGAATGTGGAGTCCTTTTCCGATTGAGCATAAAACTCACGGTTTCTCAATCAGGACCAATGATTGTTTGGAGCCATAAGCCATGCTTAGTCCCTCCATTACGAATCTGACTTCTTCTACTCTTTACACTCATTTTATACCTGAGAGTATAGCTCACTGTTGCCCCCTCATGGAGAGTAGTACAATTACACACACAAAAAAACATGTTAACAGGTTTATAACTGTTACATATGCACCCCCTCAATTTAAGGCTTTACATATCCATGACAAGGCTTTAGATTTTGCACATGGTAAGTATCTATCATTTCAGGGTCAGCAAGCAAAGAAACAGAGTAATTGACAGGGCCCAAACATTTAGCTATTTTGGCCGGTCCCTTCCATCTACCAGACAACTTGGCCATAAAACCCTCCTCTGCTCTAGATAGAGGATGAGTGCGCACCCAAACCATATCTCCCACTTGATACTGGTTTTGTTTGCGTCGCAGGTTGTAATACCTTTGCTGCTTGTCTTGTGCTTTTTTCACATTCTCCTTCACCAGACGGAGGAGGTGATGGTGTCTGTCAAGTACAGGATAGATGGGACTATTTGGATCGGGGGTCTTGTGTAATTGAATTGCTCTTTCTACTGGACCTTTTAAGTTTCGACCTAAGGCAATCTCTGCTGGGGAATTAAAGCAGTATTTATTGCTTCATGCAACTGCCGAATTAAATCTTTGAGGGGTTCTCTAGGATTGGTGAATGAACCAGTTGAGAAATCCACCTCTGGTACATGTATGACTTGCCATAGTAACAGAGTCCCTGTTCGGGCGCCATTATATAACCGTTACTTTGATCACACAAAAGTATTAATTATATATCTGTTGTAAAGGGAGGGAACTACCAACTAGACTTTGTTTAAGGTACAACAGAACATCAAGGAACTTATGTTGTTAACTTGGCAAGCATTGACAAGACCCTGTGATCAGTAAACCCCAACAATAAATAAATGTTTCTCATTCATTTACATCCTTTTATCTTTTAAACACGTTTATACCCAATACACAAAACATACATTTTTCACCAATCAATAACCAGCAGCATAGAGATGAAAATCTTAATGAATGTTCCTTCACCACAGCTTATGAATCAATGTCCATGAAAAACAATGTCCAAGAACGTCATCCAAAAGTGCAACCTGTACTCCTATCAGTCCACGCCGAATAAAAAGTCTCTCAATTCCCAAGTGGCAGAATCCGGTTTAAGGATCCACTGTAGTTGAATCAACTCCTTGCCTCTAATCCCATTTTAGTGTCATCTTTCTGACATGGGTTAAAAACAACAGGCATACGAATAAAGAGATAAATTCCACAGAATGTGGAGTCCTTCTATAAATTAGATGAAATAAATCACATTAGGAAAATAACTACACACAAATGAACTAGTAAACATTCAATAATTACAAGGAAAGAAACAATGCTTACTTCCGATTGAGCATAAAACTCACGGTTTCTCAATCAGGACCAATGATTGTTTGGAGCCATAAGCCATGCTTAGTCCCTCCATTACGAATCTGACTTCTTCTACTCTTTACACTCATTTTATACCTGAGAGTATAGCTCACTGTTGCCCCCTCATGGAGAGTAGTACAATTACACACACAAAAAAACATGTTAACAGGTTTATAACTGTTACATATGCACCCCCTCAATTTAAGGCTTTACATATCCATGACAAGGCTTTAGATTTTGCACATGGTAAGTATCTATCATTTCAGGGTCAGCAAGCAAAGAAACAGAGTAATTGACAGGGCCCAAACATTTAGCTATTTTGGCCGGTCCCTTCCATCTACCAGACAACTTGGCCATAAAACCCTCCTCTGCTCTAGATAGAGGATGAGTGCGCACCCAAACCATATCTCCCACTTGATACTGGTTTTGTTTGCGTCGCAGGTTGTAATACCTTTGCTGCTTGTCTTGTGCTTTTTTCACATTCTCCTTCACCAGACGGAGGAGGTGATGGTGTCTGTCAAGTACAGGATAGATGGGACTATTTGGATCGGGGGTCTTGTGTAATTGAATTGCTCTTTCTACTGGACCTTTTAAGTTTCGACCTAAGGCAATCTCTGCTGGGGAATGACCGGTACTCTCCTGCCAAGCAGTATTTATTGCAAACCGGAATTCATGCAACCATCGGTCCCACTGCCGATGCTGTTCTTTCACATAGGATGCCATCATTGTTTTCAAAGTTCGATTGATGCGTTCGGTAAGGTTGGTTTGTGGATGGTAGGCGGTCGTGAGCTTTTGGACAACTCCCCACTGCTTGCATACTTGGTTAAGCAAATTGGAAGTAAACTGAGCCCCTCTGTCAGAAACAAGGTAGGCAGGAGTTCCCCATCTTGTAAAAATTTCTTCAATCAAGATCTGGGCAATTCGGGGTGCTTTGGCCTGTCTCAAAGGGAACAACTCCACCCATTTAGAGCAGTAGTCAACCACAACCAGTAGGTGTTCATTCTGCCTAACGCTTTTTGGAAATGGCCCCATGAGGTCTACTCCAATCATATGACCTGGTTCAACGATGGGTGTAGATTGGAGGTGACCGGACAATTTACTCAAAGACGGTTTGTATTGCTGGCAAGTGACACATTCTTTGCAATGCTTCCACACATCAGATCTAACACTTGGCCAATATACCATGTCTAGTAGTCTGAGTAATGTTTTAAGTCTGCCCAAATGTCCACTCAAAGGATTATCATGGGCATAATGCAGAAATTCTTTGCGTAGATCTGAAGGAATGACGAGTTGCAATTTCTGGCCTGTCTGTTTGTCTGGTATGCTCCGGAACAAAAGACCATTTTCCACCAGGTAATGTACACGAGAAATGTCTTGGGACGTCTGTGTTTTTACCTTCAAGATCAGCTCCTGAATCTCTGGGTCCTTTTGCTGTGCTGCCGAGACATTAGATATATCCACTGGAAGGTTGGTTGGTAGGTTGCTGGATTTTGAAGCTCTTACTACCGCAATAATATCTGAGGTTAGTTGCTCTGGTGACCTAGATAACACATCAGGCACCACATTGCAATGGCCTTTACGATATTTAACTGTAAAGTCATAACCCTGTAACCGTATGGTCCAGCGGGTAAGTCGTGATGAAGGCTTAGGGTGTTGAAACACCCAAGTGAGTGCAGTGTGATCGGTAATGACCTCAAATGTTCTCCCTTCCAGATATGGTCTCCATTTTTCCACTGCCCAGATGACCGCTAAACACTCCTTTTCAGATACAGAATACGACTTCTCTGCTCCTCTGAGTAGTCTGGATGCATATGAAATGACTCTTTCTCCATCCTCCATCTCTTGGGTAAGTACTGCACCCAGTCCTATCTCGCTTGCGTCCGTTTGTACCCGAAATGCTTTGTTGAAATCTGGTGGTAAAAGAACTGGAGCTTGAGTCAAGTCCTGTTTTATGATGTTGAAAGCTTGTTGACATTCTTCTTCCCAAATCCAAGTTGATTTTTTTTGCTTAAGGGCATGTAGAGGAGCTGCTTTTGTTGAGAAATGTGGAATGAAACGATGGTACCATCCAGCTAACCCCAAGAATCTCTGCACATCTTTGAGAGACTGTGGGGTGGGAAAATTGTTGATGGCTGAGACTTTGTTGGGATCTGTCTTTACTCCATCTGCTGAAATGATGTGGCCAAGGTAAGTGATGTTACGTTGCATGAAGCTACATTTTCCAAGGTTAAGGGTAAGTCCAGCATTATGTAAGCAATGGAATACCTGAGTGAGATTGTAGATGTGCTCCTCTTCATTTTTGGAGTACACAACTACATCATCTATATATACCAGACAACACTTGCCTTTAAGGTCTCTCAATACAGTCTCCATAAGTCTCTGAAACGAGGCTGCTGAGTTTTTGAGGCCAAAAGGTAAACGCAAGAATTCAAATAAGCCTGCAGACGTCACAAATGCTGTTTTCTGTATGCTATCTTCTTCCATCTCAAGTTGCCAATAGCCACTTCTAAGATCTAATGTACTGAAAACAGTAGAGCCGTGGAACGACTCCAATATTTCCTGGATTTGTGGCATGGGGTACGCATCGAGGTGTGTTTTTGCATTTAAGCCTCTGTAATCAATACACAATCTGAAACTTCCATCCTTCTTGGGTACAACAACAACAGGAGATGCCCATGGGGAAACAGATGGTTGTATGATTTTTTTGTCCAACAGTTCCTGAATTTCATTGTCAACAAACTTCTGTTTGTCAATGGAGAGTTTGTAGGCCCTTTTTCTGACAGGGAGTTCATCAGTGGTTATAATTCGATGTTTGACTATGTTAGAATGTCCAACCTCTTTAGAGCAGATGGTAGGCCAGTCAACCAACAGATTTTCCAATTTTTCTTTGAACAGTGGCATGGTCTCTGCCTTATTTGTTAGCCTTTGTATGGATTCAAGCACGGTGTCATCAATATTAGGTGTGGGTATGGCCAAGTAGAAGTAGACTGAAGAAGTAGAATCTGACATCATAAATGGGAAAAACTGGTTAGTGTCCTGGCTACTTGCAGATGGCAATCCATATTGGGCTTTACTAAAATCCAGCACAATTCCAGAATGCAACAGGAAATCCATTCCTAAAATGACTGGAACCGTTAAATCTCTGTCTTTCAAGATGAACAGAGTCAAGGTAAACTGCTGCCCCTGTACTTTACAGTGCCATGTCACCTTTCCAGTAGCTGCTTGCTTTTGCCCATTGGCTAACATAAATGTTTGGCCCTTGCTTGGTTGACTTGGTTCTCCCTTGTTCAGTTGTTTCCAGACTGATTCTTGGATTAAAGACAAGGAACTACCAGTGTCCACCATGGCTGGAAAAAACCTATCACGTAAGATAATAGGTATATTCACTGTCTTGGTTACCGTTTGTTGCTGCATTTCTATGGACTGTACCACTCTAGTACTTGCTGGCATATGTTTTTTCTTTTGCTCTTCAGAACTGACCTGACTCCAATATTTTTTGGCCTCATCAAAATCACGTTCAATTTGTGTCCCAATTCTGACCAACTCGCCAACATTTGTTACGGTACCTCTTAGCAAACTAGCCAGGCGGGGATTGCAGTTACGTAATATGGCCAGTACAATGTCTTTCTCCGACATGTTCTTTCTCCATCTTAAACATAGAGCCCGATAATGAAATGCAAAGTCTCTTATGCTCTCTTTGGCCCCTTGCTTTCTCTCCACCAACCGTCTTGATGCCACATCCTCATAATCTTCACTCAGAAACGATCGTAAAAAAACATCTTTAAACTGCCTCCAACTATGTACCTTCCTTCTCTCGGCTTGCCACCAGTCTTTAGCAGTTTCCTTAAGCACTGTGTTAAGAGATGCCAGAATTTCCTGATCACTCAATGGCCTAACGGCAAAGTACTCCTCACAACGTTCAATAAACAGAATAGGATCCTCATCTTGATTATTACTGAAACAAGGAAAGTCTAACTTGACCGGTGGGCTATAGGGCATTAACATAGTTTTCTCTTGACTGTTAAAAGAGCTTTGATGAACTTCAAAGGTATGATTTTGACCCTGTCCAGAATCATGAGCACCACAACAAATTTTGGAAGTGACAGGCGTGGATATTGGATTAAGTGATTTGAACTTGGCTTCAAGCTGCACATCCCTTCTTTTAAGGCAATCTACCATTGATTGGCCGAGTTCCTGTACAGACATTTCCACAGCTTTCTTGACTCTCTCACATTCACGTTCCATTCGATACATCAGACGATCTTCCATGCCTTTACATTTGTTCTGGAATTCCTCTTGGGAAACATAACCACTCATTGTCTTTACACATTCATCAACCCGACCTTCCAGTGCATTAATTCTATCAGTGAGTTGTTCTATGAGATTGGTAATAAAGTCAGAATGTGTCTCTCTCTCTGCTGCAGGTGGTGGAGGTGGTGGAAAATTTAATTCAGAGTCCTCATCTAGGCTAGCTTCACTTTCAGAATCTATATATAGATCACTAAAAGTAGTGATTAAATCTTTGAGGGGTTCTCTAGGATTGGTGAATGAACCAGTTGAGAAATCCACCTCTGGTACACACTCATCCTTATCTAGAGCTGTATGACTTGCCATAGTAACCTGTTTTGCTTTACAAACATAAAGTCAGAGTCCCTGTTCGGGCGCCATTATATAACCGTTACTTTGATCACACAAAAGTATTAATTATATATCTGTTGTAAAGGGAGGGAACTACCAACTAGACTTTGTTTAAGGTACAACAGAACATCAAGAACTTATGTTGTTAACTTGGCAAGCATTGACAAGACCCTGTGATCAGTAAACCCCAACAATAAATAAATGTTTCTCATTCATTTACATCCTTTTATCTTTTAAACACGTTTATACCCAATACACAAAACATACATTTTTCACCAATCAATAACCAGCAGCATAGAGATGAAAATCTTAATGAATGTTCCTTCACCACAGCTTATGAATCAATGTCCATGAAAAACAATGTCCAAGAACGCCATCCAAAAGTGCAACCTGTACTCCTATCAGTCCACGCCGAATAAAAAGTCTCTCAATTCCCAAGTGGCAGAATCCGGTTTAAGGATCCACTGTAGTTGAATCAACTCCTTGCCTCTAATCCCATTTTAGTGTCATCTTTCTGACATGGGTTAAAAACAACAGGCATACGAATAAAGAGATAAATTCCACAGAATGTGGAGTCCTTCTATAAATTAGATGAAATAAATCACATTAGGAAAATAACTACACACAAATGAACTAGTAAACATTCAATAATTACAAGGAAAGAAACAATGCTTACTTCCGATTGAGCATAAAACTCACGGTTTCTCAATCAGGACCAATGATTGTTTGGAGCCATAAGCCATGCTTAGTCCCTCCATTACGAATCTGACTTCTTCTACTCTTTACACTCATTTTATACCTGAGAGTATAGCTCACTGTTGCCCCCTCATGGAGAGTAGTACAATTACACACACAAAAAAACATGTTAACAGGTTTATAACTGTTACAAGGTGGAGCAATGAAGAGAGGGGTGGGTTTGTTTGGGTTGATTTCAAATATCAACAATGTCTAACAGCAGTTAAATATCACTTACCCCACATTTAAACCTAAATGAAAAACCTGAAAAGCACTGTTTATTTCATTTATATGTTTGTTCTGTTGTATTTATTTGTGTTATTACTTGTAAATTGATTATTAGTTCCTATTTTATTACTTACTGTTTATTTGTCTAACAATATTTAAAATTTAAATGAGTTAATCTAATACTAGCTTTTGGTGCCATAACCATATTACATGAATAAAAACATAGAAACCAATAACTAGGCTTATTTTAGAGGCCTGTTTTATTTTATTTTACTTTATTAATTTTTTGTTGTGGGGCCAGTGAAAATTGTCAGGGCAAGTAAAAATTTGAACCACTGGCACATTGGGCCAGTAGAAAAAATCCTTAGCATTGACCCCTGATATATATTTGTCCCTCTATCTTTATCGGATTTCTGTCAACTGCAACTAGATTCAGACACTGCACAACAAAACTTCATCCTATCAGAAGAGAACAGAAAAGTATCACATTCAGATGAAGTCCAGCGATATCCTGATACATGGGGAACAGGACTGTTAAATAAAGTGCTACCGATCTTCTTAGTATATTATTTAGAGCTTTTTCTGAACTGTGCTGTGGTTCTGTCCCTCTTTAGATAGCTGAGGTTGCCCTGGCAAACTTGAAGAGCAAATATGAGAATGAAAAGGCCATGGTCACCAAAACCATGATGAAGTTGGATAAAGAGCTGAAGGGTCTTAAAGAAGATGCTGACACTTTCTCCTCTCTCAGGGCAGAGTTCGCCACCAGGTAGCACAAGAACACAACTGAAAATTGTTTTTTTTTTTTCAGCTTTTTTGTCTGGCTTGCCCTAACCAAGTATTTCCACCCTTAAAGAAGGTGCTGCCTGCTACTGTCCAGAAAACAGTAGGGTTACTTAATACAGGAACTAAATCTGTTTAATTACATCTCTCTTGCTCTATCCCTCTTTCGCTTTTTTTTTTCTTTAGGATTGATGAGTATGTAACACAATTGAACGACATGGAGAGTCAGCTGGCTTGCAGCAGAAGATGAGAAGAAGACTCTGAACTCCCTCCTGCGTTTGGCCATCCGGGAGAAACTGGCCCTCACTCAGCAGACTGGAGGATCTGGAGTTTGACCACAAGCAGTCCCGAAGAGGATCCGGTGCTGGGCCAGGTGGCCGTGGAAAAGGGTCCTCTGCCACACCCAGATGAAGCCTATCAATTTTCAGCCCCCCATGTAAGTCCTAGACTTCCCAGTAGGAACCGACCAAAACCACACGGCCTCATTGGAAGTCCTGCGGTTTTCTGCAGTGAGAAGTATAAAATTCTGTGTGACGCTGGATCCGATTAACATCTGTGTGTAACTGTTACTCATCGGCATCCTCATACTAACTAACATTCCTTTTACTTGTATGTGTTCTTGGGACAAAACAAGACTAGCATGATGGTGCTAACAGTTCTGATGGCTTCATTAATACTTGTCTAAAATTTGGGCTCAGTCCTTCTCCTGTAGATCTCCTGTAGATCTACCTGGAGTGAATAGATGTGTTGGTAATGCCATCCTACCTACTACACAACAAAATTCCCCAGAGTTAAATCAACTCTGCTCAGAGTACATATGGTCCCTCTCTAAATAGTGTTAAAATAACACTGAAGCAGAATTAAAGTTAATGAGATAATTAAGCAATTCATAAGGCTGTGACTTAAGTTCACTTGTAGTTCTTGGTTTTCTTATTTCTTCAGTTATTCTGCTTGTTAACAGCAGGTGTTCATCACTAACGCGCAATCATTATTTAATTAATTGCTTAATTATCTCATTAACTTTAACTCTGCTTCAGTGTTATTTTAACACTATTTAGAGAGGGACCATATGTACTCTGAGCAGAGTTGATTTAACTCTGAGGACTTTGCTGTGTAGGGTTATCACAATCACTACAAGGTATGGCAGTTCCCTGAAAAACAATTATCATTGTTCTTGGAGTTTTTCAAGAAATTCAGAATAGGTGAACTCCAATATTTGGGTACTGAATTGACGCTTTTTTTTGCAACTTTAGTATCGATGAGTGCCGGTATTATTATAATACCTACTCTATATACTACCTATAAGCAGTCTGTAGTGTATGCAATTGTCTGTTATGCATTGATTACCTGGATGACCTACCATATATACAGTGGCATGAAAAAGTATGTGAACCCCTTGCAGAATCTGTGAAAATGAGAATTATTTGAATAAAATAAGAGGGATAAATAAAAAATGCATGTTATTTTTTGTTTAGTACTGTCCTGAGTAAGATATTTTACATAAAAGATGTTTGCATTTAGTTCACAAGACAAAACAATAGCTGAATTTATTAAAATAACCAGTGGCGTACCGCAAGTCTATGAGGCCCCCCCGCAAAGAATGAGATGGGGCCCCTCCCACAAGCAGTGATGTCTATTGGATATATTGAACGGGCCTGGCTAGCCATCAATATGCTATATAATGTTTAGTGATTTTGATATCGCAGACTAAAATCCAGGCAGGAATATATATTTAGGCTAATTTACGAACGTGGAGGCAAAAGTGCCACTGCTCCGATTTTAGTTATTTTAGAAATAGCAGGAGGATCCTTCACAGCAATAATTCACAAACATCCGTTATAGCCCCCGAGGTACATATTTTATTTAACAACAGTAGCCTATGCTCAATAAAGTAAATGTAATGGCCAACACATCTCAGTTTAAACACTGGCCTATAAGCATCGCTAATTGAAGAAAAGAAATTATACAAGAAAATTTCATGCCTCGCAGTAAAAAAAATTATAGTAAAAGAACTGAGAAAAACATACTTTAAAGGAACAACTCTATCAGTTATTGGCCTATGCTATGCTCTATTCTATATATCAGCTATATGCTGTATTTTGAGAAAAAATAACTTTATATACATCTTAATATAAAAACTTTTGAGGATTAACTTGTTTATTCTTTTTATCAACTGACTACCACACACAAAAAAGCAAACACTCTACAGAATCCTTTGCGCTCTCCGAGCGTTTTGATGCGCAAAGTCTTTCAGCGGATAGATCGCCTCTTATTTTACACAGACCTACGAATTTCTTATCGAATGGAGATGTTTCTTTCTTTTAGCTACAATTATTCGCCGAGTTTAAGTTAATTTTTGAGACGTTTCAGAAAGATTCTCGCAGAGAGACAGCTGAAAGCGCACCCTGTTTTGTATTTATTTTATTTTACAAAAATACAAGGTTTTGTTGTTATTGAGCGTACACAAATAAAAGTAGACCATTTGAAGTTTTGCACTAATCTAAAGCCTATTTTAAGTTGTTTCAGCTGTCATGAGGAAAAAAATCCATCAGAACGCGTCGGCGCGTTCTTGGGGCAGAGGGATAAAAATGTAGCCAATTTAGCTTAATATTTATATTTAAATATTGAGCTATAGCCTTATATTATTTTTAAAAATTTCACCTATTATGAAAAGTGTATAGCATGACGGATGCGCAATGTCGAGAGACATGCAGCGGGTCAGACAGTTTGACCACTTCATTAAGTTGTTTTATAGTAAGTCTTTCTTTAAAGTGAATTTCGTTTAGTAGAAATTGTATCTTAATTTCAATCAATGTTTCATCAACCAATTGTCTATATTTAATAATTAGGAAGAAAACCAAAACGTCGGGTGTGGAATGGATTGCGTAACAAACGAACCCATGTTTCCGCGGCCTTTGAATAAGCAATAGCCCTAGACGTCTTTCTGCTTTTATAAAATTTCTTAAATACATGTCTTTATTACTTAATTAATTGCTAAGATATTTTTGGTCTAACAATATATTTTAGTTGGTCTAAATTAGACACAAATTTGCGTATAGGCTATAGGCCAATACAAGGTTCCCTTTTAGACAAGCGCGTAAAATTGCTGTTTCGGCCGCAAATTTTCGATCGGTGCATCAAATGATATAGGCCTAAACTAAATTTGTATTTAAAGTACAAGAATAAAGAAATAACTCTAGACTTATTGGATAGCTACATTTAGAAAATAACTTCAGACATTCCGGTAGCTGAGCAGAGCTGGCGATGGGGTAAATAGGTTTGGACAATATACAATAATAACAACAACAACAACAACAACAACGTCTCAGCAAAGACCGAACGCATATTTATTTGTCTCGGCTCACGTCCGCTAACAGGCTAACATAGCGCATCAAAGCTTGCTGTTGGCTACCTACAAATGGCGATGGAAACAACAGTGATACATTTTCCCCCCTTTTGTGGTAATTTAGCACTATTTTCTATGATCTTCTGCTTGCATTTTTGGGCTTCAGTTGGATGCTTTATTTTAATCTTTAGTCAATTGAGTTCAGTTCTAAAAAAAAAATCAAAGGATATGTAGTAAATAAGTGAATCTGTGACGGGGCCCATCATAGGGTGGGGGCCCCCACGCACCGCGGGGGCTGCGGGGGTGTCCCGTACGCCCCTGAAAATAACCCCATTCATAAGTATGTGAACCATTGATTCTCAATATTGTGTGTTGTTACCTGATGATCCACGACTGTTTTTGTGTTTTGTGATGGTTGTTCATGAGTCTCTTGTTTGTTCTGAGCAGTTAAACTGAACTCTGTTCTTCAGAAAAATCCTCCAGCTCCTGCAGATTCATCAGTTTTCACGCATTTTTGCATATTTGAACCCTTTCCAGCAGTGGCTGAATGATTCTGAGATTCATCTTTTCACACTGAGGACAATTGAGGGACTCAAACTCAACTATTAAAAAAGGTTCAAACATTCACTGATGCTCCAGAAGGAAACAATGCATTAAGAGCCGAGGGGTGAAAACTTTTGAATTCAAATATCAAGGTAAATTGTACTTAATTTTTCTGCTGGGAAACATGTAAGTATCTTCAGTTGGTTCCGAAGGGCAGTACTAAATGAAGAACAATAATATTTAAACAAAATAAGAAAAATTGTGATCCTGTTCAAAAGTTTTCACCCCCCGACTCTTAATGCATCGTGTTTCCTTCTGGAGCATCAGTGAATGTTTGAACGTTTTTTAATAGTTGTGTTTGAGCCCCTCAGTTGTCCTCAGTATGAAAACACAGATTTCAAAATCCTACAGTCACTGCTGGAAAGGGTTCAAATATGCAAAAATGCTTGAAAACTAAAGAATCTGCAGGAGCTGGAGGATTTTTCTGAAGCTTGTTAGAAATTAAGTGTGAGAAATGGAATAACAGAAGAAATTTTTTACATCAAAGAATGTAGAAAAGGGAAAAACACAATGGCAGATGTTTACATTAAAGAATGAGAGACAACCGCTGTTGTAACGCCTTTATTAAAGCATGCATTAATCATTAAAGAATGAGAGACAACCGCTATTGTAACGCCTTTATTAAAGCATATATTAATCATTAAAGAATGAAAGACAACTGGTATTGTAACGCCTTTATTAAAGCATGTATTAATTACTTATTAATGAATTGAAAACAACTGCTATTATAATACATTTATTAATAGCATGTTAGTAGATTAGAGAGGAAAATACATGTATTAGATAGAAAAGCAGGTATTACTTTGAAGTGATGTGTTGCAGACGAGGAGGAGACGGCAGCAGCGAAGGAGGACCCAGAGGAGAAAGACTAGAAAACAGCGGGCTTTATATAAGCAAATTCTAAGGTGCTTTCCAGAGCTTATGACAGCCCAGGACTTTGGATTCGACCAATTAACTGTAAAGGACTGATGATTTATGGGGGGATTTTTATGTGTCATTACATCAGTGGTTTGTGTTGTCTATAAAAGACTAGGAGAAAATCAAGAGGTCAGACGCTGATTCTTAATGAACAGCCTCTCCGGTGTTAGATAACTTGCTGTTAGCACCATAGAAATACATAATAAAGGCTAGATGTCTCGTCCGCGTTGCTGGCCAATGGAGGTCGATGTCCGCACCTGGCGGCCATCTTGTCACAGTCAGCTCACTCACTCGTAACATTGTGTTTTAATGGTGCATTAAATAACCATAACTTGCTCAATTTTCCAACGATTTTCAAACTGTTTGGTTTGTTATAAACGTCAGAGATGACACTCATTACTTGTGACACTGCATACTTATGAATAATTATAACCATGGACTTCCATATGAAAATAACATTGAACAGAACAGATAGGTGCAATGAACAAGCACAATGTATTTATGTTAAATCAATATATAGGCTACTAAAACTAAAACTAAAAAAGTGTACAGAATGGCAACATGAGATAATGTAAGATGTTTTTAACAAACCAAACCGATTGGAAATCATGTGCAACTTAAGTTATATTGAAAAGAAAGAGCAATTCTGCCTCTCCCACTGATGTTAAATTGCTGGGTAGCAGATAAACTGTAACTACTAGGTCTCACTCACAGCTTCTTGTTATTAGCCAGCTAATAACTACAACCACATCCACAAAGATTGTAATTTAGACAAAAGATTAGCTGTCATAAAATCATTATTGGTGTCAGTAAACCTCGATTGTGGTCTCAGTCTTGATAACTTGCGCAAGTAGCCGTGATACACAACTATGCTGCACGATTAAGTCGTTTTTCAAAAAGAAAAGCTGCAATTTCAACATGTTCAAGCATCCAGAATTATAGCCACGTTAATAACGTTTGTAAGAAACCAAACCATTTGTAAATCCGACAAGATTTCAGCGAGATAAGAGTATTTGTGTCACTTGCCTTACATCAGGTACCACCAGAAAGCTTGCCTGTGGCAAGATGGCCGCCGGTGATGACGTTAGAGACTCCGCCGTGAGACATCTAGCCTTTATTATGTATATCTATGGTTAGCACCTCCTGCAGACAAACGCTTGTAACCTAAGTGTTGACTGTAATTTGATTATTGTATTTAGTGTATTGTAAGTAAACTACTTAACCTGTAATTAATAAAACTATATTACTTATAACTATGAAGCTTGCCTGCCAAAAAAGTCTCTGATTTCTAAACTGAGCTGAACAGACCACAGAGAAGTCTTCTGAGACCTATTTTGTAAGTATGAGATTTTAAGTACTTATAAATTAGGACAGATTCGACTTGCTTTACCTAACCTGAGAATAATTAAAATAAGGTAGAAGGTGTAAAAAATGTAGCACCATAAAACAATATCTATGAACAAGGTTGGAGGAAACGATTGTCTAACCATGTTTAAAGGGATAGTTCACCCAAAAATGAAAATTTGATGTTTATCTGCTTACCCCCAGTGCATCCAAGATGTAGGTGACATTTTTTCTTCAGTCGAACACAAATGATGATTTTTAGCTGCAACCGCTGCCGTCTGTCAGTCAAATAATCGCAGTAGATGGGAACTTCATCTATAAGAGTAAATAAAGCTCTTATAGATCAACGGAAGTGATGTCTCGCGCATATACTTCAATGAGTGTCAGACATCACTGCCGCTGTCAGAGCGCGATCAGACATCACTAAAGGAGTCATGAACGGAGTTGGACATAGTGGTGTATTAGAGGTAAAAAATGATATAAATACTGTTCGGTTTCTCACACAAACCGATCGTTTCGTGTCTTAGGACATTAATGTGTCGTCACGAGCCGCAGGGTTTAATTTGGATTTGTCTAAGCAAGCTTTATTTACTCTTATAGATGAAGTTCCCATCTACTGCCATTATAAGACTGACAGACGGCAGCGGTTGCAGCTAAAAATCATCATTTGTGTTCGACTGAAGAAAAAATGTCACCTACATCTTGGATGCGCTGGGGGTAAGCAGATAAACATCAAATTTTCATTTTTGGGTGAACTATCCCTTTAAATACGGCCTTTTCTGTCTGAACGTTTGACCCCAATGTTTGTACTCGAACACAGCCAGCACTGAGAATATTGATTGTCATTGAGTTAAACCCAGTTTCACAAAGCTAGTCTGTTCATCTCTGTGTCAGTGGGAAGAAATCTGTGTAATCCCAACAGAGACGCACCTTACTGAGCCTGCTGGGAGCTTTGCAATTCAGGTTGCAACCCTAAAGGACATAATTGATGCTGCTGATTTTTTTGCTAAAACTATTTTTAAAAAACGAAAGGTCTTTTTTTAAAGATGATGTCTAGATTTGTGTAAAGAATTCTTTGTTTGTTTCAACTGTGACTTTGTTATAATGTTGTTTCATGTTTTTGTTGATTTTGTTCATACTATTTCAACTCAGAGCGATTTGATGTATATATGAATGTCTTGTGTCGAGAGGGATTGTGCGGTCGCTGTTACTGGGAGGTCGAGTGCAGTGGGAAAAATTGGGCTGTAGCAGTTTGTTACAAAGGAATTGAACGTAAAGGAAACAGTGAAGACTGTGGACTTGGCTCCAACAAAAAATCATGGAGATTGGGCTATTATGAGCATCATTTCGGTTTCATACATGCTAAAACAAAGGTCCGTATCCCTGTGGTCTCTAGAATAGGAGTGTATCTGGATCACAGAGCAGGAACTCTGTCCTTCTACAGCGTCTTTGACACAATGACTCTCCTTCACAGAGTCCAGACCACTTTCACTGAACCCTTATACCCTGCTTTTTATTCTGGAGATGGTTCAACTGTCAGGATCATGGAGCAGAAAAAAAGATCAATTATAAATCCAGAATGTATTCCATAAATTACTTGAACTATTCACAAATGGAAAAGGTCAGTGGTGTATATATAGAGTAGGCCTTCAGGGTAAATTTCCACCACTTTTACCACACTAAAATGATTATAATCTCATTAATCATGATTTAATAATCTGAAAATTCTCAATTTTTTGGTCAGATAACTGATTTGTTTTATGTTTGATATTAAATACATAAATTGTATAAAACAATTTGAAAGAATGTTGTTTTTATCTTGAAGTGAAATATATTGTGAGACTCTTGAGGTCAGAAGTCATAGGAATTGGTGCAGAAAACTCGTCAGTGGGCATGATGTTGCTTTTAATATTTAACTTTAGAATTATTATAATTCATGGAATGATTATTTAATAATTCTATGAATTAGATGCACATTCTGACATTTTTATTATTGATCATAACGTATAGGCCAGTTAGTTCAGTCATTTTAATCTTAATTCATAGTTTATTACTGTTATGGCATTCCTTGAGCTAAAAATACAGACTTATGTATATTTTAGAGAACTGTAGAGTAATTCAGATGCATTTCTTTGACATATTTTGTAATTTAATTTGTATTTCATTATTCAATTATCTAAATTGTCGAAATAGAATTACAGAAAATATTTAATTTAGTATTTTACATTAAATCATCAAAAATTATATCAGACATATTTTAAATATTCAGCATAAATCAAATGTCAGCTGTGATAAAAGTTTTTTTACCCCAGTACAGGATCATTATCCCAGTAGTGGGCAAAATAAACCACTTTAATGATCTTTTTAAGTCTAGAACTAAACTATTGTAAATGTTTTAATAATTACAGTTCAGTAATAATCTGCAGTCGATCATATGTGGAAAATAAACTTTTTTGGTTGTTGTTTTCTCTTTCTCTGCTCATCTCTCTCTCTCTCTTGGGTAAGTGGGACACAGAACACACGCCCAGTTTTGTTTTCGCGCTGAAAACCAGGAAGTTTTTGGAATTCAAGAGAAAAGAAACTTATTTCTTCACTACAAGTGACTCAACTCTAATAGATCCACACCGCTGTTCTTTAGGACAAAGCCAAGCAAATTTGAATTGTATTCCTGTCGAGGTAAGGACTTAATAAGATCCAAAGATCAAGATTGATCGATTTGTCTGCTTTTAATCGCATGCAATTATGTATTTGTGCGCGTGTAGAGTGTTTACTCCTGTAACTTGTAACAGGCCTGGTTAAACAAAATTTTGCTTTGTACTTCATTGCTAAACGATTATTTTTTAATGCAAACGTTAGTAGGCCTACTATTGAAACGGAATACTCGATTACATACAGAAGTGTACTACAAAACCTTACTTTTTACTCTTTACAATTTCGACGATTCTTTAAAAATACATATTTCTGTGGTGATCATGACTAAAGAGCATAGAGAGACTATTCTGGGATAAATACAAGTTAAACTTCTATTGAAAGCATATGAACAGCATTTGATTAGCAGAGAACATAGATTTTTCCTCAGTTAAAAAATCGAAACATTGTTATTAACATTGATCAGGCTTCTCTCAAAATATATATTTTTTTCTTAATACTTGGACTTTCAAATGTTGACAGTATTCATACTTTCACCTAAGTGAAAAATAGTACCTTTCATCTGGTAACTTTGCTTTTCTTGGCAAAACAGCTCTTATCTCAGAGACTGAGAATCTGTTCATCTTTGAAAACTCCTTCAGAAATGTCTGAGTCTGCAGTGAGTCAGTTTGTGGATCAGTTCAGCTGTCCAGTCTGTTTGGATCCTCTGAAGGAGCCGGTGACGATTCCCTGTGGACACAGTTACTGTATGAGCTGTATTACTGACTGCTGGGGCCAGAAGGAGCAGGGGCCGCCGTACCGCTGTCCCCAATGCAGAGAGAGCTTCAGTCAGAGACCTCTACTGAAGAAGAACACTCTGATAGCTGAGATGATGGAGACGCTGCAGAAGACGTCCCTACAAACGGCTGCTGTGGAGTGTGATGTTTGCACTACAGAGAAGAACAGAGCTGTAAAGTCCTGTCTGCAGTGCTTGGCCTCCTTCTGTCAAACTCACCTGCAGCTTCACTATGAATCTCCTGCGTTTATGAAGCACAAACTGGTCGAAGCTTCCAGAAACATTCAGGAGAACATCTGCCTCAGTCATGGGAAACTTCTGGAGATTTACTGTCAGGATGATCATCAATGCATTTGTTGTTTCTGTATGATTGACAATCATAAAAAACACAATGTGGTTTCTGTGGATTCAGAATGGACTAGTAAAAAGGTAATCAATGCTTATCATTTCAGGTAGTTGTCTTTGTTTCTTGAGCTGATAATATTAGTAAAATTTCTTTAATATTTTTAAATTACTTAAATTACTTTTTTATGTCAACGTCCTCAGAAAGAGTTAAAGGAGATAAAGGTGGCGTGTCAGAAGCTGATCCAGGAGCGAGAGAGAGGTCAGCGGGAACTCAGAGAAGCTGTGAAGTCTTTTAAAGTGAGTAACAGTATGAAGACGACTGGTTAAATCACAAATACAACAGATATAATATATGTTTTGTTTTAGGCAACATTTAAATCTTGCCATTTTCATTAGACTGAAAGCATAATCACTTTGGATTTGAACAACATCTATGATAATGGAAATGGTCACATGAATGTATTATTTGAGTTGTTGTTCCTGTCTGCATGATCAGATCTTTGTGTCTCTGACAGAGTTCAGCTCTAGAGACCATGGAGGACATTGAGAAGGTCTTCACTGAGCTCATCTGCTCTCTTGAGAAGAAACACTCTGAGATTAAAGAGCAGATCAGAGCTCAGGAGAAGACTGAGATAGATCGAGCAGAGGAACTTCACAAACATCTGGATCAAGAGCTGACAGAACTCAGAAAAAGACAAGCAGAGATTGAGAAACTTCTGGTTACTGAAGATCAGATCATTTTTCTGAAGGTAATGAAAGTCCTTTCATCGTTAGGCCTATACCATCATGTTTCTATACTTACTCTTTCACATTTTTAAATGGTCTCTTTTACGTAACATGCAGTGCTGTATTTGTCTCATTTCAGAGCTGTCAGTCTGTGTGTGTTTTACCTTCATTTGAAGACGTTCCCATCTTCACTCAACACACTCATCTGTCTTTTAAAGACATTTCAATCTCAGCGTTTAAGGAGGTTTTGGAGGACGTCTATCAACAGCAAACAGCCAGAATATCTCAAGAAGGTCTGAATGCTTCTTTTCCTTGAAATATATAATGTGTCATTCATACTATGTATGATTACTAGGGATGTAACGGTATTATCAATATTGTGGTATCGCGATAGCAAAATTGTCTCGATATCGTCGTAGTCACCCGACTGTATGTAACGATAGCCTATATCTTCCGGGCAAAAAGTGTAGTTTTTTTTTTTCAGCCCAGTGGAGCAGAACGGAGGGAAGTGGGAACTAGGGTTGGAACCGAGAACCGGTTCTTATCCAGAATGAAGTGCGAGGAGCATATCCTTTAAATGGATAGTTTACCCCAAAATGAAAATTTGATGTTTATCTGCTTACCCCCAGGGCATCCAAGATGTAGGTGTGTTTGTTTCTTCAGTAGAACACAAATGATGATTTTTAACTCCAACTGTTGCAGTCTGTCTGTTGTATAATGCATATAAATGGTAACATAATCTATGAGTAAAAAAAACATGCACAGACAAATCCAAATTAAACCCTGCGGCTCGTGACGACACATTGATGTCCTAAGACACGAAACGATCGGTTTGTGCGAGAAAACAAACAGTATTTATAAAATGTTTTTACCTCTAAAACACCACTATGTCCAACTGCCCTGCCCATCCGGTTGGTGAGGTCTGAACGCTCTCTGACAACGGAAGTGATCTCTCGCACTCATTGAAGTAAAGTGCGAGAGATCACTTCTGTCATCAGAATGCATTTTTGCACCTCACCAACCGGATGCTGAATGCAGTTGGACATAGTGGTGTATTAGAGGTAAAAATGATACTGTTTGGTTTCTCACACAAACCGATCATTTCGTGTCTTAGGACATCAATGTGTCGTTATGATCCGCAGGGTTTAATTTGGATTTGTCTGTGCATGTTGTTTTTACTCATAGATTATGTTACCATTGACATGCATTATACGACTGACAGACTGCAACGGTTGGAGTTAAAAATCATCATTTGTGTTCTACTGAAGAAACAAAGTCACCTACATCTTGGATGCCCTGGGGGTAAGCAGATAAACATCAATTTTTTTTATTTTTGGGTGAACTATCCCTTTAATAGAGACGTCTCAGCTCATGAATATTACAACAATGAATGCAGTGAAAAGCCCTCACGCTATACTCATATATGTCAGATATCAATGCAGAGAGAGAGAGGTGCGTAAAGCTGCACTATTAATCTTTAAAAGATCGCGTTCTCGATTTCATCACCCATATGATCCAATTCTTAAATGTCAACGATTCGCCAGTGTAGGCTATATTAAAATTTTGACAAAAAAAAAAATCGTAGAAATGCAGTTCATTGTTAGTTCATGTTAACTAATGTTAACTAATGAACCTTATTTGTAAAGTGATAGTGAATTTGTTGAGATTAGCAGTCTGTTAAACTTATTTTACAAGTATAATAAACACAAAAAGTTGAGTATTGTGCATTTTTTCCCTTAATATTATTTTTTTATTGGTTGTTTAATATTTTTTCCTTATTATGAAAACTGAAAACACTACACCGGAAGTTCCTGTTTCAATCTGACAAAGTCTTATTGACTTCAATAAGACTTTGTCAGATAAAGTAAATAAATATCGTATCGTGGACTTTATATCAAGATATTATCGTGAGATTTTGATTTTGTTACATCCCCTAATGATTACACCTATTGAATTTACGATTGTGTTTCTTCTCATGTTTTCAGTGTCAAATGTTCATGTTGCACAGACTCCAGAACCAAAGACTCCAAGTACATTTTGGCAATGTAAATTGAGCTGTTTTTCACAAACACAAATAGGCCTGTACATATCAATTGATAAAGATCAGTCAAGTGAAATGTAAAGAATGTAATAATAATAAAGTTTATAATTCTGTTTGTGTGCATCCATCCATCCTCAGATTTCTGTCAACTGAAACTGGATCCAAACACAGCACACAAAAACATCATCTTGTCAGAAGAGAACAGAAAAGCAACACATTCAGATGAAGATCAGCAATATCCTGATCACCCAGAGCGATTTGACGAGCGTCCCTACATCTTGTGTCGAGAGGGTTTGTACGGTCGCTGTTACTGGGAGGTCGAGTGCAGTGGGAAGGAATGGGCTGTAGCAGTTTGTTACAAAGGAATTGGATGTAAAGGAGACAGTGAAGACTGTAGACTTGGCTTCAACAAAATATCTTGGAGATTGTCACTTGCTCAACAGAATGTCCATTTCATACATGATAAAGCCCAAGTCTTGATCCCTGCTGTCTGCTCCTCTAGGATAGGAGTGTATCTGGATCACAGAGCAGGAACTCTGTCCTTCTACAGCGTCTCTGACACAATGACTCTCCTTCACAGAGTCCAGACCACTTTCACTGAACCCTTATACCCTGCTTTTGGGTTTTTAGATGGTTCATCTGTCAGGATCATAGAGAAGAAGAGAGTTCAGACAGACCTGAAAAAAATTAATTGATTGAGTTTCAGATTCAATTACTAAACTTCTGAAACATGTAGGCCAATATATTTAAATTAAAATGTCATTTGAAGTTTGGATGAGCAAAAGGCACAACATTTCTTAATGTTATGAAAATCATCATATTAGAGTGATTTCTGAAGGATCATGTGACACTGAAGACTGGAGTAATGATGCTGAAAATTCAGCTTTGATCACAGGAATAAATTACATTTTAAAATATGTTCAAATAGAAAACAATTTCACAATATTACTATTTTTACTGTATTTTTAATTAAATGAATGCAGCCTTGGTGAGCAGATGAAACTTTTTAAAAAATTAAAAATCTTACAGATCCCAAACTTTTGAATGGTAGTGTACTTATAAACAATTTTTATAAATATCAGTTGTTTTAAAGCAGTTGAGATAAATGAAAACATTTGCATAGCAATTTGTATAGTACATTCACAATTGTCAGGCTGGCACAACTGCAAATATGGCTGTTTTATATGTATTGACAAGGAAATAACATTAAGACTGATAATGCAACATCCAGAGGAAATCAATAGATCATTGTGGCAGAGTGAAAAGGTTTGTAGATCTCAAATACTGATTAAAAACTGCTAATTTCAAGTATAGGTAGGTTGGTACACTTTCCATGTCAGGTGGTACAATGATATATATTTACAAATATTTGGTTGTACCACCTGACGAAAAAAAGTAAAAAATGAATTAACACTTTGAAATGTTATGTCTGACTAGTGTTGGCGCAAAACCGGCCCACATATGGTCCGCATGTAATCCACATGTACCAGATGTGGGCCAGATCTGGGCCACACTATGTTGCTGTCTGGGAACTAAAACTTGTTTAAACACATTGTTCTTGACTCAAAAATATGTATTTCATCAGTTTTTTGAAGCTTTATTTGTCAATGACCCATATAACAAAACCTGTTGGAAAAACATTACAATAAACGTGTATATTTGTTAGTGTATTTGTGTATCCACAGCTAAAAATATTCTAAAATCAATAGACAATGCAGCTGTAGTTTTGATGTTAAGTATTTACTTTGAATAAATGCATTACTAGAAAAAAAGTGCAGTGCTTTATTTTGTAGTAAAGTTGAACTGTTAGAGCGTGTTTAGATCACGGTGTTAACTGTTTTGAAAGCAGTTACATCACTTTGGAGAAATGTGTCAAATCGATTGAGAAAAACTGTAATACTTCTGAATCCAAGATGCAGTTCATCATCAAGCCACAAAGTGTCAGGGCTAGTTTGGAAAATAATCAGCTGTTTACTGTGCGGTGTTGATGAAATAATTCTTTTACATCATTACACATGTATTATATGTGTTATGTTACATGTATTAAATCAAAGACTATAGACATAGAAAGGGACTTTGATTAAATGCAGATGATATTTTTTGTTGTTGTGTTGCTACCTGCCAGTAGGCTAGGACTTTCTTTCTTTACAGTTTCTTTACAATTTGGATAACTGTGTTGACTGTGTTGACTTGATTTTGTTGTTGACAAAAAGTTGACAAATGGCAAAAAACTTTTAAAGACTCGATCATCATTTTCTGCCAGAACATAGCAATGCTTCTTTAAAAGATTATAATCAAGAAGCATCACATGTTAAAACAAGAAATGATTTCTGAAAGTTTTGATGCTAAAGACACTGTACAACAATCATTTCACGCACAGATTGCTGGAAGTGTGTTAGAAGCAGTAAAAACAAACACATTTTCTATGTTACACACCATTCATCTGATTATTGGTGTCGAGAGATACGTTCTCTCTCTCTCTCTCTCTCTCTCTCATCTGCTCGATGAAAACCAGGAAGTTTGTGGATTCAGGAGAAATGAAACCTATTTCCCTACACGAGCCTCTGCTTAAGGATCCACACTCTTCTAGTTTGGTTAAAGCTAAAGGAGTGAATATTTGACTTGTTATTCTGTCAAAGCAGGTAAGAAAGTCATATAATCTAATTAAAGGTTTTATTTTTTTTCTTGCTTGCATTGAAAAATTAACATTCAATTATTACTGTATGTGTTTGGTAATAATTATATGTTAATCTGGATATATTATGTTTAGCCTTTTGGTTACAGGTGAAACATTTAGCATTATTCTTTTTATACTAAAACATAAAACTATAAGCATTTTGTAGATTTTTAGACGTGCTCTTTCATTAATGATTTACATGTGGGTTTATGTACTTTCTTTAATGATTTACTTCTGGCAGAGCAGTTCATATTTGAGGACAGATTATCTGCAAAGAAATGTCTGAATCTGCAGTGAGTCAGTATGAGGATCAGTTCAGCTGTTCAGTCTGTTTGGATCCTCTGAAGGAGCCGGTGACGATTCCCTGTGGACACAGTTACTGTATGAGCTGTATTACTGACTGCTGGGGCCAGAAGGAGCAGGGGCCGCCGTACCGCTGTCCCCAATGCAGAGAGAGCTTCAGTCAGAGACCTCTACTGAAGAAGAACACTCTGATAGCTGAGATGATGGAGACGCTGCAGAAGACGTCCCTACAAACGGCTGCTGTGGAGTGTGATGTTTGCACTACAGAGAAGAACAGAGCTGTAAAGTCCTGTCTGCAGTGCTTGGCCTCCTTCTGTCAAACTCACCTGCAGCCTCACTATGAATCTCCTGCGTTTATGAAGCACAAACTAGTTGAAGCTTCCAGAAACATTCAGGAGAACATCTGCCTCAGTCATGGGAAACTTCTGGAGATTTACTGTCAGGATGATCATCAATGTATTTGTAACTTGTGTATGATTGACAATCATAAAAAACACAGTGTGGTTTCTGTGGATTCAGAATGGACTAGTAAGAAGGTAATCAATGCTTATCATTTCAGGTAGATGTCTTTGTTTCTTGAGCTGATAATATTAGTAAAAATTCTTTAATATTTTTAAATTACTTACTTAAATTACTTTTTTATATTAACATCTTCAGAAAGAGTTAAAGGAGATAAAGGTGGCGTGTCAGAAGCTGATCCAGAAGCGAGAGAGAGGTCAGCGGGAACTCAGAGAAGCTGTGAAGTATTTTAAAGTGAGTATCAGTATGAAGATGACTGGTCAAATCACAAATACAACAGATATATGTTTTAATGTTTTAAATAGGAAACATTTAAATCTTGCCAGTTTCATTAGACTGAATCACTTTGGATTTGAACAACATCTATGATAATGGAGATGGTCACATTAATGTATTATTTAAGCTGTTGTTCCTGTCTGCATGATCATATCTTTGTGTCTCTGACAGAGTTCAGCTCTAGAGACCATGGAGGACATTGAGAAGGTCTTCACTGAGCTCATCTGCTCTCTTGAGAAGAAACGCTCTGAGATTAAAGAGCAGATCAGAGCTCAGGAGAAGACTGAGATAGATCGAGCAGAGGAACTTCACAAACATCTGGATCAAGAGCTGACAGAACTCAGAAAAAGACAAGCAGAGATTGAGAAACTTCTGATTACTGAAGATCAGATCCAGTGTCTGAAGGTAATATGTGTGTGTGAACTGTTCACATGACAACATATCACCATAGATACAGGCTCTTAAAGAAAGGAAAAGGTGTCAGATGCTTAAATTAAGTGTGAATTATTATTCTCATTTCAGAGCTGTCAGTCTGTGTGTGTTTTACCTTCATTTGAAGACGTTCCCATCTTCACTCAACACACTCATCTGTCTTTTAAAGACATTTCAATCTCAATGTTTAAGGAGGTTTTGGAGGACGTCTATCAACAGCAAACAGCCAGAATATCTCAAGAAGGTCTGGATCTTTTAATATGTTGTTGTATTGCCATTCATACTCTGTTGGATTAAACCAACAAATTAACCATACACTTTTGTATTTTCTTTTCAGTGTCAAATGTCTCTATTACAAAATCTCCAGAACCAAAGACCCAGAATGATTTTTTGCAGTGTAAGTTGAACTGTGGTTTCTTCAAGGCAAACACTCATTAATTGATAAGTATCAGTGGACATGATCTGTTACAATGTGATCATTTTGAAACCAAAATTTACTTTATTTTTCCTCTTCAGATTTCTGTGAATTTCACCTGGATCCAAACACGGCAAACAAAAACCTCAAACTGTCAGAAGAGAACAGGAAAATATCATGTTCTGATAAAGTTAAACAATATCCTGATCACCCAGAGCGATTTGATGTGTTTCCCTACATCTTGTGTCAAGAGGGTTTGTACGGTCGCTGTTACTGGGAGGTCGAGTGCAGTGGGAATAATTGGGCTGTAGCAGTTTGTTACAAGGGAATTGGACGTAAAGGAAGAAGTGATGACTGTAGACTTGGATTCAGTAAATTATCTTGGAGATTTGAAAATTTTCTTCAAAATTTTAATTTCCTACATGATAAAGGACAAGTCCGTATCCCTGCTGTCTGCTCCTCTAGGATAGGAGTGTATCTTAATCACAGAGCAGGAACTCTGTCCTTCTACAGCGTCTCTGACACAATGACTCTCCTTCACAGAGTCCAGACCACTTTCACTGAACCCTTATACCCTGCTTTTTATATTGGACAAGGTTCATCTGTCAGGATCATAGAGCAGAAGAAAGTTCAGACAGACCAAAATTAAATATAATTGATCAAGTATCAGATTCAGTTGCTAAACTCCTTAAATGTTTATATATTTAAATTAAAATGTAATTTGTAGTTTTGATTATCAAAAGGAATTACATTTCCTAATATAAAACACCAAGTCATTCTCAAATTGGATATAGTAAATACATTTACAGTTCATTATCAGATGTTGCAAAATCAGATTTTTTTGATTTTGTGTTTTCTGTAATCTTGGCATCTGAAAAAATGTTTCATCTTCAGCAAAGTTTAGTTCATAATAATTCATGTTTGAATCCATGATGCAGTTTATCATCAAGGGTAATTTGGGTAGTTTGGAATATAATCAGCTGTGGAACAAACTGTTTACAGCGCGGTTGATCAAATGTTTTATGTGTCACATCATGTAATGTTATGTATTAAATGCAGCCGCTATTTTGTTCTTTTGTGTTGCTGTTGTTAATTTGATAAAAAATTTAATGAAATTGGGGTATTTTGTGTTAATAACATTACAGTGATCTGATTCATTTCAGTGGAAAAATTTATTTTAGGAAACATTGTCTTAAGAATCTGTGTTTCTAATACTATTATGACATTCCTTTATAATTTAGAGAACTGTAGTATCATTCAGATATATTTCTTTGATTTAATTTGTCTGTCATTATTCAATTAATTAAATTGTCAAAATACATAGATTTACCTAGAATATCTAATTTAGTATTTTACATTAAATAATCAAAAATGATATCAGACATATTTTACATATTCTGCAGAAATTTAATGTCAACTGTGATAAGTTGTTTAGCAAGAGCTTTTTACTCCAAGTAGAGGGTTAGTGGGCAAGATAAATATGAAAGTAAGAAATTGTAAATGTGATAAAAAGCAAAACACACCTGATTCACATTCTTTGTTTATCATTTTCTAGAAGTATAGAGGTATTCTAGAAGTATTGCTGTATTTTTGTGTAGTTTATTAAGAGAAGGTACCCACCGTTTTACTCTGACGAAAATGACTTGAACGCACCTAAAGTCATAAACATGAACTTCCCTGGGGGACTTGAACTCACCAACTGAACACACGCCCATTTTTTGTTTACTTGCTGAAAACCAGGAAGTGTTTGAATTCAGGAGAAATAAAACTTATTTCTCTTCTAGAAGTGATTCAGTCTCTGTAACAGATCCACACCGCTGTTCTTTGGGATAAACTGTAAATCATATTTGAGCTGTATTTCTGTCGAGGTAAGGACTTCATAGACATTCCAAAGATCATTACTTTATCATGTTGTCTGCTTTGTAACAGAACTGGTGAAACACAATTTTGCTTTGTACTTCATTGCTAATGATTATTTTTGGGATTTTTTTGTTGTCTAATGAAAACGTGAAAGTACTATTGTAACGGAATAGGCCTACTCGATTACATACTGAAGTGTACAACAAAACTACTTTCTACCCTTTGCAATTTACGATTATTTTTAAAAAAATACAAAACTATTTCTGTGGTGATCATGACTAAAGGGTACTTGGGTAAAGTTGGTTTTATATTCGCACATTCGGACTTCTGATAAATTCAGACTTTCCAATAAATGTGCAATAAATTAATGTTTGCGAATTTTAAGCATGATTTTAAGCAGCGACATGATATTGACAACCAACGATTGTCAACTTACAACATTTTTCACAGTCGATCAAAATAGGCAAGTAGCCTATTGTTTTAATGGCATATTTACTTGTGAATGTCCTATGTAGTGTGATTAACAAGGCTATTGAATACGGATGTCCGAATGTGCGAATATAAAACCAACTTTACCCAAGTCTAAAGGGACTATTCTGGGCTAAATACAAGTTAAGCTCTATTGACAGCATATGTGAACAGCATACAGCCTGCAGTTGATCAGCAGAGAACAGAGTTTATTTCTTGAGGAAAAAAATTAAACATTGTGATCAGGCTTCTCTCAAACAATTTTTTTGGTTAGATACTTGGACTTTGTAAAATCTTGACATTCATTCACTCAAGTATTTGTCAAATAATGCTGCTTTTCTTGGCAAAACAGCCTTTATTACCTACAGGACAGAGACTGAGAATCTGTTCATCTTTGAACACTGCCTTCAGAAATGGCCGAGTCTGCAGTGAGTCAGTATTGTGGATCAGTTCAGCTGTCCAGTCTGTTTGGATCCTCTGAAGGAGCCGGTGACGATTCCCTGTGGACACAGTTACTGTATGAGCTGTATTACTGACTGCTGGGGCCAGAAGGAGCAGGGGCCGCCGTACCGCTGTCCCCAATGCAGAGAGAGCTTCAGTCAGAGACCTCTACTGAAGAAGAACACTCTGATAGCTGAGATGATGGAGACGCTGCAGAAGACGTCCCTACAAACGGCTGCTGTGGAGTGTGATGTTTGCACTACAGAGAAGAACAGAGCTGTAAAGTCCTGTCTGCAGTGCTTGGCCTCCTTCTGTCAAACTCACCTGCAGCTTCACTATGAATCTCCTGCGTTTATGAAGCACAAACTAGTCGAAGCTTCCAGAAACATTCAGGAGAACATCTGCCTCAGTCATGGGAGAACCTTCTGGAGATTTACTGTCAGGATGATCATCAATGCATTTGTTGTTTGTGTATTAACAATCATAAAAACCACAACACAGTGTCTGTGGATTCAGAATGGACTAGTAAAAAGGTAATCAATGCTTATAATTTCAGGTAGTTGTCATTTTTTCATGAGTTGATAATGTTAGTCAAAGTACTAGCCTACTTCCTCCTTTTATGTTAACATCTTCAGAAAGAGTTAAAGAAGATAAAGTTGGCGTGTCAGAAGCTGATCCAGGAGCGAGAGAGAGGTCAGCGGGAACTCAGAGAAGCTGTTAAGTCTTTTAAAGTGAGTATCAGAAGATGTCAGTGATGTTTACAGTGTTTCTAAAAGTGACGTATTATTACAGAATCCAATGAAGATTCTTAAGTGACATTTGCAGGGGAAAAACAAGACCAAATACATACTTGTACACACATAAACACACAAAAAAACAAACAAAAAAAATGACACGTGCAAAAATGTTTTTGTTGCAAAACCCACTGAATTGTTGCTTTCGGTTCTTTGTAGTGATATAATGTATGTTTCAAAATAATTGGAAAACTAATTTGCTATAAACAAGCAACACTTTTATTTTACCAGTTAATTTGACTAATAGTAGACTATAAAAGATCACTGTTTTGATTTCAAGACAAGATTTATGATAATGAAGTATCATGGAGGCTGTTGTTCCTGTCTGCATGATCAGATCTTTGTGTCTCTGACAGAGTTCAGCTCTAGAGACCATGGAGGACATTGAGAAGGTCTTCACTGAGCTCATCTGCTCTCTTGAGAAGAAACGCTCTGAGATTAAAGAAGCAGATCAGAGCTCAGGAGAAGACGGAGATAGATCGAGCAGAGGAACTTCACAAACATCTGGATCAAGAGCTGACAGAACTCAGAAAAAGACAAGCAGAGATTAAGAAACTTCTGAATACTGATGATCAGATCCAGTTTCTGAAGGTAATGAAAGTCATTTTTATTTTTATCATAATATGATAAATATATATGTGTGTATGATCCTTCCACATCACAACATATCACCATAGATACATGCTTTTCCCTCTTATTGAATGGAAGAAGTGTCTCATGCTTCATAAATTGTCTATATAATTATTCTCATTTCAGAGCTGTCAGTCTGTGTGTGTTTTACCTTCATTTGAAGACGTTCCCAGTATCACTCAACACACTCATCTGTCTTTTAAAGATATTTCAATCTCAGTGTTTAAGGAGGTTTTGGAGGACGTCTGTCAACAGCAAACAGCCAGATTATCCCGAGAAGGTCTCTTTTTTTTATTTAAAAAAGTTTTTCTAAAAAACGGTGTTGATTCACTTACAACATTTTAGATTTCATATTAAAATTAGGCATTCGATTGTGTTTCTTACCTCATCTTTAGTGTCAAATGTCCATGTCTCAGAGACTCCAGAATCTAAAACCCCAATTGGATTTTTGCACTGTAAGTTGAGTTTTAATAATATACATGGTTTTCTCACACAGCTGCTGAATGATAGTTAATACGATTTATTAAGTGTTTCTATTATCTGGTGAAAAACATTAAATAATTGATCTGCTTATGTTATTAAACTCTTAAAATGTAACATTGTGAGGGGAAAGTGTGGATGTCACTTAATTTTAATATCTATTTGTTCCTCCATCTTCATCAGATTTCTGCCAACTGCAACTGGATCCAAACACTGCACACAAAAAACTCATCTTGTCAGAAGAGAACAGAAAAATATCATGTTCAGTTGAAGTCCAGCAATATCCTGATCAACCAGAACGGTTTGATGGATATGGGAATGTCTTGTGTCGAGAGGGTTTGTACGGTCGCTGTTACTGGGAGGTCGAGTGCAGTGGGGATGACTGGTCTGTAGCAGTTTCTTACAAAGGAATAAGTCGTAAAGGAAGAAGTGATGACTGCAGACTGGGGTTTAACAACAAGTCCTGGAGATTTTCCCGCTGTCAACAGAATTTCTATGTTAGACACAATAATGAGCATGTCCGTATCCCTGCTTTCCGCTCCTCTAGAATTGGAGTGTATCTGGATCACAGAGCAGGAACTCTGTCCTTCTACAGCGTCTCTGACACAATGACTCTCCTTCACAGAGTCCAGACCACTTTCACTGAACCCTTATACCCTGCTTTTGGGGTTAGTATTGGTTCATCTGTCAGAATCATAGCGCAAAGAAGAATTTAGATCAATAATAAAAAGGGCTTTTCACACTGCTTTTAACCCGGGGTTATAAACGTCACTTTTAACCCCAGGCAAAGGAGCGCTTCACACTTGTAATTTAGATGCAGGTTTAGCACCGCTTTTTACCAGGGGTTATGAAACCCTCCTCTGGAGCAAGGTTAGCACCGCTTTTGCAGAAACAAACTTGTACAGTGTGAAACAATGCGGTGTTAGAATGTTACAGCTAGACACTTAGCAACCAACAACCAATCGCGTGTCTTAGGCCACGTTCACACAGTCATTTTTTGACAACTGCATTTACTTAACACGTGAGAGTCTCAAAATGTCTCGTTCATACAACAACTTTCAGTAGCGTCTGGAACACTGTCAGTATGAACGTGCAGCAAGTGTCAAGCCCGTATTCTCTTAATAGTAACCATGACGACAGTGATTAAAGGTGCTAAAGAGGATGTTTTGTTTTATACATTTTTGCAATATTTTAGATTATGAGTTACCTGCAGTAAGTCCGACATAATGAATCCACTAACACGACACAGCGAATGCCGGTGGTAAACATTCGTGTTCCAGTACGAGTGTTTACGAGTTTTGGGAGGCATTTCTTCGAAGGAGGGGGGTTGTTCTTACGCATGCGCTCATTTAAAAAACTCAGTAACAGTCTTTGGTTTCTCAGTCGACAAAAGATCCTCTTTAGCACCTTTAATTGTTTTTTAGATAGATAATTGATTTGTACATTTGTTTTATTTTGGATATTAAAGATTTGTATGAATATTTGTAGTCAAAATAATTGATTTAGATTTGAATGATGGTTGTTTTTCATTTCAAAGTGAAGTGTTATTTTGAGAACCTTGAGGTAAGAAGCCTCATTGTAATTGGTGCAAAAAAAAAAAACAGTTTTTATAATTTATTATAATTCATGAAATAATTTGTTTATGGCACATTTCAGACATCTTTATGATTTATCTTAACATGTAGGCCAATTAAGTTCAGTCATTTTAATCTCAGTTTATAGTCTGTTACTGTTATGACATTCCTTCAGTTAAAAATTTAGACCTGTGTATAATTTACAACACAACAAAGCATAATTCAAATGTTTTTCTTTGACTGAGATTTTGCCATTTAATTTGTCTGTATTCAATTATTTAACTAAATGTTACTTTAATTCTCATTAAATATTCTAAATTGCAATTCAACTAGATCAAATATAATGTTTAATTTAGCATTTTTCATTAAATTGTCAAAAAATGATCATAAAAAAATAAAATGTCAGCTGTGATCAATTGTGGGCAAGATAATCCACTTTCATGATTTTCAATTGTGGAAATTGTGTTTAAGTATTGATTCTAAAAGTATTGTAAATGTCTACATTTAATAATTACAATGTTCACCAGTCGATAATATGAGGAAAATAAACATTTTATTTCTCTTTCACTGTTTCTTTCTCTCTCTCTTCTTTAAGACATGCCCATTTTGTTTATGTGCTGAGAACCAGGAAGTATTGGAATTCAAGAGAAATTAAACTTATTTCTCCACTACATTCAACCTCTGTAATAGATCCACTCTGCTGTTCAGCTGTAAAGCAAATCATATTCAACAAAAATGTTTTCTGCTTTTAAAAAAAAATGAATGCAATTATGTGTGTGTGTGTGTGTGTGTGTGTGTACAGAGTGTTTCTACTCCTGTAAGTTGTAACAGGCCTGGTGAAACAAAGTCTTGTTTTGTAGCTACTTCATTGCTGAACGATTATTTTGGGATTTTGTTTTTCTAATGAAAACATAAGTAGTAGTTACTGTTGAAACAAAATACTCGATTACACACTGAAGTGTACAAAACTTTTTACTCTACAATTTTAATGATTCTTTAAAAATACAAACTTATTTCTGTGGTGATCATGACTAAAAAAAAATATATATATTCTGGTTAAATACAAGTTACCCAGATAGCATGGTGACACTGTTTGTTAGTTTGTATAGCACATTTAAAAGCAACACAAAACTAAAGCAAAACGAAAATAAGAACAAACATGACACTTACACAAAACCATCAGATATGCACCAACTAGCTAATAACAGTTGCCCGGGCAAGTAAATGCCTGATACACTGATACAATTGTTGAGTTTTGATCCAAACCATCATTTTGGTTGAGATTGAAATGTCAGAGTTAAAAGTTGTTTAAAGTATGTTGGATCAGCATTGAAATTTTGATGAAAGTCAACAGCACACATGGGTGGAGACAGTGACATTGAATGATTTGTAGTTGAAAGATCATGCAGGTGTGTATCTCTGCAGAACACTAGTGGGTGTTTCTCAATCAGTGGGGCATTTTCAACCTCTTTACCTGATTCTTTACATTCTTAAAAAATGCATATTGCTTTGATAATGTTTATTAGGAATTTCCTGAATAAAGTTCTAACACCATTTAACAGATTTCTTGAAGTGCAAAAGACATGAACGTGAACAAGAATGTCACACTTCACACAGAGTCTTGCATCCATCAGTGCTTGCAGGGCACATTGCTTCCTTTAGTAGGGGTGAAGGCAGATGAAGATGGACATTAAAAAAAAAAAAAAAGACGTGAGAAGCACCCTCCTGATAATGCCGACATTGATTATACATTGAGTTGTTGTCGACAGCATAATCACCTGACCTGGGATTTGATTCTATCTTGTGCTTCTGCTCCCTGCTTAATCAGGTAATCATTCATATTCCAGAATCACTATTAAATTTGAGAAATGTAACTGATTTCTATTCAGTTTAGCCTGTTTCCACTGCAACACAATAAAAACTACATCTTGTGTTTATTAAGTGACTGACATGGTTATTTTGTAATATTTAAAGAGATTAAGGTCTATATAAGGTGAATCTGCAGCTTTAAAGGGATAGTTCAGCCTGAAATGAAAATTCTGTCATCATTTATGCTGGGCACTGTTTTTCGGTCGGTTCAATTTTAACATCTCCTACCTTCTGGGTATTGGGGGTTGTAGACTAGAGTTATGTAAAAATTATGTAAAAATTATGCTGCCTGCTTGTTCATATAAAACAGAGAGATTTAAATTGTGTAAGACACTTTTTGTCAAGAAACACAGTATGCATGGGGGTGTGAATCATCATGAATAATGAGTCATTTACACCCGAGAAGACAAAAGATCTGCATAATGAGGTGTAATGACCTGCATAAATAATGAGGCCTTTCAGCCAGGTAGGCTGTGAAAAAACCCTCTGTGATCATGTCTCAAGCTCATCATGGTGTATATCGAACATACAGAAAAAACAGCAATACTGTGAAATATTATTACAATTTAAAATAATGGTATTCTATTATATACTTTAAAATATAATGTATTTCTGTGATGCAAAGTGTCTGAACAATTATGTTACCTCTATGGCATTTCAGGCTTTTAGCTTAAAAGCATGCACATTTGGAGAAATATTGATGGATTCTCATATGTTTATGTCAATTTTTGTATACAGAGGATTAATATTTATTCAATATTTATTGTCATCACTATGAACGCTGGATACTGTGTTTTCAATTCATACTTGCAGCCGGAGAGCGGTCTGTGCACATTTAGTCCACAAATTAATCTAAAGAGGAACAACCATGTGACTCTCCAGGAACTAACAGAGGCCAGAGATTGCTATAACATCCAGATAAACACTTTTCAAGACAATAAATACACGATTGAGACGATGTATGCATGTATTGCCTCAGAATTCATCTGAATAGCGCTCCCTTCGTGGGCGTGGCCACATTAGCGGATAATGAGCTGAATCACAGACTTCTGAGATGGCTCTCTTTTCATACAGATTACATAAACAGAGAATATTTGTTTTCGATTTGACTAACACGATTTAAAACCTGATATTTCAACGTTTTTTTAGACATAAGTCTCATTTTTGTGTCATTAGTATTCACTAAGTTACACTTCATTTTCTGAGAACTATCAGATTGGACTTCGTTCAGAGGGAGACGAGAGATCACGCATCATGTTAGTTTTCTTTATTTTGCAAAAAGCACAACATATTTGTTTTTACTCTGAGTGTACACAAATAAAAGAAGATATTCCACAGATTAAAATGGTGTATAACTCTTAATTGTATATGCAACATTGACGGAATATTTTGAGTCTCTTTCACACCGGTAAGAAAAAAACCTATGTGGTATCACCGGCGATACCTCAGACCTCAGAGTGTTAAAGAGTCGCTTTGTTTCAGCTCCCATTCTTGCTACTCCCGATCAGTCTCGTCAGTTCGTTGTGGAGGTGGATGCGTCAGAGGTGCGATTTTTTTTTCTCAGAGGTCACCTTCGGATGACAGAGTACATCCTTGCGCATTTTTTTCTCATCGTTTAACCCCCTCGGAACGGAATTACGACATCAGGAATAGGGAGTTACTGGCTGTTAAGTTGGAGCTGGAGGAGTGGCGCCACTGGTTAGAGGGCGCGGAGGTCCCTTTTATAGTTTGGACCGATCATAAGAACCGCTAAACGGTTTAATTCCCGACAGGCTCGCTGGGCACTGTTTTTCGGTCGGTTCAATTTTAACATCTCCTACCGTCCGGGGTCCAAGAATGGTAAGCCTGAGACACTCATTCTGCCATTCTGCCTCCCGATCGGGTGGTAGCAATGGTCACCTGGGGGGTGGAATCCAGAGTCCGCTCTGCTTTGTGCAATGTCACAGTTCCCGTGGGGTACCCTGAGAGCCTGTTGTTTGTGCCAGAATTGGTTCGAACTAGCGTCCTACAGTGGGGTCACTCATCTGTACTAGCTTGCCACCCAGGAGCGACTCGTACCTGTAGTTTAATCAAGCAGTGGTTCTGGTGGCCTTCCATGGCGCAAGACGCTCGTCAGTTCGTGTCAGCATGTCCTACCTGTCCCTTCGAGACCCTGGTCACACTTAGCAATGGACTTCGTCACAGGCCTAGTCTGTCTATCGGCAACACGGTAGTTCTTACTGTGGTGGACAGGTTCTCAAAGGTGGCCCATTTTATTCCCCTCCCCAAATTGCCTTCAGCAAGGAAGACAGCAACTATCGTCCTGGATCATGTTTTCCATATTCATGGCCTCCCGCTGAACGTGGTTTCTGACAGGGGTCCCCAATTTGTGTCAAAGTTTTGGGTTCTGTCGACAGCTGGGGGCGACTGCGAGTCTTTCCTCCAGGTATCACCCGCAGACAAACTGTCAGGCTGAGCGTGCTAACCAAGGATCTGGAGAGAGTCTTGCGTGTTTCACTGTTCGTTTTCATCACCATGTACACACCCGCTTTTCTGTGAATCTGCCCTGAGCAGAAGGACCGCTCCCTCGAGGCACATTTGGACGATTTTTTGTTTTTAGTACCATCTACACATTTCCCGGACAGCAGCCTTTGCAACTTCCTGTATGCCGGCCTCAACACCGCCACCAAATCACAGCTGTCCGGGGAAGGACCTCGAGGGAGCTTCCCTGAATACGTGGAGTGGGTACTGGCGTCATGTGGATCGTTGATGACCGTGGATTTCTGCGACAACGACGCCAGCCCCACTCCCACTCCAGTGCCCAGCCAGGAACCTCCAGACAGCGTGGTATGTCAGCGCAACACCACCGAAGACAGAGAGCCCGCCTCCACCGCGATGCAAGAGCCAGCGATGAGTGGAACAACTGAGCATAACATCGCTGCGGAGACGGAGCCCAGCGTGTCTGACCAGGTGTGTGAGTTTGCTGCTATTTCCATCGCCGAGGGAGTTAGTGACGAAGACGAGGGTTTGGAATGGAGCCCCGCCCACACTCCCGCCACTGAGAGTGAGTTCCAGGCAAGCACCAATGACTGTTTTGAGTTTGGAGAGGATTCCCTACCTCTGTTAATTCCTGAGAATGTCTGCCCCATTCTAGATGAACTGGTCCCACCCAGCCTCCCTCTCCCACCTCCTCTCCAAACCCCTGATAATGACTTTGTATTTTTCAGTCCCTCTGCTAATCAGCCTGTTCTCCAGCCCTCACCTTGCCTGCCACCCAACCCTTGCTGTCTCACATCATGCCCTCAGCTCTTCTCCAGCCTCCTCTCAGTGGCGTGGCTACATCTGGGGCCTGCTGTGAACCAGCTTCAGGCGATGAGGATCCTCCAGCCTCAGATCCCATCATAACACCTCGGCTCATCGTCCTGACTCCTCCGCCGCTGCTCCATCCACCCTCGTCTACAGCAGAGACCATCGAGCATTCGGCTCCACTGGACTCCCTCGGTCCTTCAATTCCACCTGGGTCAGACATCACCATCACATCGCCACAGACCTACGGGTCGTTCGAGTTTCTCCGACCCTCCACCCCTACGGCTCCGATTGGCTCCGCCTTTCCCTCAGGTTCCGCCTCGGCCCACAGTCGTTCCAACTCCACCTCAGCCCTCCGGTACCCTGCTGCCGCCTCGGGGGGCCGTCACTGCAACTCCGTCGCGGACTCCGAGACCATCGGCGTCACTCCGCTCCTTCGGCTCTCTGTCTTGGCCCAAGGATCCATCTACATCGGCTGCGCTGCTTCCACGCCTCCCCAAGGTTGTTTGGAGCGTTTCACCACCTCGGCTCCTGCCTCAAGCAACGCCGCCGTGGGTCGCCATCCTGGCTGTGGCCTGGAGCAACATCTGGACTCCTCTGCTCAAGGCTACCACCCGGATTTCACCACCCCCTGCACCTCCCTGGACTTCACCATACTCTAACCCTCTCCCGGAATTTCACCCTCCTTAATCTCCTTCCTTCCATCTCACGGCGCGAGGACGCGCCTTTCCGGGAGGGGGCGATATGTTACATGTGCACTCTGTTTTGGACTTCTTGTAGTTTCATTTCCCGCCACTAGTTAATCACCATGGTTACTTATCACTCCAATCATCACATTCAGCTGTGTCTAATCACCCTCTTGTGTTCCTGTGTATATAAGCCCTGTGTTTCCTGTCTAGTATTGTCCGGTATCGTTCATGTGTTGTTTGGTTGTCTCCTCGTTGTACCTGTTTATGGATTACTCTCCTTGTGGATTTATTAAAGAAAGTTGTACTTCTATACTCGTGCGTGTTTATGCTCCTAACCAGCAATTGTAACACACTGAACCCTTAAACCCTGCTTTTGGGGTTTTAGATGGTTCATCTGTCAGGATCATCAGCAGACCAGGAAAAAATGTAATTGATCGAGTTTCAAATTAATTTGCTAAACTTCTGAAACATATAGTCCAATATATTTTGATTAAAATATAATTTGTAGTTTGAATGGACAAAAGGCATCAAGTTTCTTAGGCAAGGCAGGGCAATTTTATTTCATATTTCATACACAATGGTAATTCAATTCAAATAATTACCCAAAATAAAACAAGTGAATACATTTTCTTTTCAAATTACTTTCCAAATGTATAAATAATTTTCATTCATTTAACTGTTGTGAGAATGCACGCGGCCGTGAACGTGTTGGCATAGCAATGTGATACTTCCTGTTTTCTTTCCTGCCTGTTTGTCCTACAAAGGAAATCTCGTTTAAATCTGGTTAAGGACACTCCGTATACCACATCCTTCACAGGATGTGTCCTCAGGAGGATGCAGCCTTCGAAATGAAATGAGACACAGCTACAATTTCAATCTCCCCTTTTGCTAAGACACTTAAAACTGCGCCACACAGCCCCAAACCCCCTTTCGGAGATATCTTAACTATGCACCACAGCTCAAATTTCCCCTTTGAAAACTTTGCCCCAACCAACGTGTTTTGATTTCCGGAATGTGTTAATCATGTTGCCTTTGCAAGTGATCACAATTTCCCCTTAGAAACCCCTTCCACGTACCACAGAGTCAGATAGCCCAACCATCATGGTTTTGTTTAACTAAACACCATCAATGAATATAAAACACCAATTTAAGCCAATCTCAAGTTGGATATAGTAAAAAAATATACAGTTCATTATCAGATGTTGCTAAATCAGATTATAGGGATTTTGATTTTGTGTATTCTGTAATCTTGGCATCTGAAAGTGTTCATCTTCAGCAAGGTTTCTTTACTGCAGCACATAATAATCCATGTCTGAATCCATGATGCAGTTCATCATCAATGTGTCAGGGTTATTTTGAAAAAATAATTGTTTATAGTGCGGTATTGATCAAGTTGTTTTACGTCATCACAAATATTATGTTATATTTCATGTATTAAATGCAGATGATATTTTGATTTGTTGAGTTGCTACCAGCTAGTAGGATCACCTTTATTTACAAACAGTTTCTTTACAAGTTTGATAACTGAGTTGACTTCAGGATGAGGTCTGATTTTGATTGATTTTTGATTTCGTTGTTGACAAAAGGCTGAGAAAGTGCAAAATCTTTTAAAGACTCACATTTTTAAAATGACCTTCATAGCACTGTTTCTTTAAAAGATTAATCTTTATATTTATTTTTCTTTGATTTAATGTATAAATAATAATGTGATTGTCACAGATCCCTTGTTCCCCGGACTTCATTTCCCATGTTCCTCCTGTTCTCCACACCTGCACTCACTTCCCTTGTCATCTCCCCATCATCACAGATCATCGTCACCTGGACTCCCTCGTCAGCACTCCTTTATTATGGACTCACTCCCTTCACTCCCTGTCCGTTCTCTGTTGTGTTATGGTTGTTTTATATGTCTCTCGCTGCGTTATATTCTTGGATTACCATTAAACCCTGTGGTTTTGTAGATCTCCGTATTTGCCTCATCTCTCCTGCATACACACCCGTAACAGTAATATGTAATTATAATAAATAAAGAGCAAATCAAATTAGGCATTTGTGTTAATAACATTCTAGTGATCATTTGATGGAAATGTGGCTGTTTTAGGAAATATTTTGTCTCAAGAATATGTGATCTGTGTGAGATTGTCTGTGATTATTATTTTTCTCCACAGCAGCTGAATGAGAACTTTCTCTTCTTATAATCAAGAAGTAACACTTGTCGGCACTTTAAAACAAGAAATGATTTCTGAAAGCTTTGATGCCAATGACATTCTACAACAAAAGTGAAATCATCAATGATTTAATCATTTCACACACAGATTTCTGGAAGTGTTAGAAGCAGTTAAAACAAACAAACATTTTCTATATGTTACACACCATTCAACTGATTATTGGTGTCAAGTCACCTTTATTTATATAGCACTTTTTACAATGCAGATTGTGTCAAAGCAGCTTTACAGATAAAGGGAACATAATTTTGGCTGTAAAGCGAGTAAGTTCAGTACTGATTCATTCCATTGTAAAAATCATTAGTTATTAATATAGTTCATTTATCTATACACTAGCTCTGAAGAAAACAGTGATGTCATCGTCCAGCTCAGTTCAGTTCGCATATGATGGTGTCAAAAGATATGGTGTGATATTAAGCAAAGTACAAAGAGTAGAGCATCAAAACTGCAAAGTCACGGCTTCACATAAACAATGTTTACTCTCTCTCTCTCTCTCTCTCTCTCTCTCATGCACTCATCTGCTCACTGAAAACCAGGAAGTTTGTGGATTTGAGGAGAAACTAAACCTATTTCCATGTTACACACGCATCTGCTTAAGGATCCACACTGTTCTAGTTTGGTTAAATCTGTAAAGGAGCGAATTTTTGACTTATTCTGTCAAAGCAGGTGAGAACGTCATATAATCCTTAACTAAAGGTTTTACAAATCTTTATGCTTGCATTGAAAAATGAACATTCAATTATTACTGTATGTGTTTGATAATATTTATATGTTAATCTGGATGTATTATGTTTATTCTTCTGGTTATGGTTGAAGAGTTTAGGATTATTTTATATTAATACACAAAACTGTAAGCATTTTGTAGATTTTTATGCACGCACTTTCATTAATGATTGACGTGTATTTATATAGGCTACTCCTTCAGAAATGGCTGAATCTGCAGTGAGTCATGTGGATCAGTTCAGCTGTCCAGTCTGTTTGGATCCTCTGAAGGAGCCGGTGACGATTCCCTGTGGACACAGTTACTGTATGAGCTGTATTACTGACTGCTGGGGCCAGAAGGAGCAGGGGCCGCCGTACCGCTGTCCCCAATGCAGAGAGAGCTTCAGTCAGAGACCTCTACTGAAGAAGAACACTCTGATAGCTGAGATGATGGAGACGCTGCAGAAGACGTCCCTACAAACGGCTGCTGTGGAGTGTGATGTTTGCACTACAGAGAAGAACAGAGCTGTAAAGTCCTGTTTGCAGTGCTTGGCCTCCTTCTGTCAAACTCACCTGCAGCTTCACTATGAATCTCCTGCGTTTATGAAGCACAAACTAGTCGAAGCTTCCAGAAACATTCAGGAGAACATCTGCCTCAGTCATGGGAAACTTGTTGAGTTTTACTGTCAGGATGATCGTCAATGCATTTGTTGTTTCTGTATGATTGACAATCATAAAAACCATAATATGGTGTCTGTGGATTCAGAATGGACTAGTAAAAAGGTCAAAAATCAATAAAAAAAATCAATGCTTATAATTTCAGGTAGATGTCCTTATTTTTAGAACTGACTTAAATTACTTTTTTTAATATTACCTTCCTCAGAAAGAGTTAAAGGAGATAAAGGTGGCGTGTCAGAAGCTGATCCAGGAGCGAGAGAGAGGTCAGCGGGAACTCAGTGAAGCTGTGAAGTCTTTTAAAGTGAGTATCAGAAGATGCCAGTGATGTTTACAGCGCTTGTAAAAGTGACGTATTGTTACAAAATTACACAGGGAATCTTAAATGACAGATGCAGGGGAAAAACAAGACCAAAGACATACTTGTATATATATATATAAAAAAAAAAAAAAAACATGCAAACGAAAGTTTTCTATTTATGGATTAAGTAGTTCCTATTATTCATTCTGAATGAGTTTGATAGTGCTGCACGGCTAACGTGGCTAAAGCTACACACTTGGAGAGATTTATAAAGAATGAAGATATGAATTATACAGACTGCAAGCATTTAAAAATGAAAATAACAACGTGGCTCTGATCTCTGTGAATACAGTAAGAAACAATGGTAACTTTAACCACATTTAACAGTACATTAACAGTACAATTCAGTACATCAACATGCTAACGAAACATTTAGAAAGACAATTTACAAATATCACTAAATATATCATGATATCATGTATCATGAACAGTTATTATGGATCTATCTGCCATTTTCGCTATTGTCCTTGCTTGCTTGCTTTACAATACCTGGAGAACATCTGATTATTCGTCATCAGCAGCTTCAGACATTAATACTGCCTTGCCTTGAACATGGGCTGGTATATGCAAGAGTTGGGGGCGTACATATTAAGGATCCCAACTGTTGTGTCACAGTTGGTGTTATGTTGAGATTCGCCTGTTTTTCCATGGTGTTTTTCACGCACGAGATTTACATAAGAAGGAGGAAACAATGGTGTTTGAGGCTCACGGTATGTACAGAACTCTTATTATTCTACTATGTCAGGGTAAATTCAATTTTAAATTTAAAATTCTAGGGCACCTTTAAAGGGTAAAATGTGCTTTTACTGAGAACTCTGCTTGTTGGCAATGTGATTAGGTATTCCAGGCCTGTAGGCACACAGTGTAAACAGTCTATTTCTGCTAGTAAAGACTCGCTATCAGTTGGTTGGCCTTAGCAGGCCTCCCTGAGAGCAAGTCCCCAACAATTTGGGTACTTGGCAGCTAGCAAAGACTTGCTATCAAATAGCTGACCTTACCAAGCCTCTCTGAGGGCAAGTCCCCAACAGTGTGGGAACTTTTTAGACAGAAAGACTTGCTATCAGGTAGCTGGCCTAAGCAGGCCTCTCTGAGGGCAAGTCTCCAGCAGTTTGGGTATCTTGCAGACAGCATAGACTTGCTATCAGTTAGCTGGCCTTACCAGGCCTCTATGAGGGCGAGTACCCAGCAGTTTGAGTACTTGGCAGTCAGCAAAGACTTGCTTTCAGTTTGCTGGCCGTAGCAGGCCTCTCTGAGAGTGAGTCCCCAATGATTTGGGTACTTCAACCAACAAAGATTTGCTATCAGGTGACTGGCCTTAGCGTGCCTCACTGAAGGTGAATCCCCAATATGGGTATTTGTCAGCCAGCAAAGACTTGCTATCAGGTAGCTGGCCTAAGGTAGCTCAGGTAGTGTATCTAGCGTGAAAGTGCTATGCTGAGTCATGCTCTCCAGGATGCCCTTCTCTACGATCTGGTCTGAGTTGATTTACTGCCAGTTTGCAGTCCCTCTTACTGGATGCCTTTTCTGGAGGCAAAAGTTTTAGAGACTCTGTTTAGAAAACAGACAGGTTACTGGCCAGACTAGGTTACTAGAAAAGTAAGACCAGGTTGGCCTCCCTGGTGACATTCGTGGTCAACTATGTTCCCCTGAGAAGTGACTGGCCGGGGCTCCTTTAGGCCTCCTGGCCATATTCCATTAAAGAGACGACTTCTATGTGAAGTTGTTGGTTCCAAGCCTTTGAGCGACCTTGGTAGGCCTTCATGCATTATGAAGGCCTCTTTGAGGCTTATAGCTTCGGCTGTGGCCGTAGGGAATACTGTCACTGACAGCCTATTCGTGACCTGTTGGGGGAGTGGTTCTGGCATTTTATTTGAAATTGCTTTTTCTGACATTTGTCTCAGCCATTCTTTGGCACTTTCAGTTCTTTGTAGTTATATAATGCATGTTTGCAAATAATTGGAAAACTAATCCCCTATAAACAAGAAACATTTTTTTTTTACCAGTTCATTTGACTAATAGTATGCATAATCACTGTTTCGATTTCAAGACAAGATTTATGATAATTATGATTTATGAATTTCATTCAAATCTGTCACATACATACAAGCTGTTGTTTCGTTCTGCATGATTGGGTCTTTGTGTCTCCAACAGAGTTCAGCGCGAGAGACCATAGAGAACATTGAGAAGGTCTTCACTGAGCTCATCTGCTCTCTTGAGAAGAAATGCCGTGCGATTAAAGAGCAGATCAGAGCTCAGGAGAAGACTGAGATAGATCGAGCAGAGGAACTTCACAAACATCTGGATCAAGAGCTGACAGAACTCAGAAAAAGACAAGCAGTGATTGAGAAACTCCTGATTACTGATGATCAGATCCAGTGTCTGAAGGTAATGACACAAAAATGTTGAGAACCATCCACAAAATGAAACAGTATTGTGCTGTGCTTGTTTTATTTTCTGGAAAGTATCTGTTTTGGTTCATAAATTAAGTCTATATTATTATTCTTATTTCAGAGCTGTCAGTCGGTGTGTGTTTTACCCACATTTGAAGATGTTACCAGCATTACTCAACACACTCACCTCTCTTTTAAAGACATTTCAGTCTCAGCATTTAAGGAGGTTTTGGAGGATGTCTGTCAACAGCAAACAGCAAGAATATACCGAGAAGGTCAGAATATTTTGATATGTTGTATTGTCATTCATTCTCTGTAGCAGGGGTCAGCAACCGTATGGCACGCGGAGTAATAATCACGGAAGCACACATCTCTGGTCGCACGAATGGTTTGTCAGACCTGCGTGCTAGCACGTGCAGGTTAAAATCTCACTTTAATAGTATTATAGTACCTAACTTAAGCAAGGCAAAGCACGTTTATTTTATAGCACATTTCATACACAATGGTAATTCAAAGTGCTTTAGAATACATAGAAAAGGAGTTAAAATAATCATAAAATAACCACAACATTTACATAAGAAATAAAAATATGCACAGGAAATAAAAATATTTAACTAAATGCTGCTAAGTTCGGGGCGCCCCTGAAGTAAGCAACTTCCTGGCTTACTAGTGTCTTTCCTATCCCTTCATGGGGTGGAGTAACCCCACACATTTAGCCTCTGATGTCTTCCAGTGTCTTGCCAACCCCTTAATGGAGTGGAGTATCCATCACACCATCTGCCTCTTATGGCTTTCGGTGCTACTCCAGCCTGCGACCTCGGACCTGGTGTCTTACACTCATGTCTGAGTGTGTAAACCCACTGTGTTACTTCCCAATTCCCTCAATTCTTCCAACCAGACAGCCCTAACCAAAATAAAATTTTCCTGAATCACTAAGTTTGGGGTCTGGCTGAATGTGAGAGTCAGAGAGCTTCAGTTCATTAGACACACTAGTAACAACTTCCCAGCTCACTTTCCTACCCCTTAAAGGGGTGAAGTATCCCCACACCTTCTGCCTCTGATGGTTTCCAGTGTCTTTCCAACCCCTTAAAGGGATAGTTCACCCAAAAATGAAAATTCTGTCTTCCCTTACTCACCCTCAAGTTGTTCCAAACCTGTATGAATTTCTTTGTCCTTGAACACAAAGGAAGATATTTTGAAGAAAGTTTGTAACAAGGCCGCTTTGGGGCACCATTGACATCCATAGTATGAAAAATAAATACTATGAAAGTCAATGGTGCCCCAGAACCGTTCAGTTTCTCACATTCTTTAAATATCTTCCTTTGTGTTCAGCAGAACAAAGAAATTCATACAGGTTTGGAACAACTTGAGGGTGAGTAAATAATGACAGAATTTTCATTTTTGTGTGAATTTAATGGAGTGGAGTATCCACAACACCGTCTGCCTGTGATGGCTTCCAGTGCTACACCAGCCTGCGACCTGGTATCTCACTCTCACGTCTGAGTGTGTAAACCCACCATTTATCCATTTAACCCACCAAGTATCCATTCGAGCATAAGAATTTGTTCAGCTGATTGAAAACGTATCAGGTTACACATGTAACCATGGTTCCCTGAGAAGAGGAACGATGTGATGCATCCCCTAGAGGGTGCTATGGGAAACAGTATACCCATGCCACCATGCTAAAGGGATGAGTGCCTTATTGGCTGAGCTAAACCAAAGACTCTTAGGAGTACTCACCCCTGCACCAACAATGCGATCATAGACTGGAGCTTCTCAAGAACAGAGGCCTCAACAGGAGAGAGGAAGCCTAGCTATGTTCTCTTATTCAGGCCAGCATCCAAGGAGGCTCACAGAGAGCCTAACACTCAGAGTTAACTCTGGAGGCCTAAATACAACAACTCTCAAAATGAGAGGCAGCCTAGCAACACTCCACACTAAAGGTAATGATACACAAGGCAACTTTTTGAGCAATGTTGCCGGGCAATCTCACAAAGCGATGATGCTTGGGCATTTTCCCATTGAGAATGAGCAACAAATTTCAATCTGGATACTTTAGATCAAAATTTGTTTCTCATTCTCTCGCTTGGCGAGATTGCCTGGCAACATTGCTCAAAAAGTTACCCTGTGTATCATCACCTTAAGTTCAGTAACCAAGAAGGCTCTCATAGAGCCTAACAACTTAGCAGACTACCCTACCACCTAGCCGAGCTCTAGGAGCGGAGACCTCAACATGATGACTCTCTAAAATAAGAGGAGGCCTAACTACGCCCCATGTTCAAGATATCCTGTAAGGAGGCTCACAGAGAGCCTACAACTCACAGGTGCTGTACTAGTAGAGCCCTGGTGAGTGGAGGCCTCAATGAAGATAACTCTCTGTATCGAGAGGAGGCCTGGCGATGCTCACAGTAGATGGCTGAGCTCTAGGAGCAGAGGCCTCTCTAAAACGAGAGGAGTCCTAACTACACCACACACTCAGAACATCCTGTAAGGAGGCTCAAAGTGAGCCTACAACTCACAGATGCTGCCCTAGTGGTGCTCTGGGGAGCGGAGACCTCAATAAAAATAACCCTCTGTAGTGAGTGGAGGCCTAACCACGCTTGCAGTAGCCAAAGAGGCTCATAAAGAGCCTAACAACTCAGCAAACAATAACCGAGCTAAAAGGACCGATAGCCTCAGCATAATGACTGTCTAAATGGAGAGGAGACTTAACAACAACCCACACTTAGGATACCATGCAAGGAGGCTTACAGAGAGCCTACAACTCGCAAATGCTATCCTAGCAGAGCTCTGGGAAGTTACCTCTCTGTAACAAGAGGTGGCCTGATGATGCTCACAATGGCCAAGGAGGCTCACAAAGAGCCTTACAACTTAGCAAAAACAAACAGAGCTCTGGAAATGAAAGCCTCAGCATGACGACTCTCTAAATTCAGAGGAGACTAACAATATCCCACGCTCAGGATAGCAAGGAGGCTCACAGAGAGCCTACTACTTGCAATGCTATCCTAGCAGAGCTCCGGTAGGCAAAGGCCTCAGTAAGATAACTCTCTCCAGCTAGAGGAGGCCTAGTAACACTCACAGTAGCCGAGGAGGCTCACAGAGAGCCTAACAACTTAAGCCACTACCTAGCCAAGCTCTAAGAATGGAGGCCTCAACATGATGACTCTAAATTGAGAGGAGACCTAACTACGCCCTACGCTCATTACATCTTGCAAGGAGGCTCACAGAGAGCCTACAACTTACCAATGCTGTCCTAGCGGAGCTCTCGGGAGGAGAGGCCTGACAGTTAAAGATAACTCTGTCATGATAGGAAGTTTGACAACACTCACAGTAGCCAGGGAGGCTCACAAAGGGCCTAACAACTTAACAAACTGCCTGGCCGAGCTCTAGGTGCAAAGGTCTCAACATCACGACTCTCTAAGATGAGAGAAGACATACTACGTCCCATGCTAAGGACCTCCTGCAAGGAGGCTCACAGAGAGCCAACAACACGCACTTGCTAGTCTATAGCACGGCTCATCGGTAACCCTTCCTAAAAGCAGTGGCCAAGGAGGCTCAGAAAGCCTAAGAACTCAGTACCACTGCATGATGGAGCTCTGAGGATGGAGACCTCAACATGACAACTCTCTAAAGTGAGAGGAGGCCTAACTATGTCCTATATTTAGAACTGCTTACCAAAGAGGCTTACAGTAAGGAGGCAGTGCTCCTTACTGAATCTGCTATTCAGCAGAACATAAAAACCCAAATGGCCGGGTCAGAGCCTTCAATGAGGACGCTTCACAATCTTTCTGCCTCAGCATGGAGATCAAAGGAAAAACAGAAGGCTCACAGAGGCAAGCAGTATGTACAAACAGAAATCGTTTTCCACAAAATCTGTCTCATGCAGCCAAAACAGGTCTAATCTGTCACTGTCGCAAGCTATAACTTTAATAATAATAACTACAGCACTTTTTTGCCTCTAATTCTTTAGAATCAGACACACAAAGATAAATAGTGTTATTTGAATCAACAAGAGGAGCCAAAAAAGGAAAACTTCCTATTTGACTCCGTCCTCAGCCTACAACCTCCGCACTTAATCCTGCCTCACCGTAATGGTGGTCACAGGACCCAACCGTGGGGTGCAGGTGCTCATCCCTCAAGAGAGAGTCAAGCCCAGTTGCAACCAATTACTGCGACTGCATCACAAAAAGTGCACATTTAACCTCAAGCATACTAGTTCAAACAACTATCACTCTGAAAAGAATCATACAAGAACAGACGCGAATGCATCGCTATGAGTGCCTTAAACTCTTTCGAGAGCTGAACACACTTGTGCAAACACTAATATCACTCAGGAGAGAGCAGAAAGGAAAAATGCATCATTCTTGTGAATGCATCATACCTAGCGCATCCAGCTTGCTCAAAGACTATATATTCACTCAGTATGGCCTGTTGAGGGGCACTAGGTTCATGGGACTCACCGGCTGTATGCTCTTGGGGTGGGGGTGGGGGTCCATGATGAAGCTCTGCTCTGTGTTCTGTCTGGTTTCAAGAACTCTAATCCTGTGTAGAAATCTGTGGCAGTTTGTGCAGCAAGTAGATTCTTGAACCAGAAGAGGCATTTTCTTTCTTATCCTTTTTTTCTTCTCCGGAATGTACAATAAAGTCTGCTGTCAGTGGGAGGCTGATCAGATAAAAAAAAAAAAAAATCCCCTTTTTTTGTAATAATCTTCCAGTTACACAAGTTTCTAGTTTTAGTATTGGTGTCAAGCTTTAATTTTTGAGCACTGTGCTGATTTGCTAAAGTTAAAATTAGGAGATAAAATATAAAAGAGATAGAGCAAAGCGTGGAGCAGTAAGCAAGCGTATCCGAAAAGTAGCTACTGTAAGCAGGAAGGAGTCAACTTAATAAAACATGCTGACTACAAGGAATGGTTACCTCAAAATGTACGTATGCAAGTTTGAGGGACTTTATTTAAATTAAATACGCACACCTCTTTAGCTACTGTCACGCGTCAGTGATTATCCCTCTGCGTGTACCATACAGTAGGTTGCCGATTCCAGCTCTGTAGGATTAAACCATCAAATATGTTTGTATTTTCTCTTCAGTGTCAAATGTCCATGTTGCAAAGTCTCCAGAACCAAAGACCCAAAATGATTTTTTGCAGTGTAAGTTGAACTGTGGTTTCTTCAAGGCAAACACTCATTAATTGTTAAGTATCATCTGTAACAAAGTGACCATTTCAGAACCAAAGTTTACTTTGTATTTGTTTTTTGTCCATTCATCCTCCTCAGATTTCTGTGAACTTCACTTGGATTCAAACACTGCACACAAAAACCTTGAACTGTCAGAAAAGAACATGAAAATATCAGGTTCAGATAAAGATCATCAATATCCTGATCACCCAGAGCGATTTGATGGGTCTAATTATATCTTGTGTCGAGAGGGTTTGTACGGTCGCTGTTACTGGGAGGTCGAGTGCAGTGAGGACGACTGGTCTGTAGCAGTTTGTTACAAAGGAATTAGACGTAAAGGAAGCAGTGATGACTGCAATCTTGGCACCAACAAAAAATCCTGGAGACTGGACTATTATCAGCATAAGTTCACTTTCAGTCATGATAATGCAAAAGTCCCTATCCCTGCTGTCTGCTCCTCTAGAATAGGAGTGTTTCTGGATCACAGAGCAGGAACTCTGTCCTTCTACAGTGTCTCTGACACAATGTCTCTCCTTCACCGAGTCCAGACCACTTTCACTGAACCCTTATACCCTGCATTTCTAATTGGAAAAGGTTCATCTGTCAGGATCATAGAGCATAAAAAAGACCAATTATAAAAAAAAAACAATCACAATTAATTAAAAAAATAAATTATACAATAAATTACCTGAACTATTCACAAATGCAAAAGGTCAGTACTGTCTATACAGTACAGGGTAAATTAACAATACATTTTCCACACTAAATCTCAAAAATGAAATGGTTATTATTTATTAATCCTTGTTTGAAAATCTGAAAATCAACGGTTTTGACATTTATTTAATCAGTTGGGATGTTAAATTATCAATTTTTTTGTCAGCAGTGATTTGTAGATTTGTTTTATGTTTGATTTTAAAGGTTCTTATGTATATTTTTAATAAGGAATTTGTAGATAACATAATTGATTTAGATTTAAATGGTGGTTGTTTTTTTATTTTGAAGTGAAATGTTATTGTGAGACTCTTTAAGTAAAAATGCCCAGTGGGGCAGAAAACCCCCAGTGGCCTGATGTTTTTTTATCATTTAATTTTAGAATTATTATGATTCATGGAATTATTATTTAATAATTCTATTAATTAGATGCACATTCAGGCATCTTTATTATTTGTCATAATATGTAGGCTGAATAAGTTCAGTTATTTTAATCTAAATGCATTGTTTATTGCCATTATTATGACATTCTTTCAGCTAAAAATACAGGCCTGTGTATAATTTAGAGAACTGCATATTGTAGCCTAATTCAGATGTTTTTTGTTGTTGTTGTTGTTGTCATTTAGGTTGTCATTTAATCCATCTTTATTCAATTGTTTAACTAAATTGTCAAAATACATAGATTTACATAGAATAGTTAAATTAGCTGCGATAATTTAGCAGAAAAGCTTTTTACCACAATAGAAGATCATCCCTCATGGAAAGAAAATATATTTCCCTATATATGAATGATCAATATATTACATGATTTGACAGTATATTTGAAAATATACAGAAAAATATATTGCATAAATATATTACAATATATTGAATAATATACAAGGAATTGCCGCTTTTCATATATTGAAAAATATGTGATAATATATTTAAAAATATATTATAATGTATGTAATTTTATAGTCAGTAATTATACTTCATAATATAGATTTATATGTGATCAGATATAGTACTGCATGTATAATATATTGCAGATATATTTACTCATGCAATATAAACACATATATAGCCATACATGGTCAATGCATATATTGCAGCAGTATGTTGGAAAATATAAGCACTAGTTTCCCATATATGGAAATGTATATGTAATATATCGCATTATATTTTGCAGTATATTCCCATATATTTTTTGTTTTTGTTGTGGGCTTTTTAAGTCTAGAATTTGAAAAAATGTAAATGTGTAAGTTTAATAATTACAGTTCAATAATGTTCACCAATCAATATCATATGGGGGAAATAAACATGTTATGCATTTTAGTTCTCTTTCTCTCACCGTTGCACTATCTCTCTCTTCTTTGGGACGCGCCCATTTTATTTACGAAAACCAGGAAGTATTTGAATTCAAGAGAAAAGAAACTTATTTCACTTCTAGTCTACATAAGTGATTCAACCTCTGTAATAGATCGCTGTTCTTTAGGATAAACTGTAAAGCAATTAATATTTGAGCTGTATTTCTGTCGAGGTAAGAACTTAATAAGATCCAAAGATCATGACTTGTTGTCTGCTTTTAAAAAGAAATCGCGTGCAATTATAGCCTATACATTTGTGTGTGTACAGAGTATTTATTCCTGTAACTTGTAAACAGAACTGGTGAAACAAAATTTTGCTTTGTACTTCATTGCTAAACGATTATTTTTGGATTTTGTTGTCTAATGAAAACGTAAGAAGCCTGCTATTAAAACGGAATACTCGATTACATACTGAAGTGTACTACAAAACCTTATTTTTTACTCTTTACAATTTCAATTATTCTTTGTGGTGATCATGACTAGAGACTATTCTGGGCTAAATACAAGTTAATGAAATCATATGTGAAAAGCATTTGATTAGCAGAGAACATTTTTTCCCTCAGTAATGTAAACATTAATTAGGCTTCTCTCAAACTTTTTTTTTTTTGGTTAGATACTTGAACTTTGTAAAATCTTGACAGTATTCATTCATACTTTCACCTCAGTGAAAAATAGTATTTGACAAATAATGTTGCTTTTAAACAGCCCTTATTACAGACAGAGACTGAGAATCTGTTCATCTTTGAAAACTGCAAAGAAATGGCCGAGTCTGCAGTGAGTCAGTTTGTGGATCAGTTCAGCTGTCCAGTCTGTTTGGATCCTCTGAAGGAGCCGGTGACGATTCCCTGTGGACACAGTTACTGTATGAGCTGTATTACTGACTGCTGGGGCCAGAAGGAGCAGGGGCCGCCGTACCGCTGTCCCCAATGCAGAGAGAGCTTCAGTCAGAGACCTCTACTGAAGAAGAACACTCTGATAGCTGAGATGATGGAGACGCTGCAGAAGACGTCCCTACAAACGGCTGCTGTGGAGTGTGATGTTTGCACTACAGAGAAGAACAGAGCTGTAAAGTCCTGTCTGCAGTGCTTGGCCTCCTTCTGTCAAACTCACCTGCAGCCTCACTATGAATCTCCTGCATTTATGAAGCACAAACTAGTCGAAGCTTCCAGAAACATTCAGGAGAACATCTGCCTCAATCATGGAAAACCTATGGAGATTTACTGTCAGGATGATCATCAATGCATTTGTTGTTTGTGTGTGACTGACAATCACAAAGGACACAGTGTGGTGTCTGTGGATTCAGAATGGACTAGTAAAAAGGTAATATCAACAATAATAAAAAACATGCACAAAATATTTATTTATTATTATTATTATTATTATTATTATATTGCCTATATTTATAGGCTGTAATTTTGATTCACCTTTTTGCACACCTTTACCAGAATGGAAAGTTGTTTTGTCTATTCTTGCCTATTGTTTTATTATTATTTGTTTTGTATGTTAACCTCTTCAGAAAGAGTTGAAGGAGATAAAGGAGGAGTGTCAGAAGCTGATCCAGGGGCGAGAGAGAGGTCAGCAGGAACTCAGTGAAGCTGTGAAGCTTCTTAAAGTAAGTTTCTTTATGTGTTCTTTAGCCAAGTGAAAAAACATAAGCACATACATATACTTAAAGTCTGTTAAACTGGAACAACTAATTTTGTACTAAATGCATTTTAGTTGTCCAAAAGCAATGCTGAAGTTCAACTAAAGTTGTATTAAATATACTTGTTTGTGCTAAAGTGGATCTATTCCAAGTATACTTAAAGGATTAGTTCACTTTTAAATAAACTTTTCCTGATCATTTACTCACCCCCATGTCATCCAAGATGTCCATGTCTTTCTTTATTCAGTCAAAAAGAAATTAAAGTTTTTGATGAAAGCATTCCAGGATTTTTCTCCTTATAGTAGACTTCAATGGGCACCAAACAGTTGAAGGTCAAAATTAGTTTGACTGCAGCTTCAAATTGTTCAACATGATCCCAGATGAGAAATAAGGGTCTTATCTAGTGAAACCATCGCTCATTTTCTGAAAAAAATTATGAAAATTATATAAGTTTTAACCAGAAATGCTCATCTTGAACTAGCTCTCCTCTTCTTCTCCTCTATTAGAATTCCAGCAGTGTAGACACTGCTAAGCGTAATACTGTCCTCCACAGGTCAAAGTTTGAACTAATTTTTATATGCAATATGCTAGTTCAATAGTATATAACAATTAGTTCAAATATAATAAGTTGATTTTAAATTTCATGGCATCAACACATCTAAAAAAAGTTGGGACAAGGCCAAGTTTACCACTTTGTGGCATCCCCTCTTCTTTTTATAACAGTCTGCAAACGTCTGGGGACGGAGGAGACAAGTTGCTCAAGTTTAGGAATAGGAATGTTGTCCCATTCTTGTCTAATACAGGCTTCTAGTTGCTCAACTGTCTTAGGTCTTTTTTGTCGCATCTTCCTCTTTATGATGCGCCAAATGTTTTCTATGGGTGAAAGATCTGGACTGCAGGCTGGCCATTTCAGTACCCGGATCCTTCTTCTACGCAGCCATGATGTTGTAATTGATGCAGTATATGGTCTGGCATTGTCATGTTGGAAAATGCAAGGTCTTCCCTGAAAGAGACGACGTCTGGATGGGAGCATATGTTGTTCTTGAACTTGGATATACCTTTCAGCATTGATGGTGCCTTTCCAGATATGTAAGCTGCCCATGCCACACGCACTCATGCAACCCCATACCATCAGAGATGCAGGCTTCTGAACTGAGCGCTGATAACAACTTGGGTTGTCCTTGTCCTCTTTAGTCCGGATGACATGGCGTCCCAGTTTTCCAAAAAGAACTTCAAATTTTGATTCGTCTGACCACAGAACAGTTTTCCACTTTGCCACAGTTCATTTTAAATGCGCCTTGGCCCAGAGAAAACGCCTGCGCTTCTGGATCATGTTTAGATATGGCTTCTTTTTTGACCTATAGAGTTTTAGCCGGCAACGGCGAATGGCACGGTGGATTGTGTTCACCGACAATGTTTTCTGGAAGTATTAAAATAAAATAAAATAAAATAAAATATAAGTTTATGAGATTTGTAAATTATTGCATTCCTTTTTTATTCACAATTTGTACAGTGTCCCAACTTTTTTGGAATCGGGTTTGTATGTTCCCGCCACGACCTGTCACCATGGACACTAATCAGCATCATCATCAACTGTTTGTCATTTGAGTTAATCATCTGTGTCACTACTTAAAGGTGCTCTAAGCCAGTGGTTCCCAAACCTGTCCTGGAGGACCCCCAGCACATTTTGTATGTCTCCCTATTTTTGACACACCCATTTCAGGTCTTGCTGTCTCTTCTAATGAGCACATGAGTTGAATCAGGTGTGATAGATGAAGGGAGACATACAAAATGTGCAGGGCTGGGGGTCCTCCAGGACAGGTTTGGGAACCACTGCTCTAAGCGATTCTGGGTGGAGTAACTTCCTGTTGACGTTCGAAGTGTTGTCAAACAAAACCGAGGCTAGCTAGACCCCCCTCCTCCTCCTGCCCCTCCCCTCCGTGCTTCCTGAAACAGTCATGAACGCGCTTTTAAAATGTAAGTAGCTTGCGTATTGATGCTGCTTGTCGGTTATTGGCTGAGGCACTGTTTATTGTTTCGTGGTCCAGGCTCCACCAGTTTGTTTTTGTTGCCATTTTTGGAGCTTGTGGCGACTACAGAGACCTCGTTTTTTTACAGTGTGTTCAGGGGACAGGCAGCTAGCGGATAGTGAGGAGATGTTTGCTGAATGTGACAAAAAAATGTTTTGGCCTAAAAACGTGTGACATCGGCTTAGAGCACCTTTAAGTTGTTTTCTGTCATACACTCCTGTTTCGGTCACAGTAATATCATCTGTTTGCACCTGCCTGTCTGTCCATCTGTATTGAAGTTATATTATTAAACCTTTGGAATTGTTCCTTCTGCCTTTGTCTGCCTTCCTGCGAGCACGTTACAGATGACCGAACCAAGAATGGATTACGCCGTGAAATCAAGTAGAGCCATGATTTTTTATCTTTTTCAAAAAGTTTTTTTCACCTTGCCCTCATCTGCCCCTTTGACAACAAGACCCTGACATCGATGTTCTGGATCGGGGTGAACTTCCATCATCCCGTTGGCCTCCCAGACACCACTGGATTAAACTGGCAAGAAGGCATTTCCGGTGTATGGAGAGCATCCGGCCCTGATCCAGGACCCCGCCAGACCCAGAGCCGGAATCACCACCTTCCACCGCAGACCACTCATGCGTGCCCCCCCGCAGACGGAGAGCTAACACCCACCGCGAGGCATCAGCCAGAGCCCGAGGAGAAGAGGCCAGGGCTGACCCTCTCTGTTTATCCTGAGGTTTACCATAATCAACCGGATCCGGGCCGTATCCAGGTGAGAACCTACGCCTTGACATGACCACAACGCAGCCCTGAAGTATCAGCAGAGATTGAGTCAACTAGATAATCCATTGTGAAGGTCTCATCGACATGACAGCCAGTGGCACAGTTCCTCAACAAACCGTCCATACCGGCGTGATGAATACGATCCTCAACTGGATGGAACTGGAATAAATACTTTGAATGTTGCGATCCCATCGGACTTATGATAGCTACCTGAATCGTAATAAAGCACTGTTCGCCAGAGGAGAACTGGCCCCCCGACTAAGCCTGGTTTCTCCCAAGGTTTTTTTTCTACATTTTAACACCTGTTTGCCACCTGATGTCCCCTGTTGGAGTTTAGGTTCCTTGCCGCTGTCGCCTCTGGTTTGCTTTGTTGAGGACACTTGACATTTGACTTGACATTTGATATTCAACAGTGCTTAGATCTGCCTGCATTGACACCATTCTCTTTAAGAGCTGCTGTACAGCCAAAATTATATACCAGTTATCACTGTAAAGCTGCTGTGACACAATCTTAATTGTAAAAAGTGCTATATAAATAAAGGTGACTTGACTTGATTTGACCCTCACCCTGGAAAAGGGAGCTGCATCGTGAGTCTGACCAGGGGAGTGAGCCCACAACATCTGCGGAGGACTGGCTGATTGACTTCAACAAGGACTCGTCACTTCCCACCCTATCCCACCTGGTACCATCAGCACTGTTTGCTAACAACACCATTGACTATTTTGAATTTGAACCATCTCCTTCATCTACTAACACAGACTTTGATTTAACCATTTCTCTGATGTGTGTGGAAGTCACCCTACTCAACATCGTCATGTCCAGTCTGGTCATGTCTCCACCAGCAGTGTCAGCTCTAGAGGATCCTGCGGCTCCACCTCCGGCCTTGGAACTCTTCGCTCCATCTCGGCCTGTCGACCTGTTGGCTCTGTCCTGGCTCCTCCCACCTCTGGCTCCACCGGAGACCCTCGTACCTGTGGCTCCTCCGGGTCCCCTCGTCCTGCCGGCTCCCCCTTGGTCAGTCATCACACCACTTCTGCCATGGACCTGCAAGCCATCCGCTGCACTCCAGCCCTCCAGCCCTCCACCTCTATGGCTGCAGCAGGTTCCTCCTTCCCCTCGCCGTCACCTCTGTCCTCGAGAACACCGGCTTCACCTCAGCCATCGGGTTCTCTGGCTCCGCCTTCAACTGTTGGCACCACAGGATCACCTGGGTCTCCAGTACCAGCGTTGTTGCTCGTTCCCATCGGCTCTTCGTCTAGGCCTACAGATCCATCAGCCACACCTCCATCGGTTGTTCCCCAGCTGTCGGAAGCCTCGTCAATACCTGGACTCCTCCTTCCATCGTCTCCGCTGTGGGCTGTCAGCGCTGGGGAGCTCTGGGTCTGTGCCATCGACTACCTTCCATCTGTATTGCCAGAGTCTCGTCGTCCTGCCTTCATCATCCACTCGCCACATCCTGCCATCATCCCATCTCGTCTGCCTCTCACCAACCCTTGGGGGGGGGGGTGATATGTCATATTCAATTCCGTTTAGTTTCAGTTTGTATGGACATTCAGTTTGTTGTCATTGATCACATGTTCCTTTGTTCTATGTTCCCGCCACAATCTGTCACCATGGACATTAATCATCATCATCAGCTGTTTGTCATTTGAGTTAATCATCTGTGTCAATACTTAAGTTGTTCTCTGTCATGTACTCCTGTTCCGGTTACAGTAATATCATGTGTTTGCACCTGCCTGCCTGTCCGTCTGTATTGAAGTTATATTATTAAACCTTTGGAATTGTTCCTCCTGCCTTCCTGCAAGCATGTTACACTCGCATTACGCTGCGGATTTAAATGTGACGCATGAATTGAAATTATATTAATACTTTTTAATTTGTTACTTTTCATGCATTTAACGTTTCTGAATTTGACATTTTAACTTATTGTGTAATTTTTGAGGGCTGGTTACAATAATTTTAATAATTTGTTTAATAATTCAGAATATTTTGATAGCCCAAAGGACTGCAGTCAACATTTCAAAGTGCAACAGGCCATTAAAGTAGCCTACCAATAATGGGAAAAGTGTGTAGTACAGGTGCTTTGGAGTGTATTGGGAATCCACTGAAGTAATAACACTTCTGATCAAGTATGTGAATTTCTTTCACCGTTTCAAACTCACTATATGTTGTTTTCTTTATTTGTCATAATTACATCTCTTTACTTTTGTAACTACTTTCTACAGGTGCTGGTCATATAATTAGAATATCATCAAAAAGTTGATTTATTTCACTAATTCCATTCAAAAAGTGAAACTTGTATATTATATTCATTCATTACACACAGACTAATATATTTCAAATGTTTATTTCTTTTAATTTTGATGATTATAACTGACAACTAAGGAAAATCCCAAATTCAGTATCTCAGAAAATTAGAATATTAAGACCAATACAAAGAAAGGATTTTTAGAAATCTTGGCCAACTGAAAAGTATGAGCATGTACAGCACTCAATACTTAGTTGGGGCTCCTTTTGCCTGAATTACTGCAGCAATGCGGCGTGGCATGGAGTCGATCAGTCTGTGGCACCGCTCAGGTGTTATGAGAGCCCAGGTTGCTCTGATAGTGGACTTCAGCTCTTCTGCATTGTTGGGTCTGGCATATCGCATCTTCCTCTTCACAATACCCCATAGATTTTCTATGGGGTTAAGGTCAGGCGAATTTGCTGGCCAATTAAGAACAGGGATACCATGGTCCTTAAACCAGGTACTGGTAGCTTTGGCACTGTGTGCAGGTGCCAAGTCCTGTTGGAAAATGAAATCTGCATCTCCATAAAGTTGATCAGCAGCAGGAAGCATGAAGTGCTCTAAAACTTCCTGGTATATGGCTGCGTTGACCTTGGACCTCAGAAAACACAGTGGACCAACACCAGCAGATGACATGGCACCCCAAACCATCACTGACTGTGGAAACTTTACACTGGACCTCAAGCAATGTGGATTGTGTGCCTCTCCTCTCTTCCTCCAGACTCTGGGACCCTGATTTCCAAAGGAAATGCAAAATTTACTTTCATCAGAGAACATAACTTTAGACCACTCAGCAGCAGTCCAGTCCTTTTTGTCTTTAGCCCAGGCGAGGCGCTTCTGACGCTGTCTGTTGTTCAAGAGTGGCTCGACACAAGGAATGTGACAGCTGAAACCCATGTCTTGCATACGTCTGTGCGTAGTGGTTCTTGAAGCACTGACTCCAGCTGCAGTCCACTCTTTGTGAATCTCCCCCACATTTTTGAATGGGTTTTGTTTCACAATCCTCTCCAGGATGTGGTTATCCCTATTGCTTGTACACGTTTTTCTTCCACATCTTTTCCTTCCCTTCGCCTCTTTATTAATGTGCTTGGACACAGAGCTCTGTGAACAGCCAGCCTCTTTTGCAATGACCTTTTGTGTCTTGCCCTCCTTGTGCAAGGTGTCAATGGTCGTCTATTGGACAACTGTCAAGTCAGCAGTCTTCCCCATGATTGTGTAGCCTACAGAACTAGACTGAGAGACCATTTAAAGGCCTTTGCAGGTGTTTTGAGTTAATTAGCTGATTAGAGTGTGGCACCAGGTGTCTTCAATATTGAACCTTTTCACAATATTCTAATTTTCTGAGATACTGAATTTGGGATTTTCCTTAGTTGTCAGTTATAATCATCAAAATTAAAAGAAATAAACATTTGAAATATATCAGTCTGTGTGTAATGAATGAATATAATAAGTTTCACTTTTTGAATGGAATTAGTGAAATAAATCAACTTTTTGATGATATTCTAATTATATGACCAGCACCTGTATGTATGTATGTATGTATGTATGTATGTAAAGCTGCTTTGCAACCATGCAAAATTGTGAAAAGCGCTATAGAAATATATATGAATTGAATTAAACAATTCCTGATATTCAAAGTGTGGTCAAATTATTGAAAAGGTAAAGGCCATAATTATAAAACTTACTTCATGATTAGGATTTTTATTTTTTTTTGCAACTCAAAACATTTCCTGTAAACTTTTATCTATGCTATTTTTATACTCAAGTAGAACTGAAATACACTTCACTGTATTGTACATTTAAAGGGTTAGTTCACACAAAAATTTAATTTCTGTCATTAATTACACACCCCAAACTCATGTCGTCCCAAACCCGTAAGACCTTTGTTCATCTTCAGAACACAAATTAAGATATTTTTGATGAAATACGAGGCTATCTGAACCACACACAGGCAGCAATGTCATTGCACCTTTTGAGGTTCAGAAAGGTATTAAAGACATCGTTAAAATAGTCCATGTGACTGCAGTGGTTCAACCTTAATGTTATAAAGCGACAAGAATACTTTTTGTGCGCAAAAGCAAAACAAAAATAACTTTAACAATTTGAACTGTTATATGCAGTTGATGTAGTGAAAACAGTTCAGTGCTTCTTTGTTTATGACTGAATGCCTTCTCAGTATTACATACATTATTTTACTGTCTATTTACATTGTTTTGAGTAACAACAGTGATCTGCATGATCACATCTTTGTGTCTCTGACAGAGTTCAGCTCTAGAGACCATGGAGGACGTTGAGAAGGTCTTCACTGAGCTCATATGCTCTCTTGAGAAGAAACGCTCTGAGATTAAAGAGCAGATCAGAGCTCAGGAGAAGACTGAGATAGATCGAGCAGAGGAACTTCACAAACATCTGGATCAAGAGCTGACAGAACTCAGAAAAAGACAAGCAGAGATTGACAAACTTCTGATTACTGATGATCAGGTCATTTTTCTGAAGGTAATGAAAGTCCTCTTATATTTTCTGGGAAGTGACAAGTCCTCGTTGAAGTCAATGAAACTTATAGTTTCTATATTTACTGTTTCAGATTTTTAAATTGTATCTTTTACATAACAAGTAGTGCTGTATTTGTCTCATTTCAGAGCTGTCAGTCTGTGTGTGTTTTACCCACATTTGAAAACGTTCCCATCACTCAACACACTCTTCTGTATTTTAAAGACATCTCAATCTCAGCATTCAGAGAGGTTTTGGAGGATGTCTGTCAACAGCAAACAGCTAAGATATCACAACAAGGTCTGAATCTTTAGATATATTGTTTTGCCATTCATATTCTGTAGGATTAAACCAACAAATTAATCACATTTGTTTTTTATTGTCTCTTCAGTGTCAGATGTCCATGTTGCCATGACCCAAAATGATTTTTTGCAGTGTAAGTTGAACTGTGGTTTCTTCAAGCAGATCATTAATTGATAAGTATCAAAATTTACAAAATTTACTTTGTTCAATATTTGTTTTTTTGTTCATTCCTCCTCCTCAGATTTCTGTGAACTTCACTTGGATCCAAACACTGCATACCATAAACTCAAACTGTCTGAGGACAACAGGAAAATATCATTTACAGAAAAAGACCAACATTATCCTTATCACCCAGAGCGATTTGATAGGTTTATTTATATCTTGTGTCGAGAAGGTTTGTGTGATCGCTGTTACTGGGAGGTCGAGTGCAGTGGGAACAATTGGGCTGTAGCAGTTTGTTACAAAGGAATTGGACGTAAAGGAAACAATGATGACTACAAACTTGGCTCCAACAAAATATCATGGAAATTGTCCCGCTATGAACAGAATATGTACTTTACACATGCTAAAGCACAGGTCCATATCCCTGTTGTCCCATCCTCTAGAATCGGAGTGTATCTCGGATCACAGAGCAGGAACTCTGTCCTTCTACAGCGTCTCTGACACAATGACTCTCCTTCACAGAGTCCAGACCACTTTCACTGAACCCTTATACCCTGCTTTTTTTACTGGACAAGGTTCATCTGTCAGGATCATAGAAGAACAGAATTTAAAAATATAATTTTCATAATATAATACATTAAAATCTACATGACTAATTGATTTAAACACTTTACGTAAAGGCACAATATGTAAGATTTTTGTATTAAAATATCCAAAAACCAACAGAACAATGTTATATATTTTTTGATGTGGGTCCATTATCCCAGATGTTTCCAAGAATGTTTAAATCCAGAGAAATAAGAAATTTTAACTAGGACACGGGCCATGTCCATGATTCTCCTATCAATGACACTCAAATGTATCTAATATGATAAAACAGCATTGCTTTACCCCACATACTCATGACCTGAAGAAGCGGAAGCTGCGACTGCAGTATAATAAAAGCTCCACTGCTCTCGAGACGAGCGTCGCGCTCTCTCTCAATAGCAATCACTCTAGCGGCCTCGTTCCGCTCCCACAGCTTTCAGCCACACCCTGCTTCATACAGTTATGTTAAATCTTTAATACATAAGCTCATCCATGAATATAATTTTTGCTCGAGTCCCGTCAGATTCTTAGACATGAAAACACCTCCCATGATTCTGTGAAATCAAGGCGTCATCAAGCTACGCATTTGTTTTGAATGAGAGACCTCTAGCGGCGAAAAATTACATATTGTAATTACACAAAAAAAATTACATACAGCCTTTAAAGCCTTTATGTATAATGCATTATAAAGGTGTCCATAATGAACGTTATAATGCATTATATCTTTTCATAAATAATTGTAACCAAAGTTAAAATGCATTATAATAGTTGCAGATTCTTAAATTGGTTGTTTATTGTGTTTTAATGCATTATACTTAAAGGTGTGTTCAATTAATAGATAAGTATTATAATGTATTATAAATTATGTGAATTATACATAAAGGCTTTAAGTATTAAGTATTACAATAACAATAATAAATTTACTCAACAAACATTATTTAAATTCAATAGTACTGCATACTTAAAACATATATATGCAAAACTGTTTACTTAAATCAAAGTGTAGTTTCTAGTTTGGTTGATTAAAGTCATGTAGTTTCCTAGTTATAACAAAAAATGGGTAAAACGCCTGTGAAAAATCACTGGTGATTTTTTCATATACTGAAAAGTCCTTCAGTATATTGGGTCATATTTCTTTACAATTTGGATAACTGAGTTGACTTCAGGATGTGGTATGAGTTTTTGCTTGATTTTTATTGTTTCATAACTACATGTCAGACAGCGTTGACAAAAAGCAGAGAAACAAATAGGCACAGTTTTAACATAGACCTTCTGTCAGTACATTGTAGAAATGTTTCAGATTCATCTTTATATTTCTGTTTTTCTTCAGTTTAGAATGTAATTAATGTAATTTTTATCAATAAAGAGAAAATCAAATTAAATAGTGCATTTTGTGTTAATAACATTCTAGTGAACTTTTGATGAAAATGTGGCTGTTTTAGGAAATATTTTGTCCCAAGAATCTGTGATCTGTGTGAGACTGTCTGTGATTATTATTTTTCTCCACAGCAGGTGAATGAAAACTTTCTCTTCTTATAATCAAGAAGCATCGTGTTAAAACAAGAAATGATTTCTGAACGGTTTGATGCCAGTGACATTCTAAAACAAACATGAAATCATCAATGATTCAATCATTTCACACAGATTGCTGGAAGTGTGTTAGAGGAAGTTAAAACAGAGTAGAGCATCAAAACTGCAAAGTCACACTTTCACATAAAAGATATGTTTACTTTCTCTCTCTCTCTCTCTCTCTCTCTCTCTCTCAACGGCACACTGAAAACCAGGAAGTTTGTGGATTCAGGAGAAATGAAACCTATTTCCCTGCTACATGAGCCTCTGCTTAAGGATCCACACTCTTTGGTTAAAGCTAAAGGAGGGAATATTTGACTTGCTATTCTGTCAAAGCAGGTAAAAACGTCATATAATCCTCAACTAAAGGTTTTATGTCTTTTTGCTTGCATTGAAAAATTAACATTCAATCATTACTGTATGTGTTTAATAATTAATTATATGTTAATCTGAATGTATTGTTTATTCTGCTTATGTAAGAGTTTAGGATTCTTTCATATTAATGCACAAAACTATAAGCATTTTGTAGATTTTTATACATGCTCTCTTTCATTAATGATATACATGTGTACCGGTATTTATGTAGGCTGCTCCTTCAGAAATGTCTGAATCTGCAGTGAGTCAGTATGTGGATCAGTTCAGCTGTCCAGTCTGTTTGGATCCTCTGAAGGAGCCGGTGACGATTCCCTGTGGACACAGTTACTGTATGAGCTGTATTACTGACTGCTGGGGCCAGAAGGAGCAGGGGCCGCCGTACCGCTGTCCCAATGCAGAGAGAGCTTCAGTCAGAGACCTCTACTGAAGAAGAACACTCTGATAGCTGAGATGATGGAGACGCTGCAGAAGACGTCCCTACAAACGGCAGCTGTGGAGTGTGATGTTTGCACTACAGAGAAGAACAGAGCTGTAAAGTCCTGTCTGCAGTGCTTGGCCTCCTTCTGTCAAACTCACCTGCAGCTTCACTATGAATCTCCTGCGTTTATGAAGCACAAACTAGTCGAAGCTTCCAGAAACATTCAGGAGAACATCTGCCTCAGTCATGGGAAACTTCTGGAGATTTACTGCCTGGATGATCATCAATGTATTTGTTGTTTGTGTGTGACTGACAATCATAAAAAACACAATGTGGTGTCTATGGATTCAGAATGGACTAGTAAAAAGGTAATCAATGCTTATAAATTCAGGTAGTTGTCATTTATGAAAATATTTATAGTTGATAATATTATTGAATGTTATTTATTTAATTTACCAATTTATATTACTGGGATATTAACCTACTTACTCCTTTTATGTTAACATTCCTCAGAAAGAGTTAAAGGAGATGAAGGTGGCGTGTCAGAAGCTGATCCAGGAGCGAGAGAGAGGTCAGCGGGAACTCAGAGAAGCTGTGAAGTCTTTTAAAGTGAGTATCAGAAGATGCCAGTGATTTTGACAGTGTTTCTAAAAGTGACGTATTATTACAGAATCCAATGAAGATTCTTAAGTGACATTTGCAGGGGAAAAACAAGACCAAAAACACACTCATACACATCCAAAAATGGTGCAAACATGAAAGTTTCCTGTTTCCGTTTTGTCATTTTTGCACATGCAAAAGTTTTTTTTGTTTTGTTTTTTTCCATACATTATCTTTCCCTTCTTTGTAGATAATGTATGTTTGCAAATAATTGGAAAACTAATCTGCTATAAACAAGCAACATTTTTATTTTACCAGTTAATTTGACTGATAGTAGGCTATAAAAGATCACTGTTTTGATTTCAAGACAAGATTTATGATAATGGAGTATCATGGAGGCTGATGTTCCTGTCTGCATGATCAGATCTTTGTGTCTCTGACAGAGTTCAGCTCTAGAGACCATGGAGGACATTGAGAAGGTCTTCACTGAGCTCATCTGCTCTCTTGAGAAGAAACGCTCTGAGATTAAAGAGCAGATCAGAGCTCAGGAGAAGACTGAGATAGATCGAGCAGAGGAACTTCACAAACATCTGGATCAAGAGCTGACAGAACTCAGAAAAAGACAAGCAGAGATTGAGAAACTTCTGATTACTGAAGATCAGATCCAGTGTCTGAAGGTAATGATGCAAAAATGTTGAGAACTTATCCATAAAATGAAACACTATTGTGCAATGATTATTTGTTTTGTTTTTTGGAAAAGATCTCCCAAATTAAATCTGAATTATTATTCTCATTTCAGAGCTGTCAGTCTGTGTGTGTTTTACCTTCATTTGAAGACGTTCCCAGCTTCACTCAACACACTCATCTGTCTTTTAAAGACATTTCAATCTCAGCGTTTAAGGAGGTTTTGGAGGACGTCTATCAACAGCAAACAGCCAGAATATCACGAGAAGGTCTGAATATTTTGATATGTTCTATTAATTTGTCATTACTGTCATTAAACCAACACATTAATCATGTATTTTCTCTTCAGTCTCAAATGTCTCTGTTGTAAAGCCTCCAGAACCAAAGACCCAAAATGATTTTTTGCAGTGTAAGTTCAACTGTGGTTTCTTCAAAGAAAATCATTTATTGATAAGTATCATTTGTAACAATGTGACCATTTTGAAAACAAAGTTTACTTTGTTTAGTATGTTTTTTTTCTCCTCAGATTTCTGTGAACTTCACCTGGATCCAAACACAGCACACAAAAACCTTGAACTGTCAGAAGAGAACAGGAAAATATCGGGTTCAGATGAAGCTCAGCAATATCCTGATCACCCAGAGAGATTTGATGAGTTTCCCTACATCTTGTGTCGAGAGGGTTTGTACGGTCACTGTTACTGGGAGGTCGAGTGCAGTGGCAAAAATTGGGCTGTAGCAGTTTGTTACAAAGGCCTTGGACGTAAAGGAAACAGTGAAGACTGTGGACTTGGCTCCAACAAAAAATCATGGAGATTGGGCTATTATCAGCATAATTTCGGTTTCATACATGCTAAAATAAAGGTCCGTATCCCTGCTGTCTGCTCCTCTAGAATAGGAGTGTATCTGGATCACAGAGCAGGAACTCTGTCCTTCTACAGCGTCTCTGACACAATGACTCTCCTTCACAGAGTCCAGACCACTTTCACTGAACCCTTATACCCTGCTTTTCTAAATGGACAAGGTTCATCTGTCAGGATCATAGAGCAGAAAAAAAGATCAATTATAAAACCAGAATTTATTCCATAAATTACTTGAACTATTCACAAATGGAAAAGGTCAGCATATGGTGTATATATACAGTAGGACTTCAGGGTAAATTTCCACCACTTTTTCCACACTAAAATGATTATAATCTCTTTAATCATGATTTAATAATCTGAAAATTATAAAATTTTTGTCAGATATCACTGATTTGTAATTTTGTTTTATATTTGATATTAAAGATATGTATCTTCATAGGGAATTTGTAGACAACGTAATTAATGTAGATTTGAATGGAGGTTGTTTTTATTTTGAAGTAAAATATATTGTGAGACTCTTGAGGTCAGAAGTTATTAATAGGAATTGATGCAGAAAACCCGTCAGTGGGCATGATGTTGCTTTTCATATTTAATTTTAGAATTATTATTATTCATGGAATTATTATTTAATAATTCTATGAATTAGATGCACATTCGGACATTTTTATTATTTATCATAATGTATAGGCCAGTTAGGTTCAGCCATTTAATCTAAATTTATGGTTTATTACTGTTATGACATTCCTTGAGCTAAAAAACATTCTTATGCATAATTTAAAGAACTGTAGAATAATTCAGATGCATTTCTTTGACAGAGATTTTGTCATTTAATTTGTATTTCATTATTAATTAAATTGTCAAAATATATAGATTTACAGAATATTTAATTTAGTATTTTACATTAAATCATCAAAAATTATATCAGCCAAGTCAAATGTTAGCTGTGATAAAAGTTTTTCTACCTCAGTAGAGGATCATTATTCCAGTAGTGGGCAAAATAAACTACTTTAATGATCTTTTTAAAGGTGCCCTAGATTATGTTTTTAAAAGATGTAATATAAGTCTAAGGTGTCCCCTGAATGTGTCTGTGAAGTTTCAGATCAAAATACCCCATAGATTTTTTTTAATTAATTTTTTTAACTGCCTATTTTGGGGCATCATTATAAACGCGCCAATTTTATGCTGCAGGCCCCTTTAAATCCCGTGGTCCACGCCCACAGAGCTTGTTTACACAGTTTACACAGCTAATATAACCCTCAAAATGGATCTTTACAAAGTGTTCGTCATGCATGCGGCATGTATGCGTCGGATTATGTGAGAATTGTATACTGTTATATTGTTTACTTCTGCTACTCTGTTGGAGAGATTTATAAAGAATGAAGTTGTGTTTATGCATTATACAGACTGCAAGTGTTTAAAAATGAAAATAGCGACGACTCTCTTGTCTCCGTGAATACAGTAATAAACGATGGTAACTTTAACCACATTTAACAGTACATTAGCAACATGCTAACGAAACATTTAGAAAGACAGTTTACAAATATCACTAAAAATATCATGTTATCATGAATCATGTCAGTTATTATTGCTCCATCTGCCATTTTTCGCTGTTGTTATTGCTTGCTTACCTAGTCTGATGATTCAGCTGTGCACAGATCCAGACGTTACTGGCTGCCCTTGTCTAATGCCTTTCATAATGTTGGAAACGTGGGCTGGCATATGCAAATATTGGGGGCGTACATATTAATGATCCTGACTGTTACGTAACAGTCAGTGTTATGTTGAGATTTGCCTGTTCTTCGGAGGTCTTTTAAACAAATGAAATTTATATAAAAAGGAGGAAACAATGGAGTTTGAGACTCACTGTATGTCATTTCCATGTACTGGAACTCTTGTTATTCAACAATGCCAAGATAAATTCCATTTTTCATTCGAGGGCACCTTTAAGTCTTGAACTTGCGGAAAAGGATTAGGGCCAAGCAATAATAAAAAAATAAAACCATCTCGATATTAAAGTTGTTAAATTTCGAGAAAAAAAATCGTTAAATTTCGAGAAAAAAGTCTAGATAAAATGTTGAGAATAAAGTCATTAAATTATGAGGAAAAAAGTCGTTAAATTACGAGATTTAACGAATTTGTTCTCGTAATTTAACGTCTTTTTTTCTCATAATTTAATGACTTTATTCTCAACATTTTATCTCGACTTTTTTTCTCGAAATTTAACAACTTTAATCTCGAGGTGGTTTTATTTTTTATTATTGCTTGGTCCTATTCCTCTTCCGTATGAACTAAACACTTAAATGTGTAAGTTTTAATAATTACAGTCCAATAATGTTCTGCAGTCGATCATATGTGGAAAATAAACTTTTGTTGTTGTTGTTTTCTCTTTCTCTGCTCATCTCTCTCTCTCTCTCTCTCTCTCTCTCTCTTTCATCTCTTTCTCTCTCTCTCTCTTTAGGGAAAGTGGGACACAGAACACACGCCCAGTTTTGTTTTCACGCTGAAATCCAGGAAGTTTTTGGAATTCAAGTATTGGCGGGCCGGAAGGTCCAAAAATATGGCTACCGACTTGTCGCGGGAATTCACTATACAATTGCCAGTAGCCACTGAGTTTACCACTGATAGGCCGGCGGTGCATCTGCATACACACTCTCCTCACGCAGCTGACCACTGACTCTCCTCAGCCGGCGACTCACTTTCCTCACGCAGCGGACGAATCACTTTCCTCACGCAGCCGGCGAATCACTTTCCTCACGCAGCCGGCGACTCACTTTCCTCACGCAGCGGACGAATCACTTTCCTCACGCAGCCGGCGAATCACTTTCCTCACGCAGCCGGCGACTCACTTTCCTCACGCAGCCGGCGACTCACTTTCCTCACGCAGCGGACGAATCACTTTCCTCACGCAGCCGGCGACTCACTTTCCGCAGCCGGCGAGTCACTTTCCGCAGCCGGCGACTCACTTTCCGCAGCCGGCGACTCACTTTCTGCAGCCGGCGACTCACTTTCCTCACGCAGCATTAACTCTCCTCACGTTTCTTTTCAAATACTGTGATGGTGCAATAACTAACTACATCTAGTAAAATTGATCATTTTTGTGTTGTAAATGTAATTTATTCTGAAGCAATATTCCCATCAGTGTTCTGTAAACTGTTACTGTTAAGATGTAAACTGTTAATCATCAGATTTGTATATGCCCCCTTAAAGGGATAGGTCAATCAAAAATAAAAATTCTGTCATCATTGACTTACCTTCTAGTTGTTCCGAACCTGTATGAGTTTCTTTCTTCTGTTGAACTAAAAATATATTTTGAATGTCAGTAAACAAACAGCTGACTGTAGCGAGTGACTTTCATAGTAGGAAAAAAAAAAAATATATGGAAGTCACTGGCTACCATCAACTGTCTGGTTACTGACATTCTTCAAAATATCATCCTTTTTCTTTCTTCTGTTGAACTAAACTCATATAGGTTTGGAACAAACTAGACTGTAAGTCAATGATGACAGAATTATCATTTAGGTTTAACTGTCCCTTGGAATTGATTGTCATGGCATTTTTTTATTTATTTTTTTACCTTTATAAAAAGGTAATTTTCCCCTAACCTTGGCTATCAATCTCATGTTAATTAGAATAACTCACTCTAGGGCTTTTATTATTTTTTCCACGGCAGAGGAAACAGAATCTGCATCAGAAGTGGCATTTAGATGCATGTATAAAATTGAATATGAATATGCAAAACAAGCATGAAAAACACTGTTTAACAACTTTACAATAAAGATCTATAAAGCTTTTGTGGATTTTACAAATTATCTTTAATATACAATATTCTTAAAAAGTGACATTTCCCTTTTTGCAAAGTTCAAATGTTGATAAAATATATAACTTTAACTAAAGATACAACCATCACATTAGACTCAGTGAAACAGTCACTGTTTAGGGGCCCAAGCTGTTGGTGCCTTGTTTAAAATGTTATTTGTAGTGAATGCTCTTTTGAATGGTGTTATCAAATAAGGAATCTGTTGTAAGCTGACTAAAAACAAAACAAAACAAAAACATGAAAGTAGCGTATACCATAAACTAATGTGATGGTTACAAAAACAATGCAAATTTGAAATGTCAAAAATCTGCAGAACCAGTGTTTAAGCATGACAGCTGCAAATCAAAAATTTATCTTTAGTTAAAGTTATATATTTTATCAACATCTGAACTTTGCAAAAAGGGAAATGTCACTTTTTCAGAATATTGTATATATTGTATAAAGATAATTTGTAAAATCCGCAAAAGCTTTATAGATCTTTATTGTAAAGTTGTTAAACTGTTTTTCATGCTTGTTTTGCACATTCATATTCAATTTTATACATGCATCTAAATGCCACTTCTGATGCAGATTCTGTTTCCTCTGCCGTGGAAAAAATAATAAAAGCCCTAGAGTGAGTTATTCTAATTAACATGAGATTGATAGCCAAGGTTAGGGGAAAATTACCTTTTTATAAAGGTAAAAAAATAAATAAAAAAATGCCATGACAATCAATTCCAAGGGACAGTTAAACCTAAATGATAATTCTGTCATCATTGACTTACAGTCTAGTTTGTTCCAAACCTATATGAGTTTAGTTCAACAGAAGAAAGAAAAAGGATGTGACTTCATTTTTTTTTTTTTTTTTTTCCTACTATGAAAGTCACTCGCTACAGTCAGCTGTTTGTTTACTGACATTCAAAATATATTTTTAGTTCAACAGAAGAAAGAAACTCATACAGGTTCGGAACAACTAGAAGGTAAGTCAATGATGACAGAATTTTTATTTTTGATTGACCTATCCCTTTAAGGGGGCATATACAAATCTGATGATTAACAGTTTACATCTTAACAGTAACAGTTTACAGAACACTGATGGGAATATTGCTTCAGAATAAATTACATTTACAACACAAAAATGATCAATTTTACTAGATGTAGTTAGTTATTGCACCATCACAGTATTTGAAAAGAAACGTGAGGAGAGTTAATGCTGCGTGAGGAAAGTGAGTCGCCGGCTGCAGAAAGTGAGTCGCCGGCTGCGGAAAGTGAGTCGCCGGCTGCAGAAAGTGACTCGCCGGCTGCGGAAAGTGACTCGCCGGCTGCGGAAAGTGAGTCGCCGGCTGCGTGAGGAAAGTGATTCGTCCGCTGCGTGAGGAAAGTGAGTCGCCGGCTGCGTGAGGAAAGTGATTCGTCCGCTGCGTGAGGAAAGTGAGTCGCCGGCTGCGTGAGGAAAGTGATTCGTCCGCTGCGTGAGGAAAGTGAGTCGCCGGCTGCGTGAGGAAAGTGAGTCGCCGGCTGCGTGAGGAAAGTGATTCGTCCGCTGCGTGAGGAAAGTGAGTCGCCGGCTGCGTGAGGAAAGTGATTCGTCCGCTGCGTGAGGAAAGTGAGTCGCCGGCTGCGTGAGGAAAGTGATTCGTCCGCTGCGTGAGGAAAGTGATTCGTCCGCTGCGTGAGGAAAGTGAGTCGCCGGCTGCGTGAGGAAAGTGAGTCGCCGGCTGCGTGAGGAAAGTGAGTCGCCGGCTGCGTGAGGAAAGTGATTCGTCCGCTGCGTGAGGAAAGTGAGTCGCCGGCTGCGTGAGGAAAGTGAGTCGCCGGCTGCGTGAGGAAAGTGATTCGTCCGCTGCGTGAGGAAAGTGAGTCGCCGGCTGCGTGAGGAAAGTGAGTCGCCGGCTGAGGAGAGTCAGTGGTCAGCTGCGTGAGGAAAGTGAGTCGTTCGCTGCGTGAGGAGAGTGTGTATGCAGATGCACCGCCGGCCTATCAGTGGTAAACTCAGTGGCTACTGGCAATTGTATAGTGAATTCCCGCGACAAGTCGGTAGCCATATTTTTGGACCTTCCGGCCCGCCATATTCAAGAGAAAAGAAACTTATTTATTCACAAGTGATTCAACTCTAAAAGATCCACACCGCTGTTCTTTAGCTGTAAAGCAAATTTGAGTTGTATTTCTGTCGAGGTAAGGACTTAATAAGATCCAAACATCAAGATTGATCGTTTTGTCTGCTTTTAAAAAGAAATCGCGTGCAAATGTATTTGTGCGCATGTGTGTACCGCGTTTCTACTCCTGTAACTTGTAACAGAACTGGTTAAACAAAATTTTGCTTTGTACTTCATTGCTAAACGATTATTTTTGTATTTTGTTGTCTAATTAAAACGTAAGTAGTACTATTGAAACGGAGTACTCGATTACATACTGAAGTGTACTACAAAACCTTATTTTCTACTATTTACAATTTCGATGATTCTTTAAAAATACCTATTTCTGTGGTGATCATGACTAAAGAGACTATTCTGGATAAATACAAGTTAAGCTCTATTGACAGCATATGTGAACAGCATTTGATCAGCAGAGAACATTGATTTTTCCTCAGTTAAAAAATCAAAATGTGATTAACATTGTGATCAGGCTTCTCTCAAATTTTTTTTGTTTTTGTTTTTTTTTTTGCTTAGATACTTGGACTTTGTCAAATGTTGACAGTATTCATACTTCCACCTAAGTGAAAAATAGACAGTTTGTCATCGGATAACTTTGCTTTTCTTGGCAAAACAGCCCTTCTAACAGGACAGAGACTGAGAATCTGTTCATATTTGAACACCACAAAGAAATGGCCGAGTCTGCAGTGAGTCAGTATGTGGATCAGTTCAGCTGTCCAGTCTGTTTGGATCCTCTGAAGGAGCCGGTGACGATTCCCTGTGGACAGTTACTGTATGAGCTGTATTACTGACTGCTGGGGCCAAAAGGAGCAGGGGCCGCCGTACCGCTGTCCCCAATGCAGAGAGAGCTTCAGTCAGAGACCTCTACTGAAGAAGAACACTCTGATAGCTGAGATGATGGAGACGCTGCAGAAGACGTCCCTACAAACGGCTGCTGTGGAGTGTGATGTTTGCACTACAGAGAAGAACAGAGCTGTAAAGTCCTGTCTGCAGTGCTTGGCCTCCTTCTGTCAAACTCACCTGCAGCTTCACTATGAATCTCCTGCGTTTATGAAGCACAAACTAGTCGAAGCTTCCAGAAACATTCAGGAGAACATCTGCCTCAGTCATGGGAGACTTCTGGAGATTTACTGTCAGGATGATCATCAGTGCGTTTGTTACTTGTGTATGATTGACAATCATAAAAACCACAATACAGTGTCTGTGGATTCAGAATGGACTAGTAAGAAGGTAATAAATGTGTATAATTTCAGGTAGTTGTCATTTTTTCTTGAGTTGCAGTGTTGGTGGCTCGGTGGTAACCCCCCTCCCCAAAACGCATATGAAGTTAAAAGATACATTTTAAAAAACATGTCACAACACCCTGCTATTTTCCATTATGTTCATGTTTTTAAAAGCACAAATGCATTCCTTCATTTATCTCACTGCATTTTTAAATAGGGGTGTAAAACGGACAGTTCATCACGATATGATACAATATTGATTCTCATAGCCAGCAATGTGATATTTTCCGATATTTCAAAAAGTTCTGCGATACGATTTGATTCGATCAATATTTCGATATTATATTTGCCTATTTTACACAACCAGTTAAATTTTTATTAACTCACAACTGCAACCAAAATATATAACAAACATTTATTTCAAAATTTCACATCCTGAACCCTGATTGGGACATCCACAAATAAAATATTCACACAGTAATCTAATGACAGCTTATGACATGACAACAGTCAAGAAAGTATTTTAGTTCTGTGCTAAAATGTGTAATGTAAAAAAACTCGGCCAGTGACAGTTCCATCAACTATCCCGAGCGTCTTTCACAAGTTCTGAAAAGTAGTTTAAATGAGAATGCTCACGCTGGCAATAATGCATAGACTGATATTGTGTGAAAATGTGGAGAGTGTTAAATCAAAGGTGCCTCTATAAATAGCCCACAGGTATCGATTTTTTACACGTTGCATCGATGCATCGGATCGTTAGACATTAGATCGATGTATTGATCTATATCGATGTATTTTTACACCCCTATTTTTAAAGTCTTCATTAGGCTATCTGTTCCGGCCAGTAGGTGGGGCTGTTCAAATACATGTCTACGGGACTGTCAGTCTGCAGGGTTCAATAAAAAGTTATTGATTTGAAGTGCTGATAAAGAAAAAATAAAGGTGTTAAGTGAATTTTTTAAAATGTGCTTAATAACTGTGCACACTTTACAATGTGACTCTGTAAATGTAAAATTAAATTAAAATGCAATAAATTCAAGTTATTGATGCACATAAAAAAGCAGGCCCTTTGAACTATTAAGCCCCACAAATGAGATTGGCCACGTTTTTTTTCTACTTTTGTTCTTTAATATACATTTTTTATGTTACCATCTTCAGAAAGAGTTAAAGGAGGTAAAGGTGGCGTGTCAGAAGTTGATCCAGGAGCGAGAGAGAGGTCAGCGGGAACTCAGAGAAGCTGTGAAGTCTTTTAAAGTGAGTATCAGAAGATGCCAGTGATGTTTACAGTGTTTCTAAAAGTGACGTATTATTACAGAATTATACGGAGAATCTTAAGTGCCATTTGCAGGGGAAAAAACAAGACCAAAAACATACTCGTATGCAGTTTTCATAGATGCAAACTCCTCACCTTTCAGTGACAACTCCTTTTTGAGATCAAAATAGGTTACCTATGGGATTTTCAACAATTGTGTTACCAGTTTATTTGACTAATAGAGTGCATAATCACTGTCTAGATTTGGAAAAGATTTATGATAATGGAGTAATTTCATTGAAATTGGTCACATAAATACAGGCTGTTGTTCCTGTCTGCATGATCAGATCTTTGTGTCTCTGACAGAGTTCAGCTCTAGAGACCATGGAGGACATTGAGAAGGTCTTCACTGAGCTCATCTGCTCTCTTGAGAAGAAACGCTCTGAGATTAAAGAGCAGATCAGAGCTCAGGAGAAGACTGAGATAGGTCGAGCAGAGGAACTTCACAAACATCTGGATCAAGAGCTGACAGAACTCAGAAAAAGACAAGCAGAGATTGAGAAACTTCTGATTTCTGATGATCAGGTCATTTTTCTGAAGGTAATGATGCAAAAATGTTGAGAACTATCCATAAAATGAAACACTATTGTGTCATGCTTATTTTATGTTCTGGAAAAGATTTGTTCTGGTTTTACCTTCAAGTACTACACTATTGTGCTGTTACTGTTGTTTTTTTTTGTTTGTTTGTTTGTTTGTTTGTTTGTTTTTTGTTAAGAAGATCTCAAAGACTATGTCTGAATTATTATTCTCATTTCAGAGCTGTCAGTCTGTGTGTGTTTTACCTTCATTTGAAGACGTTCCCAGCTTCACTCAACACACTCATCTGTCTTTTAAAGACATTTCAATCTCAATGTTTAAGGAGGTTTTGGAGGACGTCTATCAACAGCAAACAGCCAGAATATCTCGAGAAGGTCTGAATCTTTTAATATGTAACTGTATAATGCCATTCATACTCTGTAGGATTAAACCAACAAATTAACCATACACTTTTGTATTTTCTCTTCAGTCTCAAAATTCTTTGTTGTAAATCCTCCAGAACCAAAGACCCAGGATGATTTTTTGCAGTGTAAGTTGAGCTGTGGTTTCTTCAAGGCAAATCATTAATTGATAAGTATCAATGGATATGATCTGTTACAATGTGATCATTTTGAAACCAAAGTTTACATTGATAATTTTTTGTTTTTTTGTCCATTCCTCCTCCTCAGATTTCTGTGAACTTCACTTGGATCCAAACACAGCACACAAAAACCTCAAACTGTCTGAAGAGAACAGAAAAGTATCATGTTCAGATAAAGCTCAGCCATATCCTTATCACCCAGAGCGATTTAATGTGTTTCGTTACATCTTGTGTCGAGAGGGTTTGTGCGGTCGCTGTTACTGGGAGGTCGAGTGCAGTGGGGATGAATGGGCTGTAGCAGTTTGTTACAAAGGAATTGAACGTAAAGGAATTACTGATTACTGTGCACTTGGCTCCAATAAAATATCATGGAGACTGGGTTATTATCTGCAGAATTTCAGTTTCATTCATGATAAAGCACAGGTCCGTATCCCTGCTGCCTCTAGAATAGGAGTGTTTCTGGATCACAGAGCAGGAACTCTGTCCTTCTACAGCGTCTCTGACACAATGACTCTCCTTCACAGAGTCCAGACCACTTTCACTGAACCCTTATACCCTGCTTTTAGAGTTGGAGACAGTTCATCTGTCCGGATCATAGAGCAGAAGACAATTCAGACAGAGCAGAAATAAATATAATTGCTCAAGTTACAGATTTAGTTGCTAAACTCCTGAAACATGTTGGCCAATATATTTAATTAAAAATGTTCTTTGTAATTTGATTAACAATGAATATACAACACCTATTTAAGACACTCTCAAGTTGGATATAAATAATGTTTGATGTTGGAATGATTTTGATTTTGTGTATTCTGTAATTTTGGCTAATGGATAATAATCCATGTCTGAATCCATTGTGCAGTTCATCATCAAGTCAGCTTTATGTATATGGTGCTTTATTATACAATCCAGATTGTTTAAAAGCAGCTTCACAGTAATAAACAGGAAAATACCAATTCAGTGATGCAAACAGTGTTCAATTCTGCTGTAAAGCAGCTCTAAAAAGACAACAGTAAACAGTCATTATTCATGTGAAATCAGTTCAGTGTTGATTCATTTCGGTTTAATAAGCCACAAGGTTTCAGGGTTAGTTTGGAAAATAATTGGCCATGAAACAAATTGTTTACAGCACGGTGCTGATAAAATGTTTTATATTGTACGTCACGTGTAACGTGTTATATGACGTATTAAATGCAGCCACTATTTTGTTCTGCCGTGTTGTTGCCTGCTAATGGACCACCTTTCTTTACAATTTCTTTACAATTTGAATAACTGTTGACTTCAGGATGAGGTGTGATTTTGATTGATTTTTACTGTTTCATATCTACAGTATCTGATGGTGAGCTGAGAAACGGCTCTTTTGAAAACCTCTTAAAGATGCATATTTTAAAAATATCCTCTCCTGTCATACATAACATTATTTCTTTAAAATATTCATCTTTATATTTATTGTTCTTCAGTTTAATGTATATAATTAATAATGTAATCTGCAATTATGGTAAAATAAAAAGAAAATTAAATGAAATGGTGCATTTGTGTTAATACCAATGATATTTTGATTAATTTCAAAGTAAAAATGTTGCTGTTTTAGGAAAAAATGTCTTAAGAATCCTTGAATCTATTACTATTATGACATTCCTATAGCTAAAAATATACCTATAATTAAGAGAAATGTAGTGTAATTCAGATGTATTTATTTGACTGATTGTATTTAATTTGTTATTATTCAATTAACTAAATTGTCAAAATACATAGATGTACATAGAATATCTAATTTAGTATTTTATATTAAATCATAAAAAAAGAAATAAGACATATTTTACATATTCTGCAAAAATCAAATGTCAGCTGTGATGTTTAGCCCAAGAGGTTTTTACTCCAGTAGAGGGCAAAATAAACCCCTTCATGATCTTCAGTTGTGTGTCAAAGTCTAGAAGTAACAAAATAAATTAAAGTGTAAGTTTAATAACAGTTCAAAAATGTTCACCAGTGGATCATATGGGAAAATAAACATTTAATTTCTCTTTCTCTCATTATAGGCTATCTCTATTTTAAGAGACAAAACACACACGTCCATTTTTTTACGCGCTGTGAATCAGGAAGTATTTGAATTCAAGAGAAACGAAACTTATCTCTCCTCTAGTACACAAGTGATTCAACTTCTAATAGATCCACACCGCTGTTCTTTGGGATAAACTGTAAAGGAAATCATATTTGAGCTGTATTTCTGTCGAGGTAAGGACTTCATAACATTCAAAGATCATGACTTGATCATGTTGTCTGCTTTAAAAAGAAATCATGTGTGTATACAAGAGTGTTTCTACTCCTGTAACTTGTGAAACACAATTTTGCTTTGTACTTCATCGCTAAACGATTCATTTTGGATTTTATTGTCTAATGAAAACGTACATATTGAAACGTTACACTTTACATACTGAACTGAAGTGTACTACAAAATGTTTTACCCTTTGCAATTTCTATGATTCTATAAAAATACAAACTTATTTCTGTGGTGATCATGACTAAAGAGACTATTCTGGATAAATGCAAGTTAATCTCTACTGAAAGCATATGAACAGCATTTGATCAGCAGAGAACTTTTTTTTTCTCAGTTAAAAAATCAAAACATTGTGATCAGGCTTCTCTTAAACTTTTTTTTTTTTTTTTTTGCTCAGATAGCCTGCTTGAACTTTGTAAAATCTTGACAGTATTCATACTTTCACTCAAGCATATGTCAAATAATGTTTCTTTTCTTGGCAAAACAGCCCTTATTACAGAACAGAGACTGAGAATCTGTTCATATTTGAACACCACAAAGAAATGGCCGAGTCTGCAGTGAGTCAGTATGTGGATCAGTTCAGCTGTCCAGTCTGTCTGGATCCTCTGAAGGAGCCGGTGACGATTCCCTGTGGACACAGTTACTGTATGAGCTGTATTACTGACTGCTGGGGCCAGAAGGAGCAGGGGCCGCCGTACCGCTGTCCCCAATGCAGAGAGAGCTTCAGTCAGAGACCTCTACTGAAGAAGAACACTCTGATAGCTGAGATGATGGAGACGCTGCAGAAGACGTCCCTACAAACGGCTGCTGTGGAGTGTGATGTTTGCACTACAGAGAAGAACAGAGCTGTAAAGTCCTGTCTGCAGTGCTTGGCCTCCTTCTGTCAAACTCACCTGCAGCTTCACTATGAATCTCCTGCGTTTATGAAGCACAAACTAGTCGAAGCTTCCAGAAACATTCAGGAGAACATCTGCCTCAGTCATGGGAAACTTCTGGAGATTTACTGTCAGGATGATCATCAGTGCATTTGTAACTTGTGTATGATTGACAATCATAACGGCCACCGTTTGGTGTCTGTGGATTCAGAATGGACTAGCAAGAAGGTAATCAATGCTTATCATTTCAGGTAGTTGTCTTTGTTTCTTGAGCTGATAATATTAGTAAAAATTCTTTAATATTTTTAACTTACTTACTTAAATTACTTTTTTATGTTAACATCCTCAGAAAGAGTTAAAGAAGATAAAGGTGGCGTGTCAGAAGCTGATCCAGGAGCGAGAGAGAGGTCAGCGGGAACTCAGAGAAGCTGTGAAGTCTTTGAAAGTGAGTATCAGTATGAAGACGACTGGTCAAATCCATAGGGTTAAATCACAAATACAACATGTTTTAATGTTTTAAATAGGCAACATTTTAATTAGACTGAAAGCATAATCACTTTGGATCTGAACAACATCTATGATAATGGAAATGGTCACATTAATGTATTATTTAAGCTGTTGTTGCTGTGGGTGATCATATCTTTGTGCCTCTGACAGAGTTCAGCTCTAGAGACCATGGAGGACATTGAGAAGGTCTTCACTGAGCTCATCTGCTCTCTTGAGAAGAAACGCTCTGAGATTAAAGAGCAGATCAGAGCTCAGGAGAAGACTGAGATAGATCGAGCAGAGGAACTTCACAAACATCTGGATCAAGAGCTGACAGAACTCAGAAAAAGACAAGCAGAGATTGAGAAACTTCTGATTACTGATGATCAGATCCAGTGTCTGAAGGTAATGACAGTTATTTTTGTTATATGTGTGAGTGAACCTTCCGCATCACAACATATCACCATAGATACATGTTTTTCTCTCTTATGGAATGGAAAAAGTGTCTCATGTTTCACAAATTATTTTTGGACTGTTTGTCTCATTTCAGAGCTGTCAGTCTGTGTGTGTTTTACCTTCATTTGAAGACGTTCCCAGCTTCACTCAACACACTCATCTGTCTTTTAAAGACATTTCAATCTCAGCGTTTAAGGAGGTTTTGGAGGATGCCTGTCAACAACAAACAGCTAGAATATCTCGAGAAGGTCTGAATTTTTTAATCAGTATTAAAAATAGTAGTTTTTTCATTAAATACATTTTATATTACATTTAAGCATTTGTTTCTTACCTCGTCTTTAGTGTCAAATGTCCATGTTTCAGAGTCTCCAAAACCTGAATCTCCAAATGAATTTTTGCACTGTAAGCTGTTTTATTTTTATATGTTGTTCTCTCACACAATTGCTGAATGATAGTTAACAATATTATTTATTAACTATTTCTATATTTGTTGAAAAAAATATTAAATAATCTATCTGCTTATTGTTATCAATAACTACATCTTCATCAGATTTCTGTCAGCTGCAACTGGATCCAAACACTGCACACCGAAACCTCAAACTGTCAGAAGAAAACAGAAAAGCATCACATTCAGCTGAAGTTCAGCAATATCCTGATCACCCAGAGCAATTTGATGGATATTACCATGTCTTGTGTCGGGAGAGTTTGTACAGTCGCTGTTACTGGGAGGTCGAGTGCAGTGGAGACAACTGGTCTGTAGCAGTTTCTTACAAAGGAATTAGTCGTAAAGGAAGAAGTGAAGACTGTAGACTTGGCTTCAACAAAGAATCTTGGAGATTGTCCCGCTATCAACAGAATGTCCATTTCATACATGATAAAGCCCAAGTCTCAATCCCTGCTGTCTGCTCCTCTAGAATAGGAGTGTATCTGGATCACAGAGCAGGAACTCTGTCCTTCTACAGCGTCTCTGACACAATGACTCTCCTTCACAGAGTCCAGACCACTTTCACTGAACCCTTATACCCTGCTTTTGGGGTTAGTAATGGTTCATCTGTCAGGATCATAGAGCAAAGAAGAATTTAGATCAGTAATAAAAAGGGCTTTTCACACTGCTTTAACCCCTGGGTTCCTGTTTGTTTTCACTTCCTTGTCCGATCACCATCATTATACATTGTGTTGTATCTGCCACTCTGCCTGTTTGGATTAAACATGGATTTTTATATTGAGCTCTTCTTCTTTGTCTTCCTTCATGAACACAGCCATGACAGATGATCGGACCGCCCAAAATGGATGAGAGGGCAATAATGCTCATCCAGGCTCAGGAGAGCCCAGACCTTTTTTCGTTTATCAAGGACTTTATTTGTTTGGCCGTCACCAGCTCCCTGGACGACGAGACCCTCAAGACCTTGTTCCGGATCGGGGCTACATTCCACCAAGGCCTCGGCCTCCCAAACACCACCGGACTGACCTGGAGAGAAGCTGTCATTCAGTGTCTGGAGAGTGTCGCGTCCCGATCTGGAACACAGCCAGACCCAGAGCCCGTAGCAACACCCTCAACTGTGGAGAACTCGCATGTGCCCCCTGCAGACAATGAGCCAGCATCCGCCACAACACGTCAGCCAGAGCCCGAGGAAAAGAGGACAGAGCTGACCCTTGCCCCGGATGTGCTGCCCTACCGCAAGTCTGACCAGGGGTGTGAGCCAGCGACATCAGCGGATGAGGGAGTCACGACAATGGAGGATGAGGACTGGCTAATCGACTTCAGTGAGGAAGTTCCATCTCCCACCCTTTCCCACCCAGTATCTTCATCCTCATAATTGTTTCTGTATGGTATAAATGACTGTAAAGACTGTATATTACTCACCATTACACCGTTGATATCTTCACCACCTCCATCACCCCAGAGCTCAGCCAGTCCTCCAACCATGCTGCTGCCGGAGGCCCACAGCCCTGCTCCGTCTACCGTGGGAGCCCCGCTCTGACGTCGAGCCACAGGTCGTGTGTCCACCTGCAGCCCCATCACCTGAGGATCCTGCGGCTCCGCCTCCGGCTTCTGAGATCCTCATTCCATCTCGGTCTGACAGCTCCGTCGGGGCTCCTCCCACCTACAGCTTCACTGGAGACCCTCGGACTTCCGGTTCCTCCGGGTTCCCTCGTCCTGCCGGCTCCCCCTTGGTCAGTCGTCGCACCTCTTCCATCACAGACTTGCGGTCCGTCCGCTGCACTCCTTCCTTCCACCCCTATGACGTCAGTGGGCTCCTCCTTCCCCTTGGTGTCGCCTCTGTCCTCTGTCACACCGGATCCACCTCAGCCCTCGGGTACTCTGGCAAGGCCTTCGATGGTCGTCGCCGCGACATTGCCTGGGTCTCCAGTACCAGCGATGTCGGTCGTCTCCAACGCTTCTCCGTCTGCGCCGGCGTATCCATCGGCCATGCCTCTGTCGGTCGCCCCCCAGTTGTCGTCAGCCACGTCACCATCTAGACTCCTCCCTCCCTCGTCTTCGCCATGGGCTGTTGGCTCTGGGTCTGTGCCCTCGGCTGTCTACCATCTACGCCACCAGGGGATCGTCGTCCTCCCTTCACCACTCCCTCATCACCTTCACTTCGCCCGCCTCCAGAACCCCCTCTGACCCTCCCCATGGATGTCCCATTACAGCACGAGGACGCACCTCGCCGGAGGGTGGCGTGATGTCACAGTCACCCTCATGTTCTGTTTGTTTTGGTTTTCTCTTGTCATATGTGCTCCCTTGTTCTAGTTCCCGCCACCCATCAGTCACCATGGACACTAACCACCATAACAGCTGCACGTCATTAGTTAATCTTCCTTTGTGTATAAGTTCCTGTTTGTTTTCAGTTCCTTGTCCAATCACCGTCATTATACGTCGTGTTGTATCTGCCACTCTGCCTGTTTGGATTAAACTTGGATTTTTATATTGAGCTCTTCTTCTTTGTCTTTCTTCATGAACACAGCCGTGACAATAACACAATGTGATTGCTATACATATAGATTATATGATATCTTTAAGTGTTTGTATTTTATTAGAAGTTTAAAGAAAATATGTTGTGTGTGTTTGTTTGTGTGTGTGTGTGTGAAAATATCTTTAATTCTGCTAAATTGGCAAATGACCTGCCATATAATAAAATAGGAATCACAATATTACCAATCAACCATGTTTATATGGAGCTTGCCTGGATGTCATTTTATGGCAATTTTCTGTTCACTATATACTTTACATGAAAGAAATGTTACTTGTCGCACATTGCTACAAAAATCTAAGTACTATATAGGGTCTACATGAAGAGTTCAGATGCAAAAGCCTCTAAGTGCCATCTGATATTTTCTTCTAAAATGCGCATTTTTATCAAGCTTGTATGTTTAGGTTCGGTTATTTCACTTTAATGGCAATGAAAAGGACCTATTAATTTCCATTAAAGTGAAATTACTGAACCTAAACATACAAGCTTGATAAAAATGCTAATTTTGCAAGGAAATTTCAGATGGCACTTAGAGGCTTTTGCATCTGAACTCTTCACATGCAAATGTGCAAAATCTTTTTCTGTGTACTGCAGTATTAACTTTCCCAGTTAACGTTTAACTACTGCTGAAATCTTAAAAGCTCAGTGTGATACACAATAGCTTTCAGCTAGAGTAGACAAAACTGACATTTCAAAAACTTAATTTTGGTGGCACTGGCACAATAAATATTTCTTTCTGACTCTGGCAAATTTATTATGTTCCTCTATTGTAGTTTTAGAAAAGAGCATCTGCTAAATGCATAGTTATGCATGTAGTGTAAGATTTTGAGATTTCATTTAATTTGTCATTATTCAATTAACTAAATTGTCAAAATACATAGATTTACCTAGAATATTTAATTTAGTATTTTATATTAAATTTCAACTTTATATTTTAATGTCAACTGTGATAAGTTTAGCCCAAGAGCTTTTTACTCAAGTACAGGGTCATAATCCCAGTAGAGGGCAAGATAAACCCCTTTCATGATCTTCAGTTGTGTGTCTAAGCCTAAAGGTAAGAAATTGTAAATGTGATAAAAAGCAAAACACAACTGATGCAGATTCTTTGTTTTTTTATTTTCTAGAAGTAACTTGTAGAGTTAAAACCCAACTGAACACACGCCCATTTTAATTTTCTACCTGCTGAGAATCAGGAAGTATTTGAATTCTGGAGAAATGAAACTTGTTTCTCCACTAGTACACAAGTGATTCAACCTCTAATAGATCCACACCCCTCTTTGGGATAAACTGTAAATCATATTTGAACTGTATTTCTGTCGAGGTAAGGACGATTCAAAGATCATGATGTTGTCTGCTTTTAAAAAGAAATCGCGTGCAATTATGTATTTGTGTGTGTGTGTGTGTGTGTGTGTGTGTGTGTGTTTGTATGTACAGAGTGTTTACTCCTGTAACTTGTAACAGAACTGGTGAAACAAAACTTTACATTGTACTTCATTGCTAAACGATTAATTTTGTATTTTGTTGTCTAATAAAAACGCAAATAGTACTATTGAAACTACTCGATTACATACTGAAGTGTACTACAAAACTTTTTACTCTACAATTTCGATGATTCTTTAAAAATACAAAACTATTTCTGTGGTGATCATGACTAAAGAGACTATTCTGGGTTAAATACAAGTTAAACTTATATTGAAAGCATATGAACAGCATTTACAGCCTACAGTTGATCAGAAAAATTTTTCCTCAGTTAAAAAATTGAAACATTGTGATTAACATTGTGATCAGGATTCTCTCAAACAATTTTTTTGCTCAGATACTTGGACTTTGCAAAATCTTGACAGTATTCATACGTTCACTCAAGCATTTGTCCAATAACTTTGCTTTTCTTGGCAAAACAGCCCTTATTACAGACAGAGACTGAGAATCTGTTCATCTTTGAACACTGCAAAGAAATGGCCGAATCTGCAGTGAGTCAGTATGTGGATCAGTTCAGCTGTCCAGTCTGTTTGGATCCTCTGAAGGAGCCGGTGACGATTCCCTGTGGACACAGTTACTGTATGAGCTGTATTACTGACTGCTGGGGCCAGAAGGAGCAGGGGCCGCCGTACCGCTGTCCCCAATGCAGAGAGAGCTTCAGTCAGAGACCTCTACTGAAGAAGAACACTCTGATAGCTGAGATGATCGAGACGCTGCAGAAGACGTCCCTACAAACAGCTGCTGTGGAGTGTGATGTTTGCACTACAGAGAAGAACAGAGCTGTAAAGTCCTGTCTGCAGTGCTTGGCCTCCTTCTGTCAAACTCACCTGCAGCTTCACTATGAATCTCCTGCATTTATGAAGCACAAACTAGTCGAAGCTTCCAGAAACATTCAGGAGAACATCTGCCTCAGTCATGGGAAACTTCTGGAGATTTACTGTCAGTATGTAGACGACTGGTGAAATCACAAATACAACAGATATACTATATGTTTTAATGTTTTAAATAGGAAACATTTAAATCTTGCAGTTTCGTCAGACTGAATCACTTTGGATTTGAACAACATCTATGATAATGGAAATTGTCACATGAATGTATTATTTAAGCTGTTGTTGCTGTGTGTGATCATATCTTTGTGTCTCTGACAGAGTTCAGCTCTAGAGACCATGGAGGACATTGAGAAGGTCTTCACTGAGCTCATCTGCTCTCTTGAGAAGAAACGCTCTGAGTTTAAAGAGCAGATCAGAGCTCAGGAGAAGACTGAGATAGATCGAGCAGAGGAACTTCACAAACATCTGGATCAAGAGCTGACAGAACTCAGAAAAAGACAAGCAGAGATTGAGAAACTTCTGTTTACTGATGATCAGATCCAGTGTCTGAAGGTAATATGTGTGTGTGAACCTTTCACATGACAACATATCACCATAGATACATGCTTTTCTCTCTTATTGAATGGAAAAGTCTCATGTTTCACAAATCATGTTTGAACTCTGTGTCTCATTTCAGAGCTGTCAGTCTGTGTGTTTTACCTTCATTTGAAGACGTTCCCAGCTTCACTCAACACACTCATCTGTATTTTAAAGACCTTTCAATCTCAGCGTTTAAGGAGGTTTTGGAGGACGTCTGTCAACAACAAACAGCCAGAATATCTCGAGAAGGTCTGAATCTTTTAACCAGTATTAAAAATAGATGTTTTTAAAGGTATTGTTTAATTCATTACATTTTATATTACATTTAAGCATTTGTTTCTTACCCCTTCTTTAGTGTCAAATGTCCATGTTTCAGAGTCTCCAGAACCTAAAAATCCAAATGAATTTTTGCTCTGTAAGTTGTTTTATTTTTATATGTTGTTCTCTCACACATTTGCTGATTGATAGTTAGTAATATTATTTATTAACTATTTCTATATTTGTTGAAAAAAATATTAAATAATTTATCTGCTTATTGTTATTAATAACTATTGGCAGTACTATCTATTTCTCTCACCATCTTCATCAGATTTCTGTCAGCTGCAACTGGATCCAAACACTGCACACAAAGACCTCATCCTGTCAGAGGAGAACAGAAAAGCATCACATTCAGTTGAAGTTCAGCAACATCCTGATCACCCAGAGCGTTTTGATGTTTATATGAATGTCTTGTGTCGGGAGGGCTTGTACGGTCGCTGTTACTGGGAGGTCGAGTGCAGTGGAAACGACTGGTCTGTAGCAGTTTCTTACAAAGGAATTGGGCGTAAAGGAAGAAGTAATGACTGCAGACTAGGGTTTAATAACAAGTCGTGGAGATTGTCCCGCTATCAGCAGAATTTCTATTTCAGACATGATAAATCACAGGTCCCTATCCCTGCTTTCCGCTCCTCTAGAATAGGAGTGTATCTGGATCACAGAGCAGGAACTCTGTCCTTCTACAGCGTCTCTGACACAATGACTCTCCTTCACAGAGTCCAGACCACTTTCACTGAACCCTTATACCCTGCTTTTGGGGTTAGTCTTTCATCTGTCAGGATCTTAGAGAAGAGGAGAATTTAGATCAGTAATGAAAGACTCACAAGATATCCTAAACTCTTTAGAGAAGAGAAGTTTTATTTAGGCTATATAGCACCTTTCTGTAGCTCAAGGTCGCTTTACATTGTACGTTACAATACATTTGCACACCCACATACACAATCCAAACACATAAGGCCACATACTGCCACATTATCCAAAATACATATTAAGCACAGTTTACAGTTAAAGATATAGATACACCCAAAGCATTTATGGATTTCTGCATCAGGTCTGCACATTCCTGTCAACTTTTCTCTAACCAGTACTGCCAAAGAAAACCAGACGATTGCAGTTCATCGTTAAGCCACAAGGTGTCTGCTTTAGCTTGCAAAGTCCTCCCGTTTTCAATTTTGTGTAAATTAATTTGCAATGTAAAACCTACTGGCATTTACAATTAACCAATTCTAATAGTCAAGATTAGATATTAGAAAATGTTCTATACAATATCAAAGTCAAAGCAATACAATTTATGGACTTCTGTCAAAAAAAGTGGCTTTCAGAGCTGTTAAAGTGCTCACATTATTGCATTAGATTAAACATGTTTAACAGCGTTAATAAATGTACCTAATTACCTTTTTTTTTTTTTTTTTTGAGTGATTTCTAAAGGGTGTTGCATTTTTCATGAATTTTGATTAATTTTGGGGGATTTTTGTTCAAGTGAGACAAATAAAATATATAATCTATATGTATAGCTAAATGTTTGTACTTCATTAGATGTTTAAAGAAAATATGTTGTGGTTGTGTGTGTGTGTGTGTGTGTGTGTGTGAAAATATCTTTTTCATTCTGCTAAATTGGCAAATGATCTGCCATATGATATAATTAAATCACAATCTTACCATCAACCATGTTCAGAAGCACAAATATGGAGCTTGCCTGGATGTCATTTTGTGGCAATTTTCTGTTCACTATATACTATACATCAAAGAAATGTGTATAAATGGACATGCACATGTGAATTTTCTGTTTACATTTAACATTGCTACAAAAATAAAAACTATATAGGGTCTAAATGCAAATGTTCAAAATCGTTGTGTGTGTACTGCAGTATTAACTTTTCACAGTTAATGTTTAACTACTGCTGAAACTTGTATCTTAAAAGCAGAGTGATAAACAATGGCTGCATCCGAAACCGCCTACTTCTCTACTATATAGTAGGGGAAAAGCAGTAGGCGAGCGAAAAAGTATGTCCGAATCCGAAGTATTCATAAAAGAGTAGGTGAGAATTACTTGGGTGACGTCTAATTCTCGCGAGATTCGGACGTGCGTCTACTTAAAGGTGCTAAAGAGGATGTTTTGTTTTATACATTTTTGCAATATTACTTGAAACTGTCTTTACTAACTGATAAAAGACTATTTATTAGGTGCACTGAAAGGAATAATATAAATATACATCATCTGTGCACGAGGTAGGGCCTTAAAAACATCAGCCAATCGTTTACGCGATCATCGCGTAAACGATTGGCCCTCTGGCTTGTCAATCACTGCCATTACATTCCTTGTGCGAGACAAGCGGCTGCTCTCTCTAGTAACTTTCCACACTCCACAGGCGCCGCATGCAATGTTTTTGTCAGGAGACAGGAGTAACAACTGCAGATTATGAGTTACCTGCGGTGAGTCCGACATAATGAATCCACTAACACGACACAGCGAATGCCGGTGGTAAACACTCGTGTTCCAATACTCGTGCACAAGGAGGCGTTCCCTCGAAATGAGCTGTGAAGGAGGGGGGTTGTTCTTACGCATGCGCTCATTTCAAAAACTCACTAAGTCTTTGGATTCTCAGTCGACGAAAAGATCCTCTTTAGCACCTTTAAAGTGCGTCCGAATATGCCTACTTACCTACTATATAGTAGGGGAAAATAGTATGTGAAAGGAGCAGTATGTCCGAAATCCTCAGTAATCCTGCTTGCATTGAAAAATCAACATTCAATTATTACTATATGTGTTTGATAATACTTATATGTTAATCCGGATGTATTATGTTTATTCTTCTGGTTACACATGAAGAGTTTAAGATTCTTTCGTATTAATGCACAAAACTATAAGCATTTTGTAGATTTTTATACATGCTCTCTTACATTAATGATTTACATGTGAAGACACTAAGTGCCGTCTGAAATTTTCTTCTAAAATAAGCATTTTTATCACGCTCATTTGTTTAGGTTCAGTAATTTCACTTTAATGGCAATTAATAAAAATGCTCATTTTGGAAGAAAATTTCAGATGGCACTTAGAGGCTTTTGCATCTGAAGTCTTCATGTGTATTTATAGGCTACTCCTTCAGAAATGGCAGAGTCTGCAGTGAGTCAGTATGAGGATCAGTTCAGCTGTCCAGTCTGTTTGGATCCTCTGAAGGAGCCGGTGACGATTCCCTGTGGACACAGTTACTGTATGAGCTGTATTACTGACTGCTGGGGCCAGAAGGAGCAGGGGCCGCCGTACCGCTGTCCCCAATGCAGAGAGAGCTTCAGTCAGAGACCTCTACTGAAGAAGAACACTCTGATAGCTGAGATGATGGAGACGCTGCAGAAGACGTCCCTACAAACGGCTGCTGTGGAGTGTGATGTTTGCACTACAGAGAAGAACAGAGCTGTAAAGTCCTGTCTGCAGTGCTTGGCCTCCTTCTGTCAAACTCACCTGCAGCTTCACTATGAATCTCCTGCGTTTATGAAGCACAAACTAGTCGAAGCTTCCAGAAACATTCAGGAGAACATCTGCCTCAGTCATGGGAAACTTATTGAGTTTTACTGTCAGGATGATCATCAATGTATTTGTTATTTGTGTATGATTGACAATCATAATGGCCACCGTTTGGTTTCTCTGGAATCTGAATGGACAAATCAAAAGGTAAATGCTTATTCATGTTCATCTGTGATTCATAGTTTTATATGATTAACTTTTTATCCAATCCACTATTCGTACAAGTATACAGATGATATTAAACTTTATTTTGCATAAACAAAAGTGTGCTTTTTTGAGGAAATGGTCTCTGATTTTAGTCTCTGGCTTGCAGCCCAATTTTTCTTTTACATATTAACTTTGTACGTTAACAACATCCTTAGAAAGAGTTGAAGGAGATAAAGTTGGCGTGTCAGAAGCTGATCCAGGAGCGAGAGAGAGGTCAGCAGGAACTCAGTGAAGCTGTGAAGTCTTTTAAAGTGAGTATCAGTACTATGAAGACCAGATGACTGGTCAAATCACAAATACAACAGATATACTATATGTTTTAATGTTTTAAATAGGCAAAATTCAAATCTTGACATTTTCATTAGACTGAAAGCATAATCACTTTTGGATTTCAACAACATCTATGATAATGGAGATGGTCACATGAATGTATTATTTAAGCTGTTGTTCCTGTCTGCATGATCAGATCTTTGTGTCTCTGACAGAGTTCAGCTCTAGAGACCATGGAGGACATTGAGAAGGTCTTCACTGAGCTCATCTGCTCTCTTGAGAAGAAACGCTCTGAGATTAAAGAGCAGATCAGAGCTCAGGAGAAGACTGAGATCGAGCAGAGGAACTTCACAAACATCTGGATCAAGAGCTGACAGAACTCAGAAAAAGACAAGCAGAGATTGACAAACTTCTGGTTACTGATGATCAGATAATTTTTCTGAAGGTAATGAAAGTCCTTTCATCGGTAGGCTATACCATCATGTTTCTATACTTACTCACTGTTTCACATTTTTGAATAGTCTCTTTTGCGTAACAAGCAGTGCTGTATTTGTCTTATTTCAGAGCTGCCAGTCTGTGTGTGTTTTACCTTCATTTGAAGACGTTCCCAGCTTCACTCAACACACTCATCTGTCTTTTAAAGACATTTCAATCTCAGCGTTTAAGGAGGTTTTGGAGGACACCTGTCAACAGCAAAGAGCAAGAATATCTCAAGAAGGTCTGAATGCTTCTTTTCCTTGAAATATATAATGTGTCATTCATACTATGTATGATTACTAGGGTTGTAATGGTATTATCAATATTGTGGTATCGCGATAGCAAAATTGTCTCGATATTGTCGTGGTCACCTGACTGTATGTAATGATAACCTATGTCTTCCAGGCAAAAAGTGTCGTTTTTTTTTTTTCAGCCAAGTGGAGCAGAATGGAGGGAAGTGGGAACTAGGGTTGGGAACTAAGAAACGGTTCTTATCCAGAACGAAGTGCGAGGAGTGTATTCTTTAATAGAGACGTCTCACCTCATGAATATTACAACAATGAATGCAGTGAAAAGCCCTCGCGCTACTATATGTCAGGTATCAATGCAGAGAGAGAGGTGCACAAAGCTGCACGATTAGTCTTCAAAAGATTGCGTTCTTGATTTCATTACCCATATGATCTAATTTCTAAATGACAACGATTCGCCCATGTAGGCTATATTAAACTTCAGACAAAAATAAAATCGCCACATTCAAATCTGTGTTTGTGCTGCCACTGATCTAGAGAGCAGTTGTCATGATAGATATAAACAGCTTCACAAACTATCTTTTCAAACACACAGTATCATTATTTTTGTTACAAATATTCCATTTATAACAGAAGTATCCAAAAGTTTAGTATTCAGATAAACAGAAACATAGACAACAGTGAATAAATCACCTTTTGAAAATGCTTAAAATAGGCTAAAGGCCCCGATACACTTCAAACAAAATCGAAGAACGAACTGATGTGACGTCATTTCGAACAAAATCAGGCCAAAATGAAGTTCGTTTTGTGTTCTTTTTGGAAGTTCATAACAGCTTGCTCTCACGAGAAGTTCGTTTATTTTATTACTGAGAAGAAAGTGTACAGCATGTATTTACATATTCATCTAACCGTCGCTCTCAGCAGTGTGGGCAGCGTCAGATGTTCGTTTACAGTATATCGCTGCTCACGCATTTCGAACTTTGTTTTACTCCTAAACAATGTACGAAAAATAACTTCTTTTGAAGTATATCGGGGCCTTAGCTAATATATCGATTGCATTGTTATGCCACTAGGTGGCAACAAATTACTGTTAAAACTAGAATCATTCTTTCAGAAACAAGTGACGTGTTTATGAATCCAATTTGTGAATTTGTGGTGACACTTTACAATAAGGTTAATTTGTTAACACTAACATGAACTAACCATGAGGAATACATTTGTTACTGTTGTAGAAGCCATTTTAATGCAATACATGTTTTCTCCATTGGGTGTCGCTCTAATGTGGCTGTATATTTAGAGCACGGGGTTAAAGGATTAGTTCACTTTTAAATAAACTTTTGCTGATAATTTACTCACCCCCATGTCATCCAAGATGTCCATGTCTTTCTTTCTTCAGTCGAAAAGAAATTAAGGTTTTTGATGTAAACATTCTAGGATTTTTCTCCATATCATTCATTTCAATGGGCACCAAACGGTTGAAGGTCCAAATGTCAGCTTCAGTGCAGCTTTAAAGGGCTTTAAACGACACCAGACGATACCAGACGATGAATAAGGGTCTTATCTAGCGAAACGATCGGTCATTTAAAAAAAAATTAAAAAGTTTAAGTTTTATAAGCACAAATGCTGGCTTTGCTCTTTTCTCCGATGCGCGTTCGTGACGTCACGTAATACGCAATTACGTTGAAAAGGTCACGGTTGACGTAGGCGTAGCAACCACAGTTTCATTCGCTCAGGATTGTGTATAGGAAATCTATGAAAAGTCACAAATTTCTGTCCTGACAAAAATTTTATTTTAGGCTTTCTAATATTAAAACACCCAGGATACGCACACCTTTCAAGCGTGAGTTTAAAATATTCTAACTGACCCCCAGAGTGAGTTTTTTTTTTTTTTAAGGCGACCCTTATTTTAGAACGTTTGCCCTTATTGTTTCCATGGCGACGCGTGCGTGTCGCGTGCGTCACGAGCGCTGAACGTAGCCACAATAACACTGTATGAGAGATGGATCACTATTATTTTGTTTTTCCTTTTTTATTTTAAATATTCGCAAACTTGCTTACATGTCTTCAACTATATGATATTCCGATTATCAAATATGTGTGAGTGTGTTTTGTCGTTTAAAAACCTTTATAAATGATCTTTATCTTGATCTATGATCTTGATCTATGATCGTGCAGTCTGAACTCGGCTTAAGATGGGCGCCGCCATCTTAAGCCGAGTTCAGACTGCACGATTTTCAAAGTAGTCGGGTCACTGTTCTTTTCACACTGGCAAGCATTCAGTCGCTGCTGTGTTCATACTGTTGGAGAGTTGGAGGTAAATAAATAACTTTTCAATGTGCTGCTGTTGCGGATGGTCAAGCAAATGTTTGTGCTTTGTTTCTGTTTGATAGAATTGTAATGTTTATGTGAATGAAGCCATGCTTGCTGATGTTGTGGTCTATAACTCCTCCCCGAACTCCCCGCTGCTCTGTATCTTGCTCTCTCATTTGCTGTCGGTCATCGCCGATGTAGTTTTCAGTCAGAACACTTTTCACACTGCAGGATTTTGAATCGCCGACAGGTCCAGATATTTAGCATGCCAAATATCTCACGGGTGTCGGCGACTCGTCGGCGATTCTCCCAGATCGCGTCTTTGCTCATTCACACTGCGTGATTGTCACTCGCGTGAACGAGCACCGATTTGCCTGTGATTTCGGGCATTTGTCGGCGATTTCTCAAAACCTGTTGGCAAGCCAAAATCGGGGCTAAAATCGTGCAGTCTGAACTCGGCTTTAGTTTGCACTGCAGTTCACAGAGTTCTGTCAGTCTGATTTACAACAGGTGAATACATCAGTTTCTCCTGAAATATATGCAAGTAAAGCCAAGTTCAGACTGCACGATTTTCAAAGTAGTCGGGTCACTGTTCTTTTCACACTGCATGACTATCTTGGCCAGCATTCAGTCGCTGCTGTGTTCAAACTGCACGATGGATCGGCGACAGAAGGTTTCACACTGCATGATAGGAAGAATCGCCGACAACTGTCTGGCACGCAAACTACGTTTCACAACCAAAAACACGCGAGATGTGACAAGGAAACAACGCGATATCACGCGTGCAAGACCGGAGTTATTATTATTATTATTAAAAATGGTAGCCCGCAAGAAGCTTGCAATACGAATTGCCTGTGCGCTGATTTGCAGCGAAAACAAGAAAAAGAAAAGAAGAATATGGAGGAGGAAATGGTTGAGGAGACTGTGGATTGTGTGTTGGAGGTAAATAAGTAACTTTTCAATGTGCTGCTGTTGGATGGTCAAGCAAATGTTTGTGCTTTGTTTCTGTTTGATAGAATTGTAATGTTTATGTGTACAAAGCCATGCTTGCTGATGTTGTAGTCTATAACTCCTCCCCGAACTCCCCGCTGCTCTGTATCTTGCTCTCTCATTGGCTGTCGGTCATCGCCGATGTAGTTTTCAGTCAGAACACTTTTCACACAGCAGGATTTTGAATCGCCGACAGGTCCAGATATTTAGCATGCCAAATATCTCACGGGTGTCGGCGACTCGTCGGCGATTCTCTCAGATCGCGTCTTTGCTCATTCACACTGCGTGATTGTCACTCACGTGAACGAGCACCGATTTGCCTGTGATTTCGGGCATTTGTCGGCGATTTCTCAAAACCTGTCGGCGAGCCAAAATCGGGGCTAAAATCGTGCAGTCTGAACTCGGCTTAAGTGGCTGGTGAACTGGAAGAATAAGAGAGTAAACTTTATAGTTACTTAGACCCATTATGTGTGTCTGATATGAATAAATGTCGGCAAATTATATTTGAATTCACTGTTTATTGATGCTTCCACTGACGTCTGACATCAGTGTGTATTTTATAAACTCCAAATGTATTGTTTAATGGTGCTTATACGTATTTAAATGTCTGAAACCTTAAAAGAAACATTATATGGCTGAAAACACTGCATAGCTGTGATGACAAGAGAGTGCGCGTCCGTCTCGCAGCCAGAACGCGAAAGCACAGTTTGAATCTAGCAGTTATGTGACGTCGCTGAACATTCTAAATCCCATATGTGGAACCGTACGCCCAGGGGCACAGAAATAAACATCCCATATGTGGGAACGTACCGCTCAAAGGGTTAAACAATAAACTGACACAAAGACATTTGAATATGTGTATACGATCCTCCTTCCGCATATTTGTAATGTAAACACTGACTCGATACTTCCGCCTATGTCAACCGTGACCTTTTCAACGTAATTGCGTATTACGTGACGTCACGAACGCGCATCGGAGAAAAGAGCAAGGCCAGCATTTGTGCTTATAAAACTTAAACTTTTTAATTTTTTTTTTAAATGACCAATCGTTTCGCTAGATAAGACCCTTATTCATCGTCTGGTATCGTCTGGTGTCGTTTAAAGCCCTTTGAAGCTGCACTGAAGCTGTCATTTGGACCTTCAACCGTTTGGTGCCCATTGAAATGAATGATATGGAGAAAAATCCTAGAATGTTTACATCAAAAACCTTAATTTCTTTTCGACTGAAGAAAGAAAGACATGGACATCTTGGATGACATAGGGGTGAGTAAATTATCAGCAAAAGTTTATTTAAAAGTGGAGTAATCCTTTAATGAGACAACAGGTGTGTTTGGTGGCTGAGAGGCAAACAGTTTTTGACCGTGCTAACCGTGTTAAGCCATACATTGTTTTACTGCACAGATGATTGCTTACGTGTTGACATGGATTATGGATAAAGTGTTCTGTCTGCAAGGAATGAACAGTATAAGAATGAGAGCTCACAGGAAACTGATTGGAAGCAGTGTTTATTGACTGGAACAAAATAAAGAGACAGTTTGCATTTTAACATCTGCGTGTATGGACTTCATGGGCACGCGTGCTTAACATGCTTACTTCTGCCACCGACACCAACGGCTTAATGGAAGGCCGTAATAACTGTATTTGTTAATCTTTGTTAATGTTAGTTAATAAAAATATAGCTGTTCATGTTAGTTTACAGTGCATTAAATAATGTTAACAAATACAACTCTTGATTTTAATGAAATATTAGTGAATGTTGAAATTAACATTAAAGATTAATGAATGCTGTAGTAATGTAGTTCATTATTAGTTAATGTAGTTAACTAATGTTAACTAATGAACCGTATTTGTAAAGTGTTAGTGAATTTGTTGAGATTAGCAGTCTGTTAAACTCATTTTACAGTTGAGTATTGTGCATTTTTTTCCCTTACTACTATTTTTTTATTGGTTGTTTAATATTTTTTCCTTATTATGAAAACTGAAAACACTACACTGGAAGTTCCTGTTTCAATCTGACAAAGTCTTATTGACTTCAATAAGACTTTGTCAGATAAAGTCAATAAATATTGTTTCGTGGACTTTATATCGAGATATTATCGTGAGATTTTGATTTTGTTACATCCCTAATGATTACACCTATTGAATTTACGATTGTGTTTCTTCTCATGTTTTCAGTGTCAAATGTTCATGTTGCACAGACTCCAGAACCAAAGACTCCAAGTACATTTTGGCAATGTAAGCTGAGCTGTTTTTCACAAACACAAATAGGCCTGTACATATTAACTGATAAAGATCAGTCAAGTGAATTGTAAAGAATGTAATAATAATAAAGTTTATCATTCTGTTTGTGTGCATCCATCCATCCTCAGATTTCTGTCAACTACAACTGGATCCAAACACAGCACACAAAAACATAATCTTGTCAGAAGAGAACAGAAAAGCAACACATTCAGTTGAAGTTCAGCAATATCCTGATCACCCAGAGCGATTTGACAAGCATCCCTACATCTTGTGCCGAGAGGGTTTGTACGGTCGCTGTTACTGGGAGGTCGAGTGCAGTGGAGACATTTGGGTTGTATCAGTTTGTTACAAAGGAATTGGACGTAAAGGAAACAGTGAAGACTGTAGACTTGGCTTCAACAAAATATCTTGGAGATTGTCACTTGCTCCACAGAACGTCCATTTCATACATGATAAATTACAGGTCCTTATCCCTGCTGTCTGCTCCTCTAGAATAGGAGTGTATCTGGATCACAGAGCAGGAACTCTGTCCTTCTACAGCGTCTCTGACACAATGACTCTCCTTCACAGAGTCCAGACCACTTTCACTGAACCCTTATACCCTGCTTTTGGGTTTTTAGATGGTTCATCTGTCAGGATCATAGAGAAGAAGAGAGTTCAGACAGACCTGAAAAAAATTAATTGATTGAGTTTCAGATTCAATTACTAAACTTATGAAACATGTAGGCCAATATATTTAAATTAAAATGTCATTTGAAGTTTGGATGAGCAAAAGGCACAACATTTCTTAATGTTATGAAAATCATCATATTAGAGTGATTTCTGAAGGATCATGTGACACTGAAGACTGGAGTAATGATGCTGAATATTCAGCTTTGATCACAGGAATAAATTACATTTTAAAATATGTTCAAATAGAAAAGTTATTTTAAATTGTAATAATATTTCACAATATTACTGTTTTTACTGTATTTTTAATTAAATAAATGCAGCCTTGGTGAGCAGACGAAACTTCTTTTAAAAAAAAAATCTTACCGATCCCAAACTTTTGAATGGTAGTGTACATATAAACAAATTTTATAAATATCAGTTGTTTTAAAGCAGTTGAGATAATTGATAACATTTGCACAGCAATTTGTATAGTACATTCACAATTGTCAGGCTGGCACAACTGCAAATATGGCTGTTTTATATGTATTGACAAGGAAATAACATTAAGACTGATAATGCAACATCAAGAGGAAATCAATAGATCATTGTGGCAGAGTAAAAAGGCATGTGTTTTCGTTAGTGTATCTGTGTATCCACAGCTGAAAATATTCTAAAATCAATAGACAATATGGCTGTAGATTTGATGTTAAGTATTTACTTTTAATTACTAGAAGAAAAATGCAGTGGTTTATTTTGCAGTAAAGTTAAACTGTTTGGCAAAAGTTAGAATGTGTTTAGATCACGGTGTTAAATGTTACTTTGGAGAAATGTGTCAAATCGATTGAGAAAAACTGTAATACTTCTGAGTTCATCATCAAGCCACTGCAGTTCATCATCAAGCCACAAAGTGTCAGGGCTAGTTTGGAAAATAATCAGCTGTTTACAGTGCTGTGTTGATGAAATAATTGTTTTACATCATCACACATGTATTATATGTGTTATGTTACATGTATTAAATCAAAGACTATAGACATAGAAAGGGACTTTGATTAAATGCAGATGATATTTTGTTTTGTTGTGTTGCTACCTGCCAGTAGGACTTTCTTTCTTTACAAACATTTTCATTACATTTTGGATAACTGTGTTGACTTCAGGATGAGGTCTGATTTTGATTGATTTTTTATTTTGTTGTTGACAAAAAGCTGAGAAATGGCAAAAAACTGCATTCATGGCAAAAAGACTCACATTTTTAAAAAAGATCTTCATCTTTTTCCAGAACATAGCAATGTTTCTTTAAAAGATTATAATCAACGTGAAGGCAGCATTGGTGAGGTCCCGATTTACATCAGTCACTGATATGGATGCCCCAATTGCCTATTTTTTTATTTTTTTATTTATTTTTTTAAATTAACTTAGAACGGTCAGTGGCACAATATAAGCAGATGACATTTTTACGTCTTCCAGATGGAAAGATTATAAATGACATTATAGAAATGCATTGTCATGCTGTTGATTTTTATTCCTGTCTCTATAAAGCTGATCACTGCAACTCTAATTAGGTCTATATCCTAATTATTGTTAATGTAATTCATTTTTCAGGAGCTCATTGCTTCTACGTTCAGTTAAACTGCTAACAGTTATTGTAAATTAATTGCCTAAATTATTACATTATTTGCTAACTGCATTCTTTAAATTGTAATGTTGACATGCATTCTCTGTAAAGCTGCTTTGAAATGATATGTATCGTGAAAAGCGCTATACAAATAAATGTGAATTGAATTGAATTGAATTAATTGTTCAGCACTACTTTTGCATGAACTTCCTCAAATAGACTCTGTTTCTAAGACTGCTTTGGACAAGCAAATTACCTTCAAAGAACTTACTATTGCGGTTGGACAGTTAAAACCCGGTCGCTCTCCTGGCATTGATGGGTTGACATCTGAATTTTATAAACATTTTTGGAAACATATTGGAATGGACCTTTATGAAGTTTTCTGTGAAAGTTATAAAGATGGAATTCTACCTGCTACATGTCAACATGCTGTATTGTCCCTACTAACAACTTTGTTAAAGAACTGAAGACCTGTTGCTTTATTAACGACAGAATATAAAATCTTATCCAAATGTATAAGTCAAATTTATAAGTCCCTAAGTCGGCCTATTTTGGTTTCAAGGGGCATTAGACAGGGATGTCCCTTATCAGGGCAATTGTACAGCATTGCTGTTGAACTATTACTTTTTAATATAAAGAAAACTTTAACTGGTTTATTAATACCCACAATGCCTCAACATTTAAGAACTATTATTACTGCTTATGCTGATGACGTTACAGTATTTGTCAATGACAGTGATGATATAAAAGCCCTGTCTAGAGTACTTGATATGTATGAAGGGGCATCATCAGCAAAAGTAAATTGGGATAAGACTGAGGCTTTTTGGTCAGGTCAAAGAAATTTGGAAAATCTCCCACAATTACCTGGTAATTTAAACTGGAATAGAGAAGGGCTGAAAATACTAGGTGTGTTTTTGGGATCTGCCAAGTTTCAAAAGGAAAAATTGGGAGGGAGTTTTGGAGAGAGTGTGCACCCGATTGTCTAGATGGAATTGGTTGCTACCCCAGATATCCTATAGGGGGAAAATGTTAATTGCCAACAACTTGGTCGCTTCGCTGGACTAGTTCAAGACATTCAAAGGTTGCTGGTGATTTTTTTTTGGTCAGGGCAGCATTGGGTTCGATCAGCTATCCTTTTTTGGACATTAGATCTAGGCTTATGGCTTTTCGTCTGCAAGCTGCTCAGAGACTCCTGTACAATAGTGATATTGCATGGTCTAATACTGCTGAAAGCAGGCAACATGGGGCTTGATAAACACCTCTTTTTATTGAGCCTGAATGAAACAACTCAAGAGTCTCAAGTCTCAAGACCTGTTGGAATACATGCAGGCTATTGGCTGATGGAAGAGCCATTATTCCAGAACTCTTTTTTTACCTTCTAGACATTTATGCTCTGCCAATTTGTCATCAGTGCTAATAGCTGCTGGATGTATAAAACTTGTACATATTTTAAGAATCAGTTTGGATACCCTGGGTGAGAGAACTGGGATAAAATCGGTTCGATTCTTGAAACAGCTCACTGAAGAAGTGCTTGGAGAGTTGAATTATGATCAGTGTCTGTTTATCAACAACTCTAACCATATTAAAGAATGGATGGCCGGTTGTGACTATGATTTTCCATCCTTGATGATAACTGCTAATGTAAGGGAATGGCATGAGGAGGAAAATCTTATATTGTCTTTTAAAACCCCTCAGCTGGATAGCTTTGAGGCTGCTGGTAAAAAAGCTCTATATGTGATATGTGTGAAAGTGACCAATGCACATCTTCTACTTGGAGTAACATCATCTAGATGGACTGATTTTTTTTTTTTTTTGAGTGGACATCTCCCTCAAAGGTAGCTGGCGGTCACTGTACAAACGCTCCATTGATAAACGGACTGGTGATTTACAGTGGAGGATTGTACATGGTGCAATAGCTACGAACAGACATGTGGTGCACCTCAATCCAAATGCAGGAGTGGGTTGTCCTTTTTGTTCTGAAAATGAAACCATCTTTCGTCTTTTTGTACAATGTGTACGGTTAGGTAATTTGTTTTCTTTTTTATTTCAGTGAGTATCATCTTCAGGTGAAGATTTATCTCATCAATAAATCTGATGAAAACAAAACTGCCAAACTTGCTATTTGGAAAACAAGGAAAAATAAGATGCTTGGTAAAGATACATTAGATCCCGTTGATGTTCAAGGGTTTGGTAGCATCAAGGCTCAGGATAGAGCATGCATATTACAAACTGATTGGGTGTTTACCAATGTTTGTGAATATTTGGGCCATAAATGGAGTGTTATGTACAGTTAATGAAAATGATGATCTATTGTTGACTTTAAGTCATATTGATGTCTTTTTATTTATTTAATATTTATTTTATTTATTTATTTTGTAATTGAGATGTAGAATGTAGATTTTCAGTGGTAACACAGAATGGTTTTACCTATATGTTGTAAATAAAGGTGATCCAACCTCTCTCTCTCTCTCTCTCTCTCTCTCTCTCTCTCTCTCTCTCTCTCATCTGCTCACTGAAAACCAGGAAGTTTGTGGATTCGGGAGAAACGAAAGCTATTTCCCTGCTACACGAGCCTCTGCTTAAGGATCCACACTCTTCTAGTTTGGTTAAAGCTGTAAAGGAGGGAATATTTGACTTGTTATTCTGTCAAAGCAGGTAAGAACATCATATTTAATTAAAGGTTTTATTTTTTTCTTGCTTGCATTGAAAAATTAACATTCAATTATTACTGTATGTGTTTGATAATAATTCTATGTTAATCTGGATTTATTATGTTTAGTCTTGAAGCATGTAGCATTATTCTTTTTATACTAAAACATAAAGCTGTAAGCATTTTGTAGATTATTAGACGTTCTCTTTCATTAATGATTTACATGTGGATTTACGTACTTTCTTTAATGATTTACTTGTGGCAGAGCAGTTCATATTTGAGGACAGACTGTCTGCAAAGAAATGGCCGAGTCTGCAGTGAGTCAGTATGTGGATCAGTTCAGCTGTTCAGTCTGTTTGGATCCTCTGAAGGAGCCGGTGACGATTCCCTGTGGACACAGTTACTGTATGAGCTGTATTACTGACTGCTGGGGCCAGAAGGAGCAGGGGCCGCCGTACCGCTGTCCCCAATGCAGAGAGAGCTTCAGTCAGAGACCTCTACTGAAGAAGAACACTCTGATAGCTGAGATGATGGAGACGCTGCAGAAGACGTCCCTACAAACGGCTGCTGTGGAGTGTGATGTTTGCACTACAGAGAAGAACAGAGCTGTAAAGTCCTGTCTGCAGTGCTTGGCCTCCTTCTGTCAAACTCACCTGCAGCTTCACTATGAATCTCCTGCGTTTATGAAGCACAAACTAGTCGAAGCTTCCAGAAACATTCAGGAGAACATCTGCCTCAGTCATGGGAGACTTCTGGAGATTTACTGCCGGGATGATCGTCAATGCATTTGTTATTTGTGTATGATTGACAATCATAACGGACATTGTTTGGTTTCTCTGGAATCTGAATGGACAAATCAAAAGGTAAATGCTTATATAATATTTATATTTACATTTAACTTATAGTTTTATATGGTTAACTTTTTTTACAGATGATATTAAATTTTATTTTGCATGAACTAAAGTGTGCATTCTTGTGGAAATGGTCCCTGAGTGTTGTTGCTTGCAGCTCAGTCTTTCTTTTACATATTAACTTTGTTTATTAACATCCTCAGAAAGAGTTGAATGAGATAAAGGAGGAGTGTCAGAAGCTGATCCAGGAGCGAGAGAGAGGTCAGCGGGAACTCAGAGAAGCTGTGAAGTCTTTTAAAGTGAGTATCAGTATGTAGACGAGTGGTCAAATCACAAATACAACAGATATACTATATGTTTTAATGTTTTAAATAGACAACATTTAAATCTTTCCAGTTTCATCAGACTGAAAGCATAATCACTTTGGATTTGAACAACATCTATGATAATGGAAATGGTCACATGAATGTATTATTTGAGCTGTTGTTCCTGTCTGCATGATCAGATCTTTGTGTCTCCAACAGAGTTCAGCTCTAGAGACCATGGAGGACATTGAGAAGGTCTTCACTGAGCTCATCTGCTCTCTTGAGAAGAAACGCTCTGAGATTAAAGAGCAGATCAGAGCTCAGGAGAAGACTGAGATAGATCGAGCAGAGGAACTTCACAAACATCTGGATCAAGAGCTGACAGAACTCAGAAAAAGACAAGCAGAGATTGAGAAACTTCTGATTACTGAAGATCAGATCCAGTGTCTGAAGGTGATGACGCAAAAATGTTGAGAATTGATTGATTTTGATTTTTGGAAAAGATCTCCCAAATGAAGTCTGAATTATTATTCTGTTTTCAGAGCTGTCAGTCTGTGTGTGTTTTACCTTCATTTGAAGACGTTCCCAGCTTCACTCAACACATTCATCTGTCTTTTAAAGACATTTCAATCTCAGCGTTTAAGGAGGTTTTGGAGGATGTCTGTCAACAGCAAACAGCCAGAATATCTCGAGAAGGTCTGAATGCTTCTTTTCCTTGGGAAATAAAAGGTGTCATTCATACTATAGGATTACACCTAAATATTGATTCTATAACTGTGTTTCTTCTCATGTTTTCAGTGTCAAATGTTCATGTTGCACAGACTCCAGAACCAAAGACTCCAAATACATTTTGGCAATGTAAGTTGAGCCATTTTTCCACAAACACATTTTCAATTACTTGTTAATTGATAAATATCAGACAAGTGAAATATACTGTAAATAATATAATAATAATAATCAAGTTCATTATTGTGTTTGTGTCCATTCCTCCTCCTCAGATTTCTGTCAACTGCAACTGGATCCAAACACTGCAAATAACAAACTCAAACTGTCAGAAGAGAACAGAAAAGTAGCACACTTAGTTGAATTTCAGCAGTATCATGATCACCCAGAGCGATTTAATGCTTTTCCCTACATCCTGTGTCGAGAGGGTTTGTACGGTCGCTGTTACTGGGAGGTCGAGTGCAGTGGAGACATTTGGGCAGTAGCAGTTTGTTACAAAGGAATTAGACGCAAAGGAAGCAGTGATTACTGTAAACTTGGATTCAACAAAAAATCTTGGAGATTGTCACTTGCTCAACAGAACGTCCATTTCACACATGATAAAGCCCAAGTCTCAATCCCTGCTGTCGGCTCCTCTAGAATAGGAGTGTATCTGGATCACAGAGCAGGAACTCTGTCCTTCTACAGCGTCTCTGACACAATGACTCTCCTTCACAGAGTCCAGACCACTTTCACTGAACCCTTATACCCTGCTTTTGGGGTTTTAGATGGTTCATCTGTCAGGATAATAGAACATAGGAGAGTTCAGATAGACCAGAAAAAATTAAGTGATTGAGTTTCAGATTCATTTGCTAAACTTCTGAAACATGTAGGCCAATATATTGTAATTAAAATGTAATTTTAAGTTAAAATGAACAAAAGGCACAACATTTCTTAAACACTATCAATGAATATAAAACACCCATAAGACACTCTCAAGTTAGATAAAGTAAATAAATATACAGTTTATTATCTGATGTTCCAAAATCATATTCTGCAATGATTTTGATATTGTGTATTCTGCAATCTTGGCTTCTGAAAGTGTTCATCTTCAGCAAGGTTTCTATTACATGATAATTCATGTTTGAATCCATGATGCAGTTTATCATCAAGGTGTCAGGGTTAGTTAAGAAAATAATCGGCTGTGGAACAAACTGTTTACAGTGTGGTTGATCAAATGTTTTACTTGTAACATGTTATATTACTTGTATTAATTGCAGCCGCTATTTTGTTCTGTTGTGCTGCCACCTGCCAGTAGACCTTATTTCTTTACAAACAGTTTCTTTACCGTTTAAATAACTGTTGACTTCAGGATGAGGTCTGATTTTGATTTATTTTAGCCTGCTGTTTCATGATAAGCTGAGAAAACCCTTTAAAGACACATTTTTAAAATATCTTCTACTATCTTTATTTATGTTTTGTTATTTGTTTAATGTATAATTATTAATAATTTAATGTGTTAATTTGATAAAATAAAGAGAATTTAATGAAATTGGGGTATTTGTGTTAATAACATTACAGTGATCCGATTCATTTCAGTGGAAATGAATTTTAGGAAACATTGTCTTAAGAATCTGTGTTTCTAATACTATTATGACATTCTTTTATAATTTAGAGAACTGTAGTGTCATTCAGATATATGTCTTTGCTTTTATTTAATTTGTCTGTCATTATTTAATTAATTAAATTGTCAAAATACATAGATTTACCTAGAATATCTAATTTAGTATTTCACATTAAAAAATGAAAAAATGATATCAGACATATTTTACATATTCTGCAGAAATTTAATGTCAACTGTGATAAGTTTAGCCCAAGAGCTTTTTACTCCATGTAGAGGGTCATAATCCCAGTAGACGGCAAGATAAACATGGAAGAAATTGTAAATGTGATAAAAAGCAAAACACACCTGATTCACATTTTTTGTTTGTTATTTTCTAGAAGTATAGAGTTAAACCTTTGCTGTATTTTTGTGTAGTTAATTAAGAGAAGGTACACTGCCGTTTTACTCCGACGAAAATGACTTGAACGCACCTAAAGTCATAAACATGAACTTCCCTGGGGGACTTGAACTCACCAACTGAACACACGCCCATTTTTTGTTTACTTGCTGAAAATCAGGAAGTGTTTGAATTCAGGAGAAATTAAACTTATTTCTCTTATTTCTGATTCAGCCTCTGTAACAGATCCACACCGCTGTTCTTTGGGATAAACTGTAAATCATATTTGAGCTGTATTTCTGTCGAGGTAAGGACAAGATTCAAAGATCATTACTCTATCATGTTGTCTGCTTTGTACTTTATTGCTAAACGATTATTTTTTGGATTTATTTTGTTGTCTAATGAAAACGTGAAAGTACTATTGTAACGGAATAGGCCTACTCGATTACATACTGAAGTGTACTACAAAACTTTCTACTATTTACAATTTCGATGATTCTTTAAAAATACATATTTCTGTGGTGATCATGACTAAAGACACTATTCTGAGCTCAATACAAGTTAAGCTCTATTGACAGCATATGTGAACAGCATTTTACAGCCTGCAGTTGATCAGCAGAGAACAGAGTTTATTTCTTGAGGAAAAAAATTGAAACATTGTAATTAGGCTTCTCTCAAACAATTTTTTTGGTTAGATACTTGGACATTTTGTGAAATCTTGACAGTATTCATACTTTCACTAAAGAATTTGTCAAATAATATTGCTTTTCTTGGCAAAACAGCCCTTATAACAGGACAGAGACTGAGAATCTGTTCATCTTTGAACACTGCAAAGAAATGGCCGAGTCTGCAGTGAGTCAGTATGAGGATCAGTTCAGCTGTCCAGTCTGTTTGGATCCTCTGAAGGAGCCGGTGACGATTCCCTGTGGACACAGTTACTGTATGAGCTGTATTACTGACTGCTGGGGCCAGAAGGAGCAGGGGCCGCCGTACCGCTGTCCCCAATGCAGAGAGAGCTTCAGTCAGAGACCTCTACTGAAGAAGAACACTCTGATAGCTGAGATGATGGAGACGCTGCAGAAGACGTCCCTACAAACGGCTGCTGTGGAGTGTGATGTTTGCACTACAGAGAAGAACAGAGCTGTAAAGTCCTGTCTGCAGTGCTTGGCCTCCTTCTGTCAAACTCACCTGCAGCTTCACTATGAATCTCCTGCGTTTATGAAGCACAAACTAGTCCAAGCTTCCAGAAACATTCAGGAGAACATCTGCCTCAGTCATGGGAGACTTCTGGAGATTTACTGTCAGGAAGATCATCAGTGCATTTGTTACTTGTGTATGATTGACAGTCATAACGGCCACCGTTTGGTTTCTGTGGATTCAGAATGGACTAGTAAGAAGGTAATCAATGCTTATCATTTCATGTAGTTGTCTTTGTTTCTTGAGCTGATAATATTAGTAAAAATTCATTAATATTTTTAAATTACTTACTTAAATTACTTTTTTATGTTAACATCCTCAGAAAGAGTTAAAGAAGGTAAAGTTGGCGTATCAGAAGCTGATCCAGGAGCGAGAGAGAGGTCAGCGGGAACTCAGAGAAGCTGGTTAAATCACAAATACAACATGTTTTAATGTTTTAAATAGTCTAGTGTCAATAGTCTAAAAATGTCTAGTTTCATTAGACTGAATCACTTTGGGTTTGAACAACATCTGTGATAATGGAAATGGTCACATGAATGTATTATTTAAGCTGTTGTTGCTGTGTGTGATCAGATCTTTGTGTCTCTGACAGAGTTCAGCTCTAGAGACCATGGAGGACATTGAGAAGGTCTTCACTGAGCTCATCTGCTCTCTTGAGAAGAAACACTCTGAGATTAAAGAGCAGATCAGAGCTCAGGAGAAGACTGAGATAGATCGAGCAGAGAAACTTCACAAACATCTGGATCAAGAGCTGACAGAACTCAGAAAAAGACAAGCAGAGATTGAGAAACTTCTGAATACTGATGATCAGATCCAGTGTCTGAAGGTAATGACAGTTATTTTTTTTATTATATGTGTGAGTGACCCTTCCGCATCACAACATATCACCATAGATACATGTTTTTCTCTTATGGAATGGAAAAAGTGTCTCATGTTTCACAAATTATTTTTGGACTGTTTGTCTCATTTCAGAGCTGTCAGTCTGTGTGTGTTTTACCTTCATTTGAAGACTTTCCCAGCTTCACTCAACACACTCATCTGTCTTTTAAAGACATTTCAATCTCAGCATTTAAGGAGGTTTTGGAGGACGTCTGTCAACAACAAACAGCTAAAATATCTCGAGAAGGTTTGAATTTTTTAATCAGTATTAAAAATAGTAGTTTTGTCATTCAGTACATTTTATATTACATTTAAGCATTTGTTTCTTACCTCATCTTTAGTGTCAAATGTCCATGTTTCAGAGTCTCCAAAACCTGAATCTCCAAATGAATTTTTGCACTGTAAGTTGTTTTATTTTTATATGTTGTTCTCTCACACAATTGCTGAATGATAGTTGATAATATTATTTATTAACTATTTCAATATTTGTTGAAAAAAATATTAAATAATTTATCTGCTTATTGTTATCAATAACTATTGGCAGTTCTTTCTTTAAATATCTATTTGTCCCTACATCTTCATCAGATTTCTGTCAGCTGCAACTGGATCCAAACACTGCACACCTAAACCTCAAACTGTCAGAAGAAAACAGAAAAGCATCACATTCAGATGAAGTCCAGCAATATCCTGATCACCCAGAGCAATTTGATGGATATAAACATGTCTTGTGTCGGGAGGGTTTGTACAGTCGCTGTTATTGGGAGGTCGAGTGCAGTGGAGACAACTGGTCTGTAGCAGTTTGTTACAAAGGAATTAGTCGTAAAGGAAGAAGTAATGACTGTAGACTTGGCTTCAACAAAGAATCTTGGAGATTGTCCCGCTATCAACAGAATGTCCATTTCATACATGATAAAGCCCAAGTCTCAATCCCTGCTGTCTGCTCCTCTAGAATAGGAGTGTATCTGGATCACAGAGCAGGAACTCTGTCCTTCTACAGCGTCTCTGACACAATGACTCTCCTTCACAGAGTCCAGACCACTTTCACTGAACCCTTATACCCTGCTTTTGGGGTTAGTGATGGTTCATCTGTCAGGATCATAGAGCAAAGAAGAATTTAGATCAGTAATAAAAAGGGCTTTTCACACTGCTTTAACCCCTGGGTTCCTGTTTGTTTTCGCTTCCTTGTCCGATCACCGTCATTATACGTTGTGTTGTATCTGCCACTCTGCCTGTTTGGATTAAACTTGGATTTTTATATTGAGTTCTTCTTCGTCTTTCTTTTGTGAACGCAGCCATGACAGATGATCGGACCGCCCAAAATGGATGAGAGGGCAATAATGCTCATCCGGGCTCAGGAGAGCCCAGACCTTTTTTCGTTTAACAAGGACTTTATTTGTTTGGCCGTCACCAGCTCCCTGGACGATGAGACCCTCAAGACCTTGTTCCGGATCGGCGCTACATTCCACCAAGGCCTTGGCCTCCCAAACACCACCGGACTGACCTGGAGAGAAGCTGTCATTCAGTGTCTGGAGAGTGTCGCGTCCCGATCTGGAACACAGCCAGACCCAGAGCCCGTAGCAACACCCTCAATGGCAGAGAACTTGCGTGTGCCCCCCGCAGACAATGAGCCAGCACCCACCACAACGCGTCAGCCAGAGCCAGAGGAAAAGAGAACAGAGCTGACCCTCGCCCCGGATGTGTAGCCCTTCCGCAAGTCTGCCCAGGGGTGTGAGCCAGCGACATCAACGGATGAGGGAGTCACAACAACGGAGGATGAGGACTGGCTAATCGACTTCAGTGAGGAAGGTCCATCTCCCACCCTTTCCCACCCAGTATCTTCATCCTCATAATTGTTTCTGAACGGTATAAATGACTGTAAAGACTGCATATTACTCACCATTACACCGTTGATATCTTCACCACCTCCATCACCCCAGAGCTCAGCCAGTCCTCCAACCATGCTGCTGCCGGAGGCCCACAGCCCTGCTCCGTCTACCGTGGGAGCCCCGCTCTGACGTCGAGCCACAGGTCGTGTGTCCACCTGCAGCCCCATCACCTGAGGATCCTGCGGCTCTGCCTCCGGTTTCTGAGATCCTCATTCCATCTCGGCCTGACAGCTCCGTCGAGGCTCCTCCCACCTATGGCTTCACTGGAGACCCTCGAACTTCCGGTTCTTCCGGGTTCCCTCGTCCTGCCGGCTCCCCCTTGGTCAGTCGTCGCACCTCTTCCATCACAGACTTGTGGTCCGTCCGCTGCACTCCGTCCTTCCACCCCTATGACGTCAGTGGGCTCCTCCTTCCCCTTGGTGTCGCCTCTGTCCTCTGTCACACCGGATCCACCTCAGCCCTCGGGTACTCTGGCTAGGCCTTCGATGGTCGTCACCGCGACATTGCCTGGGTCTCCAGTACCAGCGATGTTGGTCGTCTCCAACGCTTCTCCGTCTGCGCCGGTGTATCCATCGGCCATGCCTCCGTCGGTCGCCCCCCAGTTGTCGTCAGCCACGTCACCATCTAGACTCCTCCCTCCCTCATCTTCGCCATGGGCTGTCGGCTCTGGGTCTGTGCCCTCGGCTGTCTACCATCTACGCCGCCAGGGGATCGTCGTCCTCCCTTCACCACTCCCTCATCACCTTCACTTCGCCCGCCTCCAGAACCCCCTCTGACCCTCCCCATGAATGTCCCATTACAGCGTGAGGACGCACCTCGCCGGAGGGGGGTGTGATGTCACAGTCACCCTCATGTTCTGTTTGTTTTGGTTTTCTCTTGTCATATGTGCTCCCTTGTTAGTTCCCGCCACCCATCAGTCACCATGGACACTAACCACCATAACAGCTGCACGTCATTAGTTAATCTTCCTTTGTGTATAAGTTCCTGTTTGTTTTCAGTTCCTTGTCCAATCACCGTCATTATACGTCGTGTTGTATCTGCCACTCTGCCTGTTTGGATTAAAACTTGGATTTTTATATTGAGCTCTTCTTCTTTGTCTTTCTTCATGAACACAGCCGTGACAATAACACAATGTGATTGCTATACATATAGATTATATGATATCTTTAAGTGTTTGTATTTCATTAGAAGTTTAAAGAAAATATGTTGTGTGTGTGTGTGTGTGTGTGTGTGTGTGTGTGTGTGTGTGTGTGTGTGTGTGTGTGTGAAAATATCTTTAATTCTGCTAAATTGGCAAATGACCTGCCATATAATGAAATAGGAATCACAATATTACCAATCAACCATGTTTATATGGAGCTTGCCTGGATGTCATTTTATGGCAATTTTCTGTTCACTATATACTTTACATGAAAGAAATGTTACTTGTCGCACATTGCTACAAAAATAAAAGTAGCCTACTATATAGGGTCTACATGCAAATGTGCAAAATCTTTTTCTGTGTACTGCAGTTTTAACTTTCCCAGTTAACGTTTAACTACTGCTGAAATCTTAAAAGCTCAGTGTGATACACAATAGCTTTCAGCTAGAGTAGACAAAACTGACATTTCAAAAACTTAATTTTGGTGGCACTGGCACAATAAATATTTCCAGTAGGTGGCAGCAATGCATTACAGGGTTTTCGAGTGTTCCATACAAATCCAAAAGAACAAGAGGAGTATTTATATTTATATTTTATTAGTATTTATTAGTAATATTTTGTCTCTGAGCGAGCGTGCACTTCTGTGCGATAAAGATTTAATTTCGTGGCTTAATGTGTTTCTTTTCTAATGTAAGAATTGATGTTTAGTGTTTGTTTGTAATGTTACTGTAAATTCTTAGAGAATTAACATTACTTTATTAGAGAATTTTTGTATAGAGTGGATCTCTATAAAAAAGAATAGGATTACTAAAAAACATTTCCTTTGCATTTCACCCGTAGCTTGTTTCCTAGGCTAGTTTTCTACAGCAGACTCTGGCAAATTTATTATGTTCCTCTATTGTCGTTTTAGAAAAGAGCGTCTGCTAAATGCATAGTTATGCATGTAGTGTAAGATTTTGAGATTTCATTTAATTTGTTATTATTCAATTAACTAAATTGTCAAAATACATAGATTTACCTAGAATATTTAATTTAGTATTTTATATTAAATTTCAACTTTATATTTTAATGTCAACTATGATAAGTTTAGCCCAAGAGCTTTTTACTCAAGTACAGGGTCATAATCCCAGTAGACGGCAAGATAAACCCCTTTCATGATCTTCAGTTGTGTGTCTAAGCCTAGAAGTAAGAAATTGTAAATGTGATAAAAAGCAAAACACAACTGATGCAGATTCTTTGTTTTTCATTTTCTAGAAGTATAGAGTTAAAACCTTGCTGTATTTTGTGTAGTTAATGAAGAGAAGGTACACCGCTACTCCGAAGAAAATGACTTGAACACACCTAAAGTCATAAAGATGAACTTCCCTGGGGGACTTGAACTCACCAACTGAACACACGCCCATTTTAATTTTCTACCTGCTGAGAATCTATGGAATTACATTTGATCCAAAAATAATGAACGTAACTTTTCAAAAAAACTAATAAAAATATAAATTGAAACTGAAAAAAATGTCTTTGAAACTTAAAAAAAATAAATCGCAGGCAAAATGTTTGACTTTGTTTTTAATACACTGCATGTTTTGCTAACAGTTTATTTTCTTTCTTTCACTGATCTTTACTTACAAAAGCATTTCCAGAGTTTTCATTTATGCTTCTGAAGTTTTCGTTTACAATCCCAGAGTTTTCGTTCGTCTTTCTGGCACAAATCTCTCGCGGGGGCGGGGCCAGCAGTGGTGTGTTCTCATTGGCTACTGAGTTTTTGATTGACAGCTTCTACTTGACCTGGAAGTGAAGACGTCAGCGCTGTGTTTACAATTACATGTGTGGAGGTGAGCGTCTGTAAGCGGCTTCTTATTTCATTTTAGTGATGTTAAGATAGGCGTTTTTATTATTTTATCTGTATCTGCTGCTACTATGGTGAGATGATTTCTTAGGCCTAGCACAGACGAATGATATAATCATCATTATCATCAATCATCGTCGTCGTTATCTGGATACTCGCGGTAAGTCAGTATTTTTTACGTTTACAAAATCAATATAAGTAACATTACTTGCTTTTGCTTTTTTCAGATGGAGAGGTATTTTAGAGCTCATTTAGAGCCCACTTTATACAGCAGTGTTGTCTTGATTTAACCCAATCATTACAGGATCTGGTTATGTACTGTACATACAGCCTTGGATTAGATCATATTTAAAGGGGAAAAGGTAGTCTTTAATAATAATACATATAAAGTACTGTGCAAAACGTCTTAGGACACCATTAGATGTTATTTTAGCAATGGTAGTGACCATATAATTTTTTTTTTTTTTTTCATACTTCTTATTAGAATATGACCAGGAAAAACTTTAAATTTGTAAGCATTATTAAAAAACAGGAAAAAAAAGACTTCTACAGGCTAAAGTGGCAAGTATTTAATGACCTCTCCGTACACTGGAGTAACAGTGAGAACCTGGCTCTCTCAAACCTAAATGGAATGGAAAATGACTGGAAGGCCAAGAAAACTTTAAAAATCTGATCAGAAGTTTCTCCTTTGATAAAACTGGAAGTCTAGGAGGTCACGTTAAATACTGATTTTTGCTTATAGAATCAATTTTGTTCTGATTTTTTTGTGTGCATATTTCCTGTATTTTCTGTTTGCATTGTAATAAAGACCAAAAAATAAACATGGGTGGTCATTAAAACATTGCTAAAACAACAAAGCTAAGACTTTTGCACAGTACTGTATGACCAAATGCAAAACCTAATACATGAAAGTAATTATGGCTGAAATTATATATAATTTGTTTGAAATAAATATTTTAAGTCTGCATAATTTGTTATGTGGGAATTCAAAGCATTTTGTATTGTTAGATTATAATACATCTGATTTCTTATTTTCCAGGGAGTGGAGCAACTTTTCCATTAACAACATTCTGATGCTGACCCAGAGAAGGGAGTGGTAGCCCCAAAGATCCACTGTCCCCATCAGACAAGAATCTTATTTTGTTCAGACACATCACCTTTGACTGACTGGGATCTTGATCTTCAGACACCTGATATTATGCAAATATTTTAATTTTTTTTGGAGCTCTAGATTAAAACAAGACACAGTTCACAAACACACAAGAGGTTGTACTTTATTCTTATTAGTCCATACTGATCTTGGATTAGCATACCAACAACATATGAATGTTAAAGTGATAGTTCACCCCAAAAAAATTCTCATATATTTTACTCACCCTTATGCCGTCCATGATGCATATTACTTTCTTTCTACAGATAAACATGAATTAGGATTTTTAGGAAAATAATGCATGTCTTCGAGTCCTAAAGACACAGTAATCCATGCGACCCCAGTGGATGAATCAATGTCTTCTGAAGTGAAACAATAGATGAGAAAAATACTAATAATTTGAACTGTTTTAATTATTAACAATCGTTTCCCACCAACCATCATACGTGTATGGGTTACAGTCCACTTATGAGATGGACACAGAGATGGACTATTTTCTTAAAGATATTTGTGCTTATGTGGAGAATGAAAGTCATACGGTCAAACCAAAATGTATTCAGACAACATGAACATTTCATTCCATTCATTAATACAGTTTATTCTGTATAATTTTACACATGAATTTACACATTCTATAATAGGTGCTTGTGCATTTTTATAGTAATGTACTGTATATCATGAGAATACTGTGCATTACATGAATATGCAGTTAGTGTTTTTGTGGATTCTGGTCGTTCCTTTCACAACATAATTGCATCCAACACTTTCACTTTGATACCTGTGTGTATGCTGTAGTGACAATAAAGAATTTAAATGTATTTGAATTGATTCATATTTTCATTTACATTTATTCAACTTTTTTTTTATGTAAGTCACAGTTGAAACTGTTGATGATTGTTAAAAAAAATCTACTTTTATATGTTAGATGATAATGTTAACTAAATAAAATTAGAATGATAAAAAATGTCAACAAGATCATTCTTTGTGTGGAGTACTGAAATGCCCTTTGAGGTCTATACCGTCTTACAGCAAGCCACGACTGTTATTTTCATATTGTTTGAATCCTTCAGAATTGAGTGATCATTAATTGTGATGATGTATATGCATATGCTAACAATGGGTAGAGTGATGGCCATGGTTGCCAACCTTGATTACCTGGTTGGAGTGAGACTTTCTTGACGGCTGAATATATACATGTATATGATACTAGTATTCTCTTTAAATTGTAACAGCACAACCTAATCAGACCCAACAATAGAGAAGAATCATCAGAAATAATCAAATATTCTCCAAAAACACTGGACATTATGCAATATCTTCAGTATTATAACCTTTAATGTACAATTAAACCTCAAGACATTCATTTTCTCTCGCGTTTGATCTCTCACGCTCCTAAAAGTTTATGTCGACAAAGTAGAAGCCGCAGATCAATACAGATAAAATTCAAAAACAAAACTCATATCTTTAAATGAAATTATTAGAAATAATTAGGCCTAAGAAATCATCTCACCATAGTAGCAGCAGATACAGATAAAATAATAAAAACGCCTATCTTAACATCACTAAAATGAAATAAGAAGCCGCTTACAGACGCTCACCTCCACACATGTAACTGTAAACACAACGCTGACGTCTTCACTTCCAGGTCAAGAAGAAGCTGTCAATCAAAAACTCAGTAGCCAATGAGAACACACCACTGCTGGCCCCGCCCCCGCGAGAGATTTGTGCCAGAAAGACGAACGAAAACTCCGGGATTGTAAACGAAAACTTCAGAAGCATAAATGAAAACTCTGGAAATGCTTTTGTAAGTAAAGATCAGTGAAAGAAAGAAAATAAACGGTTAGCAAAACATGCAGTGTATTAAAAACAAAGTCAAACATTTTGCCTGCGATTTATTTTTTTAAGTTTCAAAAACATTTTATTCAGTTTCAATTTATATTTTTATTAGTTTTTTTGAAAAGTTACGTTCATTATTTTTGGATCAAATGTAATTCCATAAGAATCAGGAAGTATCTGAATTCAGGAGAAACGAAACTTATTTCTCCACTAGTACACAAGTGATTCATCCTGATCCACACCGCTGTTCTTTGGGATAAACTGTAAATCATATTTGAGTTGTAATTCTGTCGAGGTAAGGACTTCACACGATCATGACTTTATCATGTTGTCTGCTTTTAAAAAGAAATCGCGTGCAATTATGTATTTGTGTGTGTGTGTGTATTTACTCCTGTAACTTGTAACAGAACTAGTGAAACAAAACTTTGCTTTGTACGTCTCTGCTAAACGATTACTTTTATATTTTGTTACCTAATAAAAACGCAAGTAGTGCTATTTAAACTACTCCATTACATACCGGTCCGTGTATGTTTTGATAGTTTGTTTTCCAATTTGAAATGAAATACGCAGAAACGAGAAAACGGTCGTTTCCAGTTTTTTCGTTTGTTAAAAAAAAACGGAAAAACGAGATTTTGACTCAATTTTCGTTTTTTTCGGGTCACGGATAGAAAACGGAAACACGACTTCAAAACTCGTTTTCCACATGTGGGCGGTCATTACACGCCCCTTTCAGCCGATTGGTCAATCAAATCTGAGCCAGTGACGTCATCTTCAGTTCGTTCAACAAAGTAACAGTCCTCTGCCGCTATATCAGTAGATGTCATAAATCGGCTTTCTTCTGTGCAACCTAACGCGTATTTCACAGAAATATTTATTTCAGAAATGTTAATCAGCACACAGACTGTTGTAATGCTGTTTGTAGTTATGCATAGTGAAACTGCACTACCCACACAGAGGAGCGGATGAAAAGCACAGATTTAAAAAGAAAACAAAAAACAAAACACTACAGTTTTTATTTTATTCTATTTTGAATAAATAGAATAGGCCTAAATCACAATAAATAAGTAGTGTAGGCAATTTTGAAAAACGAACAATAGCTCATCTCTCTTTATTTATTTATTTTATATAGCCTAACATTGCCTACTGAATATAGGCTAATGTTAATAACCCTTTGGTTAAAAGATTGAGGGAATATGTAAAGATAAAACATTAAAGATCAAAATTACAGCTACATAGCTATTTTAGTTATGACAAAAATAATATATAAATGAACTGAAACAGAAACCGGCGTTATAACTACTTTGACACAAATCCAAATGTTTCAATATTCACGATTTGGAGGCTAAACTATTTTTATTATTTAAACGCTTTTATTGTAGCCTACACAGACTACTTAAAATAAGCAGTATAACTTTTTATATATTTGGTTGAATGTATGTTATTTTGACAGTTACAGGCTGTGATGTCAAGTTACTAAAACTGATGTTGCGCGTGATGCGCCGACGCGTTCACTTGAATTTTCTTATCCTAAAAACGGAAACAACTTAAAATACTCAGACATTTATGGTCAAATATAGCCTGTGTAACACCATTCGAATCTGTGAAGGGTTAAATAGGCCTATTATTTTTGTACACTCACAATAAAAACAAAACATTGCTCGGTTTCCTTTCTGTGAACTTCTCAAAAATGAACCGACACTCATATTGTCGCATTTTTTCCCCTTTCATTTTGGTAATATGTTAATTACTTAAGTGAAATAAATTTCGCGCATAAACATAGCCTATTTATTCCTTTTATATAATTGAATCCTTTGTTCTCCATTCACAGAAGCGCTGCAGGTGCGCGATGAAGAATAAACCTCATGTTTATTCTGCTATTTGTTCATGTAGGCTAAAACTAAACTAAACTAAAAAGCCCCCCGATCGATGGTGATACCGTTAATAGGTGTTGCCACCTAGTGGATAGCCTATTTTCTAATATGACTGCATAGTCTACTGCAAGGAATGCGTCTGCTAAATGACTGAATTTAAATGTATAAAATGTAAACAAAACATTAAAATAAGAAAAAAAAAAAAAAAAAATGAGTGCAGTAGCCACTGATCTATAATAGAGAATGGTCATTATGTATAGCCTATTGATCGGTGGTAGTAGCCCAAAGGATGTCATGCGCTTAACAGATGTAGAGGCATTTACATTTTACATTTTAAAAACACAATGACAGCTTAAAAACAGACTTAATTAAATTGTTTTCCACATGTGGGCGGTCATTACACGCCCCTTTCAGCCGATTGGTCAATCAAATCTGAGCCAGTGACGTCATCTTCAGTTCGTTCAACAAAATAACAGTCCTCTCCTGCTATATCAGTAGATGTCATAAATCGGCTTTCTTCTGTGCAACCTAACGCATATTTCACAGAAATATTTATTTCAGAATATTTATTTTAGAAATGTTAACATAATCAGCACACAGACTGTTGTAATGCTGTTTGTAGTTTAATATGTATGGTGAAACTGCGCTACCCACACAGAGGAACAAAAACAAAAAAAAAACTAGTTTTTATTTTATTCTATTTTGAATAAATAGAATAAATCACAATAAATAAGTAGTGTAAGCAGTTTTGAAAAACGAACAATAGCTCATCTCTCTATTTATTTTATATAGCCTAACATTGCCTGCTGAATATAGGCTAATGTTAATAACCCTTTGGTTAAAAGATTGAGGGAATATGTAAAGATCAAACATTAAAGATCAAAATTACAGCTACATAGCTATTTTAGTTATGACAAAAATAATATATAAATGTTAAGCCAAAACGAATTAATTTAAATCTGAACTGAAACAGAAACCGGCGTTATACTACCTCTCTAATTTGACACAAATCCAAATGTTTCAATATTCACGATTTGGAGGCTAAACTATAGCTATTTATTATTTGGACGCTTTTATTGTAGCCTATACACAGACTTAAAATGAGCAGTATAGCTTTTTATATTTGGTTGAATGTAGGCTATGTTATTTTGACAGTTTGTGATGTCAAGTTACTAAAACTGATGTGTGTGCGCGTGAGGCGCCGACGCATTCACTTGAATTTTCTTATAAAAGCGGAAACAACTTAAAATACTCAGACATGTATGGTCAAATATATGTAACACCATTCGAATCTGTGAAGGGTTAAATAGGCCTATTATTTTTGTACACTCACAATAAAAACAAAACATTGCTCGTAAAATAAACAAAGAAATTTTCTGCCGTCTCGTTTTCCTTTCTGTGAACTTCTCAAAAATGAACCGACACTCATATAGACATAGGCTATTTATTCCTTTTGTATAATTGATTCCTTTTTTCTCCGTTCACAGAAGCGCGGCAGGTGCATGATGATGATGAATCCTCATGTTCTGTTGTTTATTCTGCTATTTGTTCATAGGCTAAAACTAAACCCCTGGGATTTTTAATGATTCACAGACATTTATCAAATTTCGTTTAATTCTAATTTAATATAGATATTGTCGGTTAATGAAACGATGATCGCGTCAGTTGAAAGTCAGGGGGAAAAAACAGAAATTATATTGACAAGGCAACAATAATTTTCGTTTAGTTTAAGTTTTTCAAAACATCCACAGAACTGCATACAGTAAATTTTTCCGCTGTTTAAGCCACGAATATTTACAAAATAAAATAATTACAAAGATAATAAAAGATAATAAAATAATTACAAAGATAATAAAACTTCTATGTTTAATATACGAGAGTTTTTGTTTTGCTGTTGTCCACTGAAGCAATTGACGCAGAATCGCCAATTGCCGTTAAATCGGAATTGAAAGTAAAATGTTCAGGGCCATTTATAGCTAATTCATTCAAAAGCGAAGGAAAGACAGAAAAAGTGAGGATAGCAAGTAAACTGTGACATATAATAATGTTCACTGTGTTCATAAAAGTGTTTAATTTAAGAGATAAAATCTGCATGGCCATTTATAAGTAAGGAAAACTAAAAAGCTCCTCGATGGTGATACCGTTATTAGGTGTTGCCACCTAGTGGATAGCCTATTTTCTAATATGACTGCATAGTCTACTGCAAGGAATACGTCTGCTAAATGACTGAATTTAAATGTATAAAACAAAACATTAAAATAAGAAAAAAAAAAATGAGTGCAGTAGCCACTGATCTATAATAGAGAATAGTCTATCATTATGTATAGCCTATGATCGGTGGTAGTAGCCCAAAGGATGTCATGCGCTTGGTAACAGATGTAGAGAATTTACATTTTAAAAACACAATGACAGCTTAAAAACAGACTTAATTAAATTTACTGTAGGTTTTTTAAAACTTTTTTTATCTGTGCAAACATATTTCTGTGAAATACGCGTTAGGTTGCACAGAAGAAAGCCGATTTATGACATCTACTGATATAGCGGCAGAGGACTGTTATTTTGTTGAACGAACTGAAGATGACGTCACTGGCTCAGATTTGATTGACCAATCGGCTGAAAGGGGCGTGTAATGACCGCCCACATGTGGAAAACGAGTTTTGAAGTCGTGTTTCCGTTTTCTACCCGTGACCCGAAAAAAACGAAAATCGAGTCAAAATCTCCTTTTTCCGTTTTTTTTAAACAAACGAAAAAACGGGAAACGACCGTTTTCTCGTTTCTGCGTATTTCATTTCAAATTGGAAAACAAACTATCAAAACGTACACGGACCCAGGCTGCAGTTGATCAGAACAATTTTTCTTCAGTTAAAAAAATTGAATCATTGTGATTGACATTGTGAACAGGCTTCTCTCAAACAATTTTTTTGCTTAGATACTTGGACTTTGTAAAATCTTTACAGTATTCATACGTTCACTCAAGCATTTGTCAGATAACTTTGCTTTTCTTGGCAAAACAGCCCTTATTACAGACAGAGACTGAGAATCTGTTCATCTTTGAACACTACAAAGAAATGGCCGAGTCTGCAGTGAGTCAGTATGCGGATCAGTTCAGCTGTCCAGTCTGTTTGGATCCTCTGAAGGAGCCGGTGACGATTCCCTGTGGACACAGTTACTGTATGAGCTGTATTACTGACTGCTGGGGCCAGAAGGAGCAGGGGCCGCCGTACCGCTGTCCCCAATGCAGAGAGAGCTTCAGTCAGAGACCTCTACTGAAGAAGAACACTCTGATAGCTGAGATGATGGAGACGCTGCAGAAGACGTCCCTACAAACGGCTGCTGTGGAGTGTGATGTTTGCACTACAGAGAAGAACAGAGCTGTAAAGTCCTGTCTGCAGTGCTTGGCCTCCTTCTGTCAAACTCACCTGCAGCTTCACTATGAATCTCCTGCGTTTATGAAGCACAAACTAGTCCAAGCTTCCAGAAACATTCAGGAGAACATCTGCCTCAGTCATGGGAAACTTCTGGAGATTTACTGCCGGGATGATCATCAGTGCATTTGTTGTTTGTGTATTAATAATCATAATGACCACAACACAGTGTCTGTGGATTCAGAATGGACTAGTAAAAAGGTAATGTCAACAATAATAAAAACATGCATAAACTGTTTTAATATTATTATTATTATATTGCATATACTGTATTTATAGGCTGTAATTTTGGTTCACCTTGTTACACCCATTTACCAGTGTCTATTCTTGCCTATTGTTTTATTTATTTATTTTATGTTAACATCTTCAGAAAGAGTTAAAGGAGATAAAGGTGTCGTGTCAGAAGCTGATCCAGGAGCGAGAGAGAGGTCAGCGGGAAATTAGTGAAGCTGTGAAGCTGCTTAAAGTATGTTTTTTTTTTTTTTTTTACTTTAGTTTCAAAGCTTTTTGTGACATGTAAATAAAGTAGATCTTTTAAAATGAATAAAAGTGAATGATGACCAATGGGTTTTGAGCTCCAAAAAAAATTATTTAAGAATCATGACATACAATTCACAGTGTTCTTATTGAGACTTCTGTACATTTTGGAGCTTGACAGCCACTTATTTACTGTCTTATTTTGAGTCACAATGATCTTCTTGATCAGATCTTTGTGTCTCCGACAGAGTTCAGCTCTAGAGACCATGGAGGACATTGAGAAGGTCTTCACTGAGCTCATCTGCTCTCTTGAGAAGAAACGCTCTGAGATTAAAGAGCAGATCAGAGCTCAGGAGAAGACTGAGATAGATCGAGCAGAGGAACTTCACAAACATCTGGATCAAGAGCTGACAGAACTCAGAAAAAGACAAGCAGAGATTGAGAAACTTCTGATTACTGATGATCAGATCCAGTGTCTGAAGGTAATGATGCAAAAATGTTGTCAATCTAAAAAAAATTAAACTAATGTGCTATGATTGTTGAAGATTTTTTGGAAAAGATCTCACAAACTAAGTCTGAATTATTATTCTCCTTTCAGGGGTGTCAGTCTGTGTGTGTTTTACCTTCATTTGAAGACATTCCCAGCTTCACTCAACACACTCATCTGTCTTTTAAAGACATTTCAATCTCAGCGTTTAAGGAGGTTTTGGAGGATGCCTGTCAACAACAAACAGCCAGAATATCCAAAGAAGGTCTGAATGCTTTTCTCTGAATATATAGGGCCCTATCATACACACGGCATAATGCATCAGGCGCGATGCAAGTGTTTTTTGCTAGTTTCAGCCCAATGCAGTTATCATTTTCACGTCCAGTGCCCACGTTGTTTAAATAGAAAATGCACTCGAGCCCATCTGTTCGCCCATGGGCGTTCTGGTCTGAAAACCAGGTGTGTTCAGGCACATTGTTGCTGTTTTGCTATTTTGAGCCAACTGAAAACTACCGTGTCATTGACCAACTGAAACCTGGTCTAAAGTCAATGGTGCAGTATTCTTTTTGTTATTTAAGGGGCGTGTTAGTAATATGCACCTATAGGCGGGTGCACAACGTGCGTACCCTCTGCTTGTTACTGTAAGGGTGGACCTCCTACAGGGTTCAGGCTATAGGGTCACCGGATGACTAAAGAAACGTTATCAGCAAGATGGTAGAAAACTGTACATTTCTTGTCTATTACCACCCACTGCAACTTATACCAACAATGGAAATAAGCGCAGTTATAATAGCAAAATATGTGGGAGAGCGTTGCTATAGTGTGACAATATTGTATTGCAATAGGGAGCACATTAATGTTAATACTAAATATCAAAACAAGTTAGTACATCATTTGTAATTGAAAGGGTTTAATGACAATATCTGATTATGGTTACACTTAAAATCATTACAAAATAGATGTATGAGATGATAAGATGATATACTATTAATCATACCCAGCATGTATGAAAAACTTACCTGAGAGATAGAGAGAGAGAAAGAGAAAGGCAGAGAGAGGGAGAGAGGGCCAGAGAGTGCCCAAGAAAAGCCAAGAATCAAAGAGACAGAGCAACAGTTACAATCTTCTTTTATCCCTTCCTTGACCATGTGACTGAAACCCAAATGTGAGACATTCAAACTGACCAATCAGAAGATTGAATCTTCCCCCACTGTACTAAAGGTGTGACCATTTGTTGACCCCCAATGTACACACATCTTGGCCTACAGGCCTTCATCACTATCAACACATTTGTGCCTTCCAAATGGCCCTTGTAGCAAGAGAGAGGGTGTTGAAACAGTAAAGCAAATGTTTTATTTATTTTAAAATATCTTTAGATATTTTCAATCTTACATTACACACAGGGACATGCAGCAGCACACAAACATGCCAAATATTAAAGGTGCCATCGAATTGAAAATTGAATTTACCTCAGCATAGTTGAATAACAAGAGTTCAGTACATGGAAATGACATACAGTGAGTCTCAAACTCCATTGTTTCCTCCTTCTTATATAAATCTCATTTGTTTAAAAGACTTCCGAAGAACAGGAGAATCTCAACATAACACCGACTGTTACGTAACAGTCGGGATCATTAATATGTACGCCCCCAATATTTGCATATGCCAGCCCATGTTCAAGGCATTACACAAGGCCAGAATGTCTGGATCTGTGCACAGCTGAATCATCAGACTAGGTAAGCAAGCAAGGACAACAGTGAAAAATGGCAGATGGAGCAATAATAACTGACATGATTCATGATAACATGATATTTTTAGTGATATTTATAAAGTGTCTTTCTAAATGTTTCGTTAGCATGTTGCTAATGTACTGTTAAATGTGTTTAAAGTTACCATCATTTATTAATGTATTCACGGAGACAAGAGAGTCGTCGCTATTTTCATTTTTAAACACTTGCAGTCTGTATAATTCATAAACACAACTTCATTCTTTATAAATCTCTCCAACAGTGTGTAATGTTAGCTTTAGCCACAGAGCACTATCAAACTCATTCAGAATCAATGTAAACATCAAAATAAACACTGTACTCACGCAATTAGACATGCTGCATGACGAACACTTTGTAAAGATCCATTTTGAGGGTTATATTAGCTGTGTGAACTTTTTTTGTGCAGTGATAGAGTCGAGAGCTCGGGAGGGGGCGGAGAGCGCGCAATTTAAAGGGGCAGCAGCCTGAATCCGAATAATTTCTAATTATGCCTCAAAATAGGCAGTTAAAAAAATGAATTAAAAAAATCTATGGGGTATTTTGAGCTGAAACTTCACAGACACATTCAGGGGACACCTTAGACTTATATTACATCTTGTAAAAAAACGTTCAATGGCACCTTTAAAAATAAAAGGATTCCTCTCTGTAGAAGCGTTTCAATCTTTTCGCTGGCAAATTCCACCATGTAAATAGCAATCCGCCAAGCTTTTAAAGGGAATGGGAGATAACACTTTAATTGGTTTATTCCATGTTTTGCCCAAAACACACCCATGACTCATTAAGAGACTAGATACAACCCTTTTAGACCATGCGCCTGGCGCAGACCATTTTTTCCGTTGTTAAACTAGCAAAAGTGGATTCAGACACGCCCTAAGTGCACCTGCACCATGTGCTTAGATCATTAAAATAGGGCCTAATGCTATATAGGATTACACCTAAATATTGACTTTACATTTGTGTTTCTTGTTTTCAGTGTCAAATGTTCATGTTGCACAGACTCCAGAACCAAAGACTCCAAATACATTTTGGCAATGTAAGCTGAGCCATTTTTCACAAACACAAATAGGTCTACTGTACTTGTTAACTGATAAAAATCAGCCAAGTGAAATACAAAGAATATAATAATTATATAGTTTATAATGTTGTTTGTGTGCATCCATCCTTCTCAGATTTCTGTCAACTGCAACTGGATCCAAACACAGCACACAAAAACCTCAAACTGTCAGAAGAAAACAGAAAAGCAACACATTCAGTTGAAGTTCAGGAATATCCTGATCACCCAGAGCGATTTGATGGATATTGGAATGTCTTGTGCCGAGAGGGTTTGTACGGTCGCTGTTACTGGGAGGTCGAGTGCAGTGGGAATGTTTGGATTGTATCAGTTTGTTACAAGGGAATTGGACGTAAAGGAGACAGTAATGACTGCAGACTTGGCTTCAACATAAAATCCTGGAGATTGTCCCGCTATCATCAGAATGTCAATTTCATACATAATAATAAGCATGTCTCAATTCCTGCTGTCTGCTCCTCTAGAATAGGAGTGTATCTGGATCACAGAGCAGGAACTCTGTCCTTCTACAGCGTCTCTGACACAATGACTCTCCTTCACAGAGTCCAGACCACTTTCACTGAACCCTTATACCCTGCTTTTGGGGTTTTAGATGGTTCATCTGTCAGGATCATAGAGAAGAAGAGAATTCAGACAGACCTGAAAAAAATGTATTGATCGAATTTCAGATTCAATTGCTAAACTTCTGAAACATGTAGGCCAATATATTGTAATTAAAATGTAATTTGTAGTTTGGATGAACAAAAAGCACAACATTTCTTAAACACCATTAATCAATATAAAACACCCATAAGACACTCTTGAGATGCATATAGTAAATAAATACAGTTAATTATCAGATGATACAAAATCTGATGCTGCAATGATTTTGATTTTGTGTATTCTGCAATCTTGGCTTCTGAAAGTGTTCATCTCCAGCAAGGTTTCTTACAGTTACAGTTCATCATCAAGCCACAAGGTGTCAGGGTTAGTTTGGAAAATAATCGGCTGTGGTCCCAAAATGTTTACAGCAGAGCGAAACTGCAGCGATATGTACTCATTGGTACGTATTTCGCGACTCGCGAAAACGTGCCCACAGGTACGTTTTCGTCATGAGACCAGATTGGTTTACAGTGAGGTGTTGATGAAATAATTGTTTTACATCATCACACCTATTATGTTATAGCCTGACTTCGTCATACTCATATTCTAGGCAGAATGTGAGTCTGAATACTGGTCTGATACTGCTCCATTGCACTTGAATTAAGGGGCGTGTCTTAACCGAACCAGTAAAAAAAAACCTCTGCACTCAATTGGATAGACCTACAACCAATCAGAGCAACGCAGTAAGTGACGTATGCCGAATCCCGTTGGAAGGACGGCAAACACATCTTTCCCATTGACAAATGCCTACGGTTCTTTGTTCGTCTTTTAAAATTAATGCGCTGTCGATTTCTTTTATTACAGACGTGATAGCGGAATCTAAACATCTTACTTCTCCAGCTGCAGTCATCGTTGGTGAAAACCAATTCAACCCAAGCGCTCTTTGATGACGTGGGTGGTTACGTAACCGCAGATAGCCTGTCCATCATCGATTAAAGCCCGCCCTGGCAATTTGATTGGCTCGGCCTTCTGGGAGCCGAGCATAATTACTCCACAATGGATCGAGTCCAGACCGAACTTCCCGTCCAAAAAATGTTGTGGGCGGGGTTCGGGCTGGCACCCAGGCTAATTATGTTATATTTCATGTATTAAATGCAGATGATATTTTGTTCTGTTGTGTTTCTACCGGCCGGTAGGATATTCTTTCTTTACAAACAGTTTCTTTACAATTCTTTACAACTGAGTTGACTTCAGGATGAGGTCTGATTTTGATTGATTGGCAAAAATCTTTTAAAGACTCACATTTTTTTTTTTTTTTTAAATGCGATCTTCATCTTTCACCAGAACATAGCAATGTTTCTTTAAAAGATTCATCTTTATATTTGCTTTTCTTTGGTTTAAAGGTGCCCTAGAACTTTTTTTTAAAAGATGTAATATAAGTCTAAGGTGTCCCCTGAATGTGTCTGTGAAGTTTCAGCTCAAAATACCCCATAGATTTTTTTTAATTAATTTTTTTAACTGCCTATTTTGGGGCATCATTAAATATGCGCCGATTCAGGCTGCGGCCCCTTTAAATGCTCACGCTCCCCGCCCCCGGAGCTCGCTCTTGACTTAAACAACATAAAAAAAGTTCACACAGCTAATATAACCCTCAAAATGGATCTTTACAAAGTGTTCGTCATGCAGCATGTCTAATTGCGTGAGTACAGTGTTTATTTTGATGTTTACATTGATTCTGAATGAGTTTGATAGTGCTCCGTGGCTAACGGCTAATGCTACACTGTTGGAGAGATTTATAAAGAATGAAGTTGTGTTTATGAATTATACAGACTGCAAGTGTTTAAAAATGAAAATAGCGACGGCTCTTGTCTCCATGAATACAGTAAGAAACGATGGTAACTTTAACCACATTTAACAGTACATTAGCAACATGCTAACGAAACATTTAGAAAGACAATTTACAAATATCACTAAAAATATCATGTTATCATGAATCATGTCATTTATTATTGCTCCATCTGCCATTTTTTTGCTATTGTCCTTGCTAGCTTACCTAGTCTGATGATTCAGCTGTGCACATCCAGACATTCTGCCCTTGTCTAATGCCTCAATCATGGGCTGGCATATGCAAATATTGGGGGCGTACACCCCGACTGTTACGTAACAGTCGGTGTTATGTTGAGATTTGCCTGTTCTTCGGAGGTCTTTTAAACAAATGAGATTTATATAAGAAGGAGGAAACAATGGAGTTTGAGACTCACTGTATGTCATTTCCATGTACTAAACTCCTGTTATTTAACTATGCCAAGGTAAATTCAATTTTTGAATCTAGGGCACCTTTAATGTATAATTAATAGTCTAATGTGTAATTATGATAAAATAAAGAGCAAATCAAATTATGCATTTTGTGTTAATAACATTCTAATGATCATTTGATAAAATTGTGTGTTTTAGAAAATATTTTGTCTGTCTCTAGAATTCATGATCAATGTGAAATTGTCTGTGATTGTTGTTTTTCTCCACAGGAGCTAAATTTAAAAAGGAAGCGTCACCTTTATTAAAACTTCAACTTCAACTTCAATTTATTTATATAGCACATTTATACACAACTTCGTTGCCCAAAGTGCTTCACAGTGTGTAATAAAAACACAGTAGACATACAAATTTACAAGTACAAAAATTAAACAGAAACTACTTAAAAAGCCAAGCTAAACAGATAAGTCTTCAGCTGGGACCTAAAGCCCTCCACTGATGGAGCTTGTCGAATATAAAGAGGGAGATTGTTCCACAGTTTAGGGCCTGCTACTGAGAAAGCACAATCACCTTTTGACTTCTTTTTGGACTGAGGAGTAACTAACAACAGTTGATTTGACGATCTTAAAGACCTAGCTGAGATGTAGGGCTCTATAAGATTGGAAAAACATGAAACATGAAATTATTTCTGAAAGGTTTGATGCCAATGACATTCTACAACAAAAACGAAATCATCAATGATTTAATCATTTCACACACAGATTGAAGTGTGTTAAAAGCTGTTAAAACAAACAAACACATTTTCTGTATGTTACACACCATTCATCTGATTATTGGTGTTAATAGATATGGCATGATTTTAAGCCAAGTACAAAGCATCAAAACTGCAAAGTCACAGCTTAAACAATGTTCTCTCTCTCTCTCTCTCTCTCTCTCTCTCTCTCTCTCTCTCTCTCTCTCTCTCATCTGCACACTGAAAACCAGGAAGTTTGTGGATTCAGGAGAAACGAAACCTATTTCCCTACACAAGCCTCTGCTTAAGGAGCCACACTCTTCTAGTTTGGTTAAAGCTGTAAAGGAGGGAATATTTGACCTGTTATTCTGTCAAAGCAGGTAAAAACATAATATCCCTAACTAAAGGTTTAATGTCTTTATGCTTGCATTGACAAATGAACATTCAGATATTACTGTATGTGTTTGATATTAATTATATGTTAATGTAGATGTATTATGTTTATTCTTCTGGTTACAGATGAAGAGTTTAGGATTCTTTATTAATACACAAAACTGTAAGCATTTTGTAGATTCTTTCATTAATGATTTACATGTGTATTTATAGGCTACTCCTTCAGAAATGTCTGAATCTGCAGTGAGTCAGTATGAGGATCAGTTCAGCTGTTCAGTCTGTTTGGATCCTCTGAAGGAGCCGGTGACGATTCCCTGTGGACACAGTTACTGTATGAGCTGTATTACTGACTGCTGGGGCCAGAAGGAGCAGGGGCCGCCGTACCGCTGTCCCCAATGCAGAGAGAGCTTCAGTCAGAGACCTCTACTGAAGAAGAACACTCTGATAGCTGAGATGATGGAGACGCTGCAGAAGACGTCCCTACAAACGGCTGCTGTGGAGTGTGATGTTTGCACTACAGAGAAGAACAGAGCTGTAAAGTCCTGTCTGCAGTGCTTGGCCTCCTTCTGTCAAACTCACCTGCAGCTTCACTATGAATCTCCTGCGTTTATGAAGCACAAACTAGTCCAAGCTTCCAGAAACATTCAGGAGAACATCTGCCTCAGTCATGGGAAACTTATTGAGTTTTACTGCCGGGATGATCATCAGTGCATTTGTTACTTGTGTATGATTGACAATCATAACGGCCACCGTTTGGTTTCTCTGGAATCTGAATGGACAAATCAAAAGGTAAATGCTTATATTCATGTTCACCTTTAATTTATAGTTTTATATGGTTAACTTTTTATCCAATCTACTACTTGGACAAGATATACAGATGATATTAAATTTTATTTTATTTTGCATAAACAAAAGTGTGCATTTTTGTGGAACTGATTTTTGCTGCTTGCAGCAATTTTTCTATTACATATTAATTTTTTATGTTAACATCCTCAGAAAGAGTTGAAGGAGATAAAGGTGGCGTGTCAGAAGCTGATCCAGGAGCGAGAGAGAGGTCAGCGGGAACTCAGAGAAGCTGTGAAGTCTTTTAAAGTGAGTATCAGTATGAAGACCAGATGACTGGTTAAATCACAAATACAACAGATATATGTTTTAATGTTTTAAATAGGCAACATTTTCATTAGACTGAAAGCATAATCACTTTGGATTTGAACAACATCTGTGATAATGGAAATGGTCACATGAATGTATTATTTAAGCTGTTGTTGCTGTGTGTGATCAGATCTTTGTGTCTCTGACAGAGTTCAGCTCTAGAGACCATGGAGGACATTGAGAAGGTCTTCACTGAGCTCATCTGCTCTCTTGAGAAGAAACGCTCTGAGATTAAAGAGCAGATCAGAGCTCAGGAGAAGACTGAGATAGATCGAGCAGAGAAACTTCACAAACATCTGGATCAAGAGCTGACAGAACTCAGAAAAAGACAAGCAGAGATTGAGAAACTTCTGATTACTGATGATCAGATCCAGTGTCTGAAGGTAATGAAAGGTTTTTTTTTATTATATGTGTGAGTGACCCTTCCGCATCACAACATATCACCATAGATACATGCTTTTCTCTCTCATTGAATGGAAAAAGTGTCTCATGTTTCACAAATCATGTTTGAACTCTTTGTCTCATTTCAGAGCTGTCAGTCTGTGTGTGTTTTACCCTCATTTGAAGACGTTCCCAGCTTCACTCAACACACTCATCTGTCTTTTAAAGACATTTCAATCTCAGCGTTTAAGAAGGTTTTGGAGGACGTCTGTCAACAGCAAACAGCTAAAATATCTCGAGAAGGTCTGAATTTTTTAATCAGTATTAAAAATAGTAGTTTTGTCATTCATTACATTTTATATTACATTTAAGCATTGTTTCTTACCTCGTCTTTAGTGTCAAATGTCCATGTTTCAGAGTCTCCAAAACCTGAATCTCCAAATGAATTTTTGCACTGTAAGTTGTTTTATTTTTATATGTTGTTCTCTCACACAATTGCTGAATGATAGTTAATAATATTATTTATTAACCATTTCTATATTTGTTGAAAGAAATAGTAAATAATTTATCTGCTTATTGTTATCAATAACTATTAAAATGTGACATTGTTAGGGGAAAGGAAGGTGTAACGAGTCGTCACACGAAGTGGGATCCATAAGCAGGCTTTATTAAACAGATCTTGTAGTCAAACAGGCAAGGGTCAAACAGTGGCAGACAGGTACAGTAGGGAATAGACAAAATCGTGGTCGTAGAACAGGCAATAAGTCAGGGCAGGCAGATATCAATCACAAGTCCAAGACAAGGTAAATAGTCCAAAGGGCAGGCAGCAGAGAATTGTAAACGGGTAACAGACTGGGTCAATAACCGGCAGGCAAACACAATAAAGAACGCTCAGAAATGCAAACCGTAGTAATACAAGACCTCACAATGACTGTGAGGTTGAGAGCAGCTTATATAGTCCAGTTAATGCGCTGGGTGTGGTGATTAGTGCCAAGGTACGGGGCTGATGGGAAATGTAGTGTGTGAGTGGATGTGTGTGTGTGTGTGTGCGCGTTTATGTGACATATCAGGACACAAATGTGTATAATGACATGGGTATGACATAGGTATTACAAAAAGAGGGTGACTTATGAGGACATTACCCATGTCCCCACTTTTCAAAAGGCTTATAAATCATACAGAATGAGTTTTTGTGAGAAAGTAAAAGTGTGCACAGTTTCCTGTGATGGGTAGGTTTAGGGGTAGGGGTAGCGTAGGGTGATAAAAAATACAGTTTGTACAGTATAAAAACCATTACGCCTATGAAATGTCCTCACAATTCACAAAAACGAACATGTGTGTGTCAGTATTTGGGTGAATGCGTCCTCTGATGGCCAGAGGAGGGAATCACGGAGTTCGTCTCTGTGACAGAAGGATGGCAGTACTTTATTTGAATATCTATTTCTCTCACCATCTTCATCAGATTTCTGTCAACTGCAACTGGACCCAAACACTGCACAAGAAAACCTCATCCTGTCAGAAGAGAACAGAAAAGCAACACATTCAGTTGAAGTCCAGAAATATCCTGATCATCCAGAGAGATTTGATGGATATTACCATGTCTTGTGTCGAGAGGGTTTGTACGGTCGCTGTTACTGGGAGGTCGAGTGCAGTGGGGACGACTGGTCTGTAGCAGTTTGTTACAAAGGAATTAGTCGTAAAGGAAGAAGTAATGACTGCAGACTAGGGTTTAATAACAAGTCGTGGAGACTGTCCCGCTATCAACAGAATGTCCATTTCATACATAATAATATAGAAGTCTCAATCTCTGCTTTCCGCTCCTCTAGAATAGGAGTGTATCTGGATCACAGAGCAGGAACTCTGTCCTTCTACAGCGTCTCTGACACAATGACTCTCCTTCACAGAGTCCAGACCACTTTCACTGAACCCTTATACCCTGCTTTTGGGGTTAGTCTTTCATCTGTCAGGATCTTAGAGAAGAGGAGAATTTAGATCAGTAATGAAAGACTCACAAGATGTCCTATACTCTTTAGAGAAGAGAAGTTTTATTTAGGCTATATAGCACCTTTCTGTAGCTCAAGGTCGCTTTACATTGTACGTTACAATACATTTGCACACCCACATACATAATCCAAACATAAGGCCACATACTGCCACATTATCCAAAATACATATTAAATACAGTTTACAGTTAAAGGTATAGATATACCCAAAGCATTTATGGATTTCTGCATCATTCCTGTCAACTTTTCTCTATCTAGTACTGCCAAAGAAAACCAGACGATTGCAGTTCATTGTTAAGCCACAAGTTGTCCGCTTTAGCTTGCAAAGTCCTCGTGTTTCACAAGTGTTTTCATTTTTGTGTAAACTAATTTGCAATGTAAAACCTACTGGCATTTACAATTAACCAATTCCAATAGTCAAGATTAGATATTAGAAAACGTTCTATACAATAACATTTACGGACTTTTGTCAAAAAAGTGGCTTTCAGAGCTGTTAAAGTGCTCACATTATTGCATTAGATTAAACATGTTTAACAGCTTTAATAAATGTACCTAATTTGGCAAAAAAAAAAGTGATTTCTAAAGGGTGTTGCATTTTTCATGAATTTTGATTAATTTTGGGGGATGTGAGACAACTAAAGAGCACCTCTGCCCAATATGTTTACTTGTATCACTGCAAAGTCCAAGTGAAATGCCAAACTCAGCTGTCCTCTTTACTGCCAGGATAATATAACACAATGATTGCTATAGATTATATGATATCTTTAAGTGTGTGTATTTCATTAGATGTTTAAAGAAAATATGTTGTGTGTGTGTGTGTGTGTGTGTGTGTGTGTGTGTGTGTGTGTGCGCACGTGCGTGTAAATATATATATTTTTATTCTGCTAAATTGGCAAATGATCTGCCATATAATTAAATCACAATATTACCAATCAACCATGTTCAGTAGCACAAATATGGAGCTTGCCTGGATGTCATTTTGTGGCAATTTTCTGTTCACTATATACTATACATCAAAGAAATGTGTATAAATGGACATGCACATGTGAATTTTCTGTTTACATGTAACATTGCTACAAAAATAAAAGTACTATATAGGGTCTACAAGCAAATGTGCAAAATCTTGTTGTGTGTACAGTATTAACTTTTCCCAGTTAATGTTTAACTAATGCTGAAAGTTGTATCTTAAAAGCTCAGAGTTATACACAATACTTAACTAAACATAATTTTGGTGGCACTGGCACAATAAATATGCCCAGTAGGTGGCAGCAATGCACTAAAGGTTTTTCGAGTTTGCCATACTAATCCAAAAGAATAAGAGGATGCGCATGCGCAGAGAGCAGCGCGAGAGATGAGGCGAGTGCTGAAGTGTTTACATACTAATGTAGTGAAACACCTTATGTGTCCTGGTTTAGTATTTATTCGAGTGTAATATTTTGTCTCTTGAGTGAGTGTGAACTTCTCTGTGATAAAGAATATTTAATTTCATGGCTTAATGTGTTTCTTTTCTATTGATGTTTAGTGTTACATTGTTCGTAACGTTACTGTAAATTACTAGAGAATTACTTTATTAGAGAATTGTGTATAGAGTGGATCTTTATAACAAGAAAAGGGTTTCTAAAAAAATAATATCTTTTGCATTTCACCCATAGCTTGTTTCCTAGTCTAGCTTTCTACATCAGAATCTGTGACAAATTTCTTATGTTCCTCTATTTAGAAAAGAGCTTCTGCTAAATGCTTTATTGTAACGTTTGTTAATATTTGTCTTATTAGTTTATGTATTAATTAAAGAATATACCTTATGCCATTTCATGCTTATAAAAGCTTTGGTTACATCAACATTAGCAAACTTCCTATAGAGATGTTTTATGCTAGAATTAATTCAATAACTTCTTTTTGAATTTGTCAGATCTGGTGCCCCTCCCAACGCATCACCAATAAATACTAGGAATATTCCCATCATCCTACAAGAGAAGGACAAACTCCAGATATTAAAGCGGAAATCTGTGTGACTGTTAAAGATGGCATTTGTTGAAGTGGAGATTGAAGACATGAGTGATCCAGAACCATCCAGAACGAATCATGAGGATACTGAGGAACAAACAGGTTGGTGTCCATTCTTTTAGTTAACAAAACATGTTGTGTCTGTGAAATAAACATATGAATGGTAAATGATACAGAAAATGCATCTGAATGATAAAATCATTGTATAGCAATTGTCTTCCCCAATTTAATTGTTGACGAGAATGACAGAGCAATCCTTTGGCACATCAAAGATCTGATACTTGATACTCACAGACAGCTTTTTCCTGCCACTAAATAAAAAATAAAAAAGCTAATTGTGCCTTTTTATCTCACAATTTTGACTTTTTTTCTCACAATTGCGAGTTTACATCTCACAATTCTGACTACTTCTCTCAGAATTGTGAGATATAAACCCGCAATGGCGAGTCCAATTCTCACAAATGTGTGTTGCAAAGTCAGAATTGTGAGATATAAAGTCAGAATTGTGAGTTATAAAGTCAGAATTGTGAGATATAAAGTCAGAATTGTGAGATATAAAGTCAGAATTGCATTATAAAGTCAGAATTGTGAGATATAAAGTCAGAATTGTGAGTTATAAAGTCAGAATTGTGAGATATAAAGTCAGAATTGTGAGATATAAAGTCAGAATTGCGTTATAAAGTCAGAATTGTGAGATATAAAGTCAGAATTGTGAGATATAAAGTCAGAATTGTGAGATATAAAGTCAGAATTGTGAGATATAAAGTCAATTCTGAGAAAAAAAGTCAGAATTTCAAGTTTATATCTTGCAATTATGACTTTATATCTCACAATTCTGACTTTATAACGCAATTCTGACTTTATATCTCACAATTCTGATTTTATAACTCACAATTCTGACTTTATATCTCACAATTCTGACTTTATAACTCGCAATTCTGACTTTATAATGCAATTCTGACTTTATATCTCACAATTCTGATTTTATATCTCACAATTCTGACTTTATAATGCAATTCTGACTTTATATCTCACAATTCTGATTTTATAACTCACAATTCTGACTTTATATCTCACAATTCTGACTTTATAATGCAATTATGACTTTATATCTCACAATTCTGACTTTATAACGCAATTCTGAATTTATATCTCACAATTCTGATTTTATAACTCACAATTCTGACTTTATATCTCACAATTCTGACTTTATATCTCACAATTCTGACTTTATAATGCAATTCTGACTTTATATCTCACAATTCTGACTTTATAACTCAATTCTGACTATATCTTGCAATTCTGCCTTTATAACACAATTATGAGTTTATATCACGCAATTCTAAGAAAAAAGTCAGAATTGTGAGATAAAAAGTCGCAATTATATCTTATATTTTTTATTTAGTGACGAAAACAAGCTTCCATGTATACCTGATCTCTGTTGCTTTCTGCTAAAAAATCAGGGTTCACTTAAACTTGATATATTTATTTTAGATTGGATGGAAGTGAAAGAGCAAAGACAAGAACTGAATGAAGCGGGGGAGGAACATTGTAACTCGAAAAAGCTGCACACCTGCTCTCAGTGTGGAAAGAGTTTCAGACATAAATCGGCTCTCAGGAATCATCTGACCATTCACTCTGGAAAAAAGCCATTCGACTGTGATCAGTGTGATAAAAAATTTAGCTCATTGTCACATCTCAACAAACACCTAAAAATTCATTCAGACGAAAGGCCTTTCTTGTGTACTGTTTGTGGAAGGAGTTTTGCAAGGCGGGACAGTTGTAAACAGCACCAGAAAATACACAGTGACGTGAGAGATCATGTGTGCCTGAAGTGTGGGAAGAGCTTTACTACGGTTGGGCAACTGAAACAACACCAAATCATTCATACTGGAGAAAAACCTTACAAGTGCTCATATTGTGACAAAAGTTTCACTCAGCCTGGAAACCTGAAATCACATGAGCGAGTTCACACCGGAGAGAAGCCGTACCGCTGTACTCAATGTGAGAAGAGTTTCAAAGATGCAATCGGTCTCAAAAGTCATCTGTACATTCACTCTGGAGAAAAGCCATTTATCTGTGATCATTGTGGTAAAGATTTTAATTCATCATCAAATCTGAGAAGCCACCTGAAAGTCCATACAAATGAGAGGCCTTATGTGTGTTCCTTCTGTGGCAAGAGTTTTTCAGTGCAGGAAAGTTGTAAACTGCATGAGAAAATACACACCGGTGTGAGAGATCAAGTGTGTTGCGAGTGTGGGAAGAGCTTCGTTACACGTGGCCAGCTGAAACGGCACCAGATAATTCATACTGGAGAAAGACCTTTCAAGTGCTCATACTGTGAAAAGAGTTTCTCTCTGTCTGCACACCTGAAATCACATGAGCGACGCCATACTGGAGAGAAGCCGTACCACTGCGCTCAGTGTGGAGAACGTTTTAAACATTCAAACTCTGTAGCAAATCATATGAAAAAGCACTTTCCAAAGTTTCACAATGAGCAAAATCCATCCATCCAGTTAGTTAGTTTTTAGTGCTTTATTGGCATGACTAATATTATACATTTGTATTGCCAAAGTAATTGCAGTGTTTCTGCATTCAATTAAAGGCACAATATGTAATGTTTCGCCACTAGAGGTCGCCTGTTCAAAACACAGAGACGCCGAGATTGAGCGCAGAATCATGGGAGATGTTGTCTTCACCTCACAGCTGGTGGAAAAGAATCCAACGGGACTCAGGCAGAGATCATATTGATGGATGAGAGTGCTGTAGGAGCAGAAACGAGGCTGCTGGAGTGATTGTTAATGAGAAACAAGAACGACACGTGGCTCGAGAGAAGCAGGACTTTTATTATGCCACAGTTGTGCTTCTGCTTCTTCTGGTCAAGCGTATGTGGGGTAACACAGAGCTGTTTATCATATTGGATACATTTGAGTGTGTTGAAAATTATGTTATAATGTTACTCCGAGGCCGCTATGAGACACTTGTTGCACATTGCAGTACACTAGATCGATATTAGAATATTATATTAATATAATAATGGAAAGGAGATTCAAACAATAAGACTAAACGTGTTGAGCTGTATAACATGATTAGTTTTCTGTCTATAAATGTATCCAAACAGATGTTCCCTTGTCTAATAAAATATGTAATATATTAAAGTGCATCTGGTGTTTCCATGATTACTACAAAATAAAACTGGAAATTGGGGTAACATGGGTATGATGTCATTGATAGGCGACGCACGGACACAGTCCGTGTCCTGGTTTTAAAATGGCTTATTTCTCTGGATTTAAATTCTTGGAAACATCTGAGATAATGAAAGTACACAAGTCAACAAAATAAATAGATCCAAATTCAGTGTCAATAATGTGAGATTTAAATAAGTAATTGTGTGTAGTTTATAAACTAGAGTTTTTGTAAAATGCCACAAGATGTGAGGAGATATTTTTTCTGTTATGTTGGGGAACAGCAAAAGTATTGAATTACATTAAAGACCCAAAAATTTAAATAATGTCATTAATTACTCACCCTCATGTCGTTCTACACCCATAAGACCTTCGTTAATCTTCGGAATGCAAATTAAGATATTTTTGATGAAATCCAATGGCTCAGTGAGGCCTGCATTCACAGCAATGGTGCTTCCTCTCTCATAAAGGTTCATAAAGGTACTAAAAACATATTTAAAACAGTTCATGTGAGTACAGTGGTTCTACCTTAATATTATAAAGTGACAAGAAAACTTTTTGTGCGCCAACAAAACAAAATAATGACTTTTCAACAATATAGTGATGGGCCGATTTCAAAACACTGCTTCAGAACTTTGCGAATCCAATCAGTGACTCGGATCTCCTATCAAACAGATAAACTGCTGAAATCACGTGACTTTGGTTCTCCGAGTCACTGATTTGATTCGCAAAGTTCCGATTTGCAAATAAATACTATACTCACATGATCCAACGCATGCATGCAGTATGCATGACGAACATCTTGTAAAGATCCATTTGAGGGTTATATTAGCTGTGTGAACTTTGTAAATGCACTGTATTATAGTCGAGAGCTCATGGGGCAGGGAGCGCGCGATTTAAAGGGGCAACAGCCTGAATCGGTGCATAGTTAATGATGCCCCAAAATAGGCATTTAAAAAAATGTATTTAAAAAAATCTATGGGGTATTTTGAGCTGAAACTTCACAGACACATTCAGGGGACACCTTAGACTTATATTAGATCTTGTAAAAACTGGTTCTAGGGCACCTTTAAAGATAGAGTATGTATGTTAAAGGGGTGGTTGCTTATGATTTCACTTTTTTAACTTTAGTTAGTGTGTAATGTTGCTGTTAGAGCATAAAAAACATCTACAAAGTTATGACGCTCAAAGTTCAATGCAGAGGGAGATATTTTCTTTTACAGAAATTGCTTTTTAAGGACTGCAACAAACGGCTGGTAGGGACTACAACAAGCTTCTTTCCAGGTTGGTGACATCACAAACCCTAAAATTTACATAAACCCCGCCCCCGAGAACACCCAACAAAAGGGTCAAGGCCATGTTGGGCTGGTTTAGAGAAGAGTAAGAGTTGTTGTAGTAGAGTGTTGTTACCATGCCGTCATTTTACTTCAGACTGCTTCACAAACGAGGGTCAATTCAACACTGGATTTGCACAAAAGATTAACATGACGACACATGCTAGTCGATGAGTTGAATCAACTCCACAGCAACTAACATAAATTCATCCACTAACCATTCAGAAACATTCTATAAGTTGTAACTTCTTCCTGAGTCTCTCCATCAGTGTGGACTCCTGTTTGAACAATGTAAGGCTGAACACCGTTACTGACAATCCTCATTTTGGCTGCTTGAGATTCTCCAGCTTTGTTGTTGAGCAACCGAAACAGGAGCTGTTAAAACTCCGCCCTCTTCTGGAGCAGCAGCTCATTTGCATTTAAAGAGACACACACAAAAACGACGTGTTTTGATCACACCCAAAAAGGGGCAAATTTGACAAGCTATAATAAATGATCTGTGGGGTATTTTGAGCTGAAACTTCACAGACACATTCTGGGGACACCAGAGACATATAATAGCTACATCTTGTGAAAGGGGCAGGTCCCCTTTAAAGAGAAAATATTTGAAATGAGTAATCCAGAAAAATGTACGTCACGTGGATTCAAATTTTTAATTTCTAAATCCCAGAATTCCAGAACACAATTGGATGACGTTGATCTGTTTGAACCCAACAAGTATCTAATCAATGGTTTTACTGATCTGTCAGTTTTATAATGTTCATAATAAAAGTGCATGTATGATACATACACAAAATGTATATTTAATTGCTTCTAACTGAGCAAGTTTGCCAAGTACTGCCTACAATTTAATAGTATTTCATTATTTGTGTATTACATTTAATAGATTACACTTTCATGAAAACAACTGGTTTGTAAAAGCTTGTGCCAAGATTTTGTTGCATCACAGTTTTGTCCACTGGGAAAAACTGCCAGTCTGTGGTGTTTGGAGTGAATCATTTTACGAGTTCAAATGATTCATTTTCTGAAAGCTTCGTTTCCCAGAACTCCTCATACTCTCGTCACGCCCTCGCATCGACGGGGGCCAATCAGCTCGCACTGGCATTGCGTGACGTAACTCAGTAAGTAGCTCGCGGAACAAAAGCCGTCTGCGCGCTCTGTTCCTCCCCGCCGGATGCGACCGACAGACCGCCGAAGCGTTCGTTTCGTTTAGCGTTAAAGTTTGTTTTAATAGATTTCGACGTGGTATATACGCATGTTTACAGTGTAGAAGTGTAAATCTCGTGACTGGCGGCGAGTGTTTTTGTCTGCACTGAAGCTGCGAGGGATTCTCGCGAGAGTAAGTAGATGAGCGCGTGGCTGGTTTGTTTGTGTTTGTGTTTGTGCTTTAGATTGTTTCAAAGCAGCTGAAACCGCAGGACCGTATTGGGTCGTATTCTACTTCTGAAACATGTCATACATGTTTTCATACTGAAAATATACAGGCTTTTTAATTGCACCGCATGCCAGCAACATATTTGGCCTTATGCACCTTTAAAACTCATTGTTTCGCTTGCACAGATATGTTTGTGTGTTCAGTAAACATTTAGTTTGGAAAAACATTGTGTCTGTCAGGCAGTGCACATGAAAGAGGATGTTTGTGTGTCATCTTCCATGAGTGTTTATGTGTAAAGGTCACCCAGTGGAAAGAGTTTCAGAGATAATCTAATCATGCTTTTTCCCCTCTCCCTGTGTTTTTATCTAGCACCACAGATTCCGAATATTGTGAAATGCATGAATTAATCACTGGTGAACAGTGGGGGAGACTATTAAAATATCTTTTTATTAAAATGTAGACATATGTCAGCAGTGATTCAGACACTAGATGATGTTATTTCTTAGTGTGGGCCTATATCACTTCTGCAAAGTTATTTCTATTCCCTTTGTCTCAGCCGTCTTTGTTCTTTAAAACCATGCCTGCTTCCCATTACCTATAGAATTTGCATATGTTCGTTATTCATTATGGATTCCTTATTCAACCCTTATGCAAACAAGCACTAAGACAGGTGTGTACCTGTGTGTTTGTTTGAGCTTCAAGTTTGTGTCCTTTAAAGATCGAAGGGTGAGTTTATCAAATAAGGACTTGGCATATGTCAATCAAAATTAGACTGAAGTTAATAACAAGAATGGTTTCAGAAGACAGTTGGAATATAGTCAAAATGGCTGCTTGGTTGTGTTGTTGTTTTGTCTTTTGGTGGTTATTGTTCATATGAACTGTCATTTTAGTTCCAAAAAGGCATAATAACATTCTGATATAATGTTATTATGCAAAATATAAACGAGTCAAAGACATTTAGATGTCTGCATCAATTGAAATTTACAAAAGTGAAGCGAAAGCACATTAAATGAAAGTAAAACGTCTACTTTTAAGGTTTCGAATAAGTTTTGGGAGAATAAAATGTCAAAATGTGGGTGAAATAACGTCCCATTGTCAATCAGTGTAACACTTATATTTATGTAAAAATTGAAACAACATACATATTCTAACCTGTATATATTAAAATATATAAAATAAGTATACTAAGTTTTTTGCATTTTAAATGAGTAAAAAATTCTTGCTAACAAATGGGCAAAAGTTTAAAAATGTAAAAGTACAAGTAATTAGCATTTTGGGTAAAAGTAATTAGTCTTTAATATGGCATATATAGATATTTTTTTGTTGTTGTAAATATCTCTGTCAAGTTTGTTACACTGAATGACATTTTTAGTGGGTGCTTTCTGAAAAGTATAATAATTTTTGCTCAGAAAAAAAACAAAGGGTTAGTTCACCCAAAAAATGAAAATTCTGTCATTAATTACTCACCCTCATGTCGTTTCAAACCCGTTAAATTAAGATATTTTTGATGAAATCCAATGGCTCAGGGAGGCCTCCATTGCCAGCAAGATAATTAACACTTTCAGATGCCCAGAAAGCTACTAAAGACATATTTAAAACAGTTCATGTGACTACAGTGGTTCAACCATAATGTTATGAAGCGATGAGAATACTTTTTGTGCGCCAAAAAAAAACAAAATAACGACTTTGTTCATCAATATCTAGTGATGGACGATTTCAAAACACTGCTTCATGAAGCTTCGAAGCTTTACGAATCTTTTGTTTTGAATCAGTGGTTTGGAGCATTTTTAAAACTGCCAAAGTCACGTGATTTCAGTAAATGAGGCTTTGTTACATCGTAAGTGTTTCGAAGCATTTCGAAATTTCAATGGTTCACGTGACTCTGGCGGTTTGATTCACACTCTGAACCACTGATTTGAAACAAAAGATTCGTAAAACTTCATGAAGCATGTTTTGAAATCGCCCATCACTAGATATTGTTGAATAAAGTTATTTAGTTTTTTTTGGCGCACAAAAAGTATTCTTGTCGCTTTATAATATTAAAGTTGAACCACTGTAGTCACATGAACTGATTTAAATATGTCTTTAGTAGCTTTCTGGGCATTTAAAAGTGTTAATTGTCTTGCTGTCAATACAGGCCTCACTGCACCATCAGATTTCATCAAAAATATCTTAATTTGTGTTCTGAAGATGAATGAAGGTCTTACGGATGTGGAAAGACATGAGGGTGAGTAATTAATGACAGAAATGACAGAATTGAAAAACAATTCAAAGCTCTGTTACACTTATTGTTTTGATGCTTAAAACCCCTTTCATCTTTGACACATTAATTTGGTTTTTGAGTGAAAAATGACCCGTTTTGACCGGCATTGTAAAATTTATACATCTTTTAAATTCAAACTTTTGGTCACCTGGGCCTGTTAATATTTTTTACAGTTTTCAGATAAATGCAATATTGTGAGTGTTGAAAAATGAACTTTTATTTTGCATTAAGTTGCTGTTGAAGTTTTGACCTTCCACTGAAACAGTCATCTCATGAACAGGCCGAAATGTCGACTCTGTTAACATTGACGTACATTAACGTAGATTCATAAATCTGTTATTTTAATTTTACCAAATTGAACATTACTGCAAAGTGATATAGCATGTTTTTAGCCCATATTTTTAATGAATTGGAATGTTCTGCTTTTTATGATTATTATATGGCTCTTCTCATGAAGAGGCCAAACGTTCATGTTCTCAGCTTCTGCTCTAAGACTTCAGCTCTGTCATTTTCTCCTTTCAGCTGAGGTCACGCTGCTCAGTCATGTTTTCGAGCATGCTCAGAACGGGAGAGGGGGAAGCAGGAAGTCCCAGTACTGTTTCCTCTTCCTCATTCTTTCATCTCGTTCTATTTTCTCCTTTTTATGGCTCATGCAAAGACGTGTACCCTTCGCCGGGGTCAAACGGAGGATGAGGTCCTCACGGAAACACGAACACAAAAAAAACATTGCGGCTAATGCTTCGGGGGTCTTCATTGACCTGATGCTGAACTCTGTGTGACCTTTGAACTTCATTGTGACTGGCTGTGAATGTCACGCTGGTGGAGTCACTGACCACATGTGGTGCTCTTGCACATAAAATAGAAGTTATTAGTACTGATAATCTTGTGTTAAATCAACACTATGCACAATAACTTTACTCGTACATCTTTCTGCAGCTTAAGACACATTCTTATTGTATTAATGACTCATATTTTTATTGAAAAATGAATAACCACCATCATGGGACTCCTTTTTTCCTAAGCATATTGTAGCGGACTTGTTTTTCATTGCATTTAAGCTGTCTTGTTCATGCATTTGGTTTCTAAAATTATTTAATAATTAATAATATTAATCATATTTGTTTTTATTTATGGATTGAATGGGATCTGACCCATCCCAAGCTGTACTCAAACATGGCTCCAATGCTCATCTCTGTTGTTCAGACAGTGTTCGATACCTTTTTAATGTAGGACACTGCAAACATGAATAATGCAGGTGTGACAGATGGAGGCTGTCCTGTACTCAGGCTTGACCAGCTGCCGGTGTGTCCACTAGGATGCGCACGACTGCTCATTCTTACTAGTTGACTAGTTGGTGGGTCAATGTTTACCTTAATGAGGCACAAATGCTGTTTTTGGGAAGGCTATGTACTTTGCTTACTTGGAAAATATTTTGGTAACATTTTATGGTAATACTTTACAATAAGGTTCATTTGTTAACATTAGTTAATATATTAACTAACATGAACTAACCATGAGCAATACATTTGTTACTGTATTTATTAATTTTTATTAATGTTAGTTAATACAAATCCAGCTGTTTGTTCATGTTAGTTCACAGTGCATTAACTAATGTTATCAAATACAACTCTTGATTTTAAAGTGTATTAGTAAATTTTGAAATTAACATGAACTAAGATTAATAAATGCTGTATAAGTATTGTTCATTCTTAGTTCATGTTAACTAATGAACCTTATTGTAAAGTATTACCCATTTTATTATACGGTTTGTTGGTTTAATGGTTGTTCAGTGTGTTAATATTAATGCACTTTACTTGGTATTATTATTTAACAATGTGTAATTCCGTTGCAGCATTTATTATACTAATAAACTTACTAATAAGTAGGTTTATGTTAATAATTTCTGTATGCACATTATGTATATTATGCAGAATGTAAATGAATAAACATTGATTAATAGTATATTTTTACATGAACATCAGTACTTTAATACATTTTTACCAATACATTAATACTAATTGTCCTGGGAATGTCCATATGTACAGAAGAGGATTAGGGCCGAGCAATAATAAAAAAATAAAACCATCTCGAGATTAAAGTCGTTAAATTTCGAGAAAAAACTCGTTAAATTTCGAGAAAAAAGTCGAAATAAAATGTTGAGAATAAAGTCATTAAATTACGAGAAACAACTCGTTAAATTTCGAGAAAAAAGTCGAGATAAAATGTTGAGAATAAAGTCATTAAATTACGAGAAAAAAGTCATTAAATTATGAGAACAAATTCATCATTTAATGACTTTTTTTCTCATAATTTAATGAGTTTATTCTCAACATTTTATTTGACTTTTTTCTCTAAATTTAACGATTTTTTTTCTCGAAATTTAACAACTTTAATCTCAAGATGGTTTTATTTTTTTATTATTGCTTGGCTCTAATCCTCTTCCGTACATATGTGACCCTGGATCACAAAAACAGACATAAGGGTCAATGTTTTTAAACTGAGATATATCATAAACATATATCATTTATATTATATGTTTAAAATAAAATAAAAAAGCTGTCTTAAAATATAAGTAAAAATTATATGATCGGTGAGTCATAATAGCATGTTTTTACATTACTTTAACTTTTCAAATTGTAATAAGTTATACAAACTTTAACACATATTAAGTCAGTTTAATATAATTTAAGTGGAAATGACTTGTACAGCCAAGTTAATTGTACTTAAATTTAAGGCAGCAATGTTTTTTTTTTTTTTTTTTTTTAACTATATATATATATATATATATATATATATATATATATATATATATATATATATATATATATATATATATATATATATATATATATATATATATATAATATAAGAAGACTGTTCTATACTACACCAAACATTAAGATTAAGACCTGTTTCTTCACAAAAAACGAGTCAATTTGTGTGCAGAACTCCTACTTAACAATGGAAAAAAAGATAAGCTTATTTTTCTCTTATGCATGTGTGCTGACTGATGAAATGTTCACTTCCTGGTTCTGCTTGTGCACAGGTAGCATTTTTCCTAACAGAACTCTTCTTTGTCTCTGTGCAGGAGTTCGAGGCCTAATAAAACTCGTCCGGCTGACGTGGATCCTCCTTCAGTCCTGCAGTGATCTGGAAGGTGAGTGTTTGCTCAGTTATTCACACTTACACCACAGTTTATTCCAGTGAATCACTATCGTCATGAGTGAGAGGAGTGTTCTGGATGAACGAGTGTGTGTGCGAGAGAGACAGGGCGACGGCAGCAGCGGAAAGGCGGCTGTGTGTTTGGCCCTCCTGAAGGGAGGAGAGTTACTCTGGAATCGCTCCACTGTGAACTGCTTTACCCCTTTTCATTTCTCTTTCATTTTCTCCTTTTTCTCCTGCTCTGTGCTGACACAGGAGAAGCAATGCATGCAGGGTAAGCTCAGACTCTGTTCTCGTGTGTTTGTTGTCTTGTGTTTATTGTGTGGAGTAATCAGATGTTTATATGGGCTTAACAAAATGTCTTTCTTCAAATCGCTTTCATTACTATATAAGCTCATAGTTAGAGATTTGAACAAACTTGTAACACTTAGTGTTGAACTTCAGTGTGTAGCTTATCCTACACTATTTGTGCTCCAGATAAGAATGATTCCTCATATCATGTCTTGTTGATGAGATGTGTGCTGTTACTTCTCTAAGCGATGAGATGTACAAATTTGGACTACTGGTTGAGGAAAAAAAAGAAAAGAGATACCTGAGCAATATCTATTCTAGAGACTTAAGGATTGGCTTGGGCCAATAAGTAACCACACATATCACACTAAAACCTGGGGTTGCACCATTTAGGGAAAAATCTAATTCGGAATTTTAATAATTAAAAATAAAATATATTTATTTTTAATTATTAAAATTCCAATTAGATTTTTTTGCTGACACAAATTTAAAAATTTTATTTAATCATTCATTTAAAAATGTTCCATGCTGTTTGTAAGGCTGCACCATTTGGCCCAAAAATGTTGTGATATATATAAATGTCTCTAAAATACTTATTAAAAAACAATATTAATAATGATTATTTTAATGATGATCAATTATTAAAATTATAAATAAAATTGTTATAACAAAATAAGAAATATTACTGTTTTAATTTCACTGTAAAATAAAATGTAGTATTTAAGAAAATGATGATGATAATAATAATAAAATTATTAAATAATGTTCATTAACAAAATAAGATTATATATATATATATATATATAATATATATATTACGGTAAAAATTCACTGGGAGTATTTAAGAAAATTAATATAATAATAAATTTACTGATATTTGATTTTAAATGTTAGTCATAGTGGAATAAAATGCACAACTCATTTTTTTCATGGAATATTGCAGTGTTTGTTATAAATTATTTATCGTTTTTTTTTTTTTTCTTCTTTTTTTTATGTGCCCCATAATCTTTAATCAAAGACATTAACTGCGTCTGAAATCGAATACTGCTCTACTATATAGTAGGTAAAAAACAGTACGCTAACAAAGTAGTATGTCCGAATACATGCACTGTAAAAAAAAGAATGGTTGGTTTAACTTAAAATTAAGTTACCTGGTTGCCTTAAAGGGATAGTTCACCCAAACAATTAAAATTTGATGTTTATCTGCTAACTCCCAGGGCAACAAATGAAAATTTGATGTTTATCTGCTAACCCCCAGGGCATCCAATGGCAGTGATGTCTAGCACTCATTGAAGTATAAGCACGAGACATCACTGTCATTGTCAGAGCACGATCAGACCTCACTAAGCGAGTGCTGAACGCAGTTGGACATAGTGGTGTTTTAGAGGTAAAAAATTATATAAATACTGTTCGGTTTCTCACACAAACCGATAGTTTCGTGTCTTAAGTCACCTATATCTTGGATGCCCTGGGGGTAAGCAGATAAACATCAAATTTTCATTTTTGGGTGAACTATCCCTTTAAAATTGAGTTCATTGAAATTTGAGTTAATACAATGGAGATTGGTTTAATCAACAGAAACTCAAAATATTGTTAAAAGTATATTTGACAAAAGAAAAAATGTGATAAGAATGTGAAAAGAATTTTTTACAGTGTAGAATTCGAAAAACAGTAGGCAAAGTACGTAGATGATCTACTACTTCTGGTGAGATTCTGAAGTGTGCATTCGATGGACAACACGGTAGAGGATTTATGAATATCAGTGAAGCAACGCAAATGATGCAGTAAGTGTCATGACAGTAACAACATTTTAATATTTCATACTACCTATATTCATACTATATAGAACATACTTTTTAACGGTCACTAAGTACGTTAATTTCAAATGTAGTACCTACTCAGTATGTGATTTCAGGTGCACCGATTAACTTTTCCTCACCCTCGCAAAGACATCTCATCTCTTTAGCGCTCCATTTATAAACATGCATGATTAGTACTCTGCATTGTACAAGTTTCTTTTCCTAGCATTTTTTCATTTTCTTTTTTTGTTTCATCTTGCCATCTTGGTTTATTAAGGTGTAGGCGTCTTTGTTTGGCTTAGACCGGTCGAGTTCAGTTCCTGTGAATTGTTTGGCTCTTGGGATGCTCCGTTCAGGAACAGGAGCAGCTGGAAGAATAAGTCGTGCTCTTCATGTGAGGGCGTTTATGGGAAATATGCACACCCTGTGGACTAGTGATAAATGTGGCTTTGTAGAAATTAGTTACTGGATTAGGTTTTGGACATTGCGAGTTTTCTTTTTGGCCCTGACTGCAAGTCTGTGATTCTCAAGAAAACGGGCTGTTGCTTATTTCATCGTAACTCAAGAGGGAATATTCACCTCCAATCCACGCGCTCTTGTGAAAGCATGGCCTTCTCAGGCTCAAAACAGATTCTCTCAGTTTCCTGGTGGAGTGTGAGTGCAATCGTCTCCTTCAGATGGTGTGAAAACTCATCTCACAGTCTGGAGAAGTGTCTCTTTAGTGAAGTGCCTACTGCTTCACTTTACTTTTACTTTTACTTTAGCCTCTTCCTGATTTAAGCTTATAGCCATACTGGTCAGAAGTACATTTTTAGCTAAATATTTAATTAAATGTACTTTTTTGATCTGTTATACTGTATATTTATGCATACATGTATACATATATACACACATACACACACATATGCATAAATATACAGTATATATAATATTAGATTTATTGTACACTTACTCATTCAGGTTTAATGCCATCACCCTTATTAAAGGGATAGTTCACCCAAAAATGAAAATTTTATGTTTATCTGCTTACCTCCAGTGCATCGAAGATGTAGGTGACTTTGTTTCTTCAGTAGAACACAAATGATGATTTTTAACTTCAACCGTTGTGGTCTGTCAGTCAAATAATGGGAGTGAATGGGAACTCGGAACAATAAGAGTCGAAAAAACGTGCATAGACAAATCCAAATTAAACCCTGCAGTTCGTGACACATTGATGTCCTGGCTCTGACAACGGCAGTAACATCTCGCGCATATACTTCAATGAGTGCTAGACATCACTGCCGTTGTCAGAGCGCGATCAGACCTCACTAAGCGAGTGCTGAACGCAGTTGGACATTGTGGTGTATTAGAGGTAAAAAATTATATAAATACTGTTCGGTTTCTTGCACAAACCGATCGTTTCGTGTCTAAGGACATCAATGTGTCGTCACGAGCCGCAGGGTTTAATTTGAATTTGTCTTTGCACGTTTTTTCGACTCTTATTGTTCGAGTTCCCATTCACTCCCATTATAAGACTGACAGACAGCAGCGGTTGCAGTTAAAAATCATCATTTGTGTTCTACTGAAGAAACAAAGTCACCTACATCTTCGATGCACTGGAGGTAAGCAGATAAACATAAAATTTTCATTTTTGGGTGAACTATCCCTTTAAGTTTATTCAATAAGCCTCATCTTTTTTTAATGAAAAATATAGATTATATAATAGAAATTATATTATATGATAGCTGTGCTACTGTTCAAAGCTTGGTCAGTAAGATTTTCATTTATTTTTTTAATAATACTTCTATTCAACAATGATGCACTAAATTTATCAAAATTGGCAGTAAAGATATTTATAATGTTACAAAAGGTTTAAGTTCTTTTGAACTTTCTATTCATCAAAGAATCCTGTAAATGTATCACCATTTCCATAAATATGTGAAGCAGCACATCTGTTTTCAACATTAATAATAATCAGAAATGTTTCTTAAACAGAAAACCAGCATATTAGAATGATTTCTGAAGGATCATGTGACACTGAAGACTGGAGTAATGATGCTGAAAATTCAGCTTTGATCACAGAAATAAATTAAATTTCAAAATATATTCAAATAGAAAAGTTATTTTAAATTGTAGTAATATTTCAATAGATTTTACAGTTTCTGAAATGTAGAGAATTCTTTTAAAAACTATATTTTCAAAAAAATTGTATTCAAAAGAAGAACTTTTAATTTGTAAAATATGGGAGAGCTTGTCCTTGTCTTTTGGCTTTTTTCTTATTCCTTTTTTGTGCAAATTAGTGAAAAATGAGCCCTTCCTCCATGTTGTTAACTAACGTGTCAGGAATAATGATGACGATGTTGTGCGTATGAGTTCAGGAGAGAACAACCTTGTAATTGACAGTCTGCAATTAGTGCAGAAACATTAAAAATAATGTCTTTAAATGTCACTGCAAGCATCCTTACTCTCTTTGCATTTTGCTCTACAGTGCCGCCCACTCTGTTCTGGAGGAATTCTTGGGACAGTGTCGTCTCTTCTGATTGGCTGACGCTTTCCGGTCCATCCTGCTCATGAGGTAACCCCGGCTGTCATTGTTGATGCCCGTGGCTGGGCCGTGATGGGGCAGAGGGTGTCGGGTGTGGTGAAATCCGCGGATGAGCCGGATACGGGCGATCTGGCGTATCCGCCAGTGTGCGCGTCGCTCCGTAGTCGCGGCGTCCCCTTACCTGTTCGTCTAGAGCTGCTGTTGGACATGCCTCCGGCGGGACCGGAAACCCAGCTGCAGCACTCCTGGAACCCGGACGACCGCTCGCTGAACCTCTTCATCAAAGACGACGACCGGCTCACGTTCCACCGCCACCCGGTGGCCCAAGAGCACGGACTGTGTGAGGGGAAAAGTCGGCTTCACCTCGTGGCTTGCACGCATGGACTTTGCGATGGCCCGTGCGGCAGCGCGGGACGCACGCCGTGGTCGGGGTCGCAACATCTTTGGCTCCGTTGAGAGCCGTCGGATATTCCGCCCTAGTTGGCAGTGACGCCGAATCCTGGGGTTGGGACTTGGGACGAGGCCGACTGTACCATGACAGGAAGAGTCAGACCGGCCCAGCGCCGTCATACCCAGAGTTTATTGAAGAGGAGGATGAGGAAGGGACGTTCTCGGTGCCCGAAGAGGTTCTGGTGGTGCTGGACATGGACGAAGGCACACTCGGATTCTGTGCCGACGGGAACTACCTGGGAGTGGCGTTTCGTGGACTGAAAGGGAAGAGGTTGTACCCAATTGTCAGCGCCGTTTGGGGTCACTGTGAAGTCAGCATGACCTACGTCAATGGATTAGACCGTATGTATCATTTTCAGGTTTTGCTACTTCTGTTTTTCTTCCTTTCCCATATTTCCCATCATCCCATAGTAGGGCCCTATGATTTCCGCGATGCAGAAAAAGCGGACGGAATCGCGGAATCCAGTCATAAAAATGGAATTTACTATATAACGCGGAATGTCACGGAATTTGTCAAATTTTTGATGAATGAATTAAAAGCAGGTCAGTACACGTAAATCGCAATATATAGACTAGTGTCTGTGAATATTAAACTGCAAAAAGACTATTTAAATATGAATCCTGCATGCCTGTGTGCCTCTGAAATGAAGCGGAAGCGCAGTTTCATTTACCTCACACCGCCTCACACACACTCGCGCGGGCGCACGCACGCTGAAGCACACGCGACGCTCGCGGTGTTTTCGTCCTCTGTCGCCTCACTATATGAACGCACGAATTCATCTCCAGAGCTGCTCTGAAAGTCACTTCATCAGCATTTAACCGCTTCGTTTGAGAAAACTACCGTCATAAACACAGAGAAACTCAAAGCTCTAGGCAAACCGTCAAAATAAAAGTTCGATTTAACTTGACAGAAACATATCACTGTTGTACAGTAGAATTTAGATAAATTAATTTAATAATAAATTATTAAAATATATTTTAAACAATCTCAGTGTTTCTTCCATGTTTTAATTTTAACAGTAAAGCTCTGTTGTGCAGCACGTTGTTTGACCAAAAAAGTTTAATTTCATGATTAAAAGATAAATTAAATGGTATGCGTTCATTTGATTGCCAGAAAAAATTATAAATACACAACAGAACTTCTGAAGAGAAAAAATTCATAAAAATATATTTTTTAATTAATTAATATTGTTGTTTTTAAGAATTCAATTAATTAGATATGATTTTTGATTATTAAAATGGAATTAAACCATTTAAATGGAATCCAGAAAACAGAATTTGGTAAAAATAAAATTTGAGGGGAAAGAATAAAACGTAGGGCCTTAAAAAAAAATGTAATTTTTTTTTTTTAAACTTTTATTAAATTGTTGGTAAATTGGACAAGATTCATTATTTCAATAAATTAGACATGCTTTTTGGTTACTAAAATTTAATTTAACCATTAAAATTGAGTCAAAAAAATAAATAAAAATAAAACGGGAAAAAAACAGAATCCAGAAAAATTAAAACGGAAAAAACGGAATTTGGGAAAAAATAAAACGGATTTTATAGGGCCCTACCCATAGGCAGCATATGTTGATTTGCTTTTTAGATTTAAAGGGGCTATATGTAAGAATTTCCATGTATTAATCACTTTTTTTTATTGCCAATGTGTGAACAGCTTGTAACGAAACTTAAAAAACGAGGCCTTTCCCGAATCTATCATAGATATAATCTATGAAAGCCTTGTAGACTGATTTTTATGTGAAGGACTCGGGATGTTTTTACTGGGAAAATCAAGAGGATGTGACGTTCCCGGTGTATAGTCTCAAATATACTTTATAAACAAACTATTCATAACAGTGTAATTTTAATCGCCTCATCTGTTCAACATGATGTCAGAGAATCTCAGAGCTGGTGCAAACATATCCCCATCGCTACTGATCAGATGCTTTTTTTAATTGCTGTTTTCTCACCGCTGTCGTTTTTGTTTATTTTGTTATTGAGAGAAAAGCGTGCAGCATATATTTACATGTTAATCTAAACGTCGCTCTCAGCAGAGTGGATGATGTTGATATGTTTAAGCAGTATTTCGCTGCGAGTATAACGGGGCATTGAATCACATTCAGTCGATCAGAGCACGGGCACAAGCAATAAGTTGCTGGCTGCAATTCACTTAATGGCCACTGGTGTCGCTAATATCAAGGGTTTCTGAATTCTACATATAGCCCTTTTAAAGGATTAGTTCACTTTGAAATGAAAATTACCCCAAGATTTACTCTCCCTCAAGCCATCCTAGGTGTATATGACTTTCTTCTTTCTTTCTGAGAAATATTAATAAATATCGTGACGCATCCAAGCTTTATAATGGCAGTGAATGGGGGTCACTAGTACGAGCTGAAGAAAGTGTCTCCATCCACATCCATCCATCATAAATATGTGCTCCACACGGCTCCGGGGGTTAATAAAGGCCTTCTGAAGCGAAATGATGCATTTGTGTTTAAAAAAAAAATCCATGTTTAAAACAAGTTATGAACTCAAATATTGAGCTTCCGCCAGACCACCTTTTGTATTCAAGTTAGTCTAAAGCTAAAGAAACAGTCTGTGTCCATTGTACACTATGCAATATTTTCTGTAAAACACTGATTTGAAAGCTCAAATCTGCACTGTCTCTGACTTTAATTCAGACTGTAAATCACAAATCTGGGCAGAAGGCGTGTGGTGTATTTCAGCCTTCTAGCTGAGGTGCTGTTGCTTCATGATGCGAGTAATTGCGCAACCACTCATAGTAACTGGGAACAACATGTTTACGTGCAGCTCATCTAGTGCTTTTTTTGTAATGGCAGATTTTGAAAAATTATGTACCTATGAAATTATTCCCATATTGTTGGTGTGACGCACATGAGCATGTTTCCAAACATTTGTTTCTGAAGATTGCTATTTAAAGGGCATTACAACACCGACCATGAATTTACAGAAGGATTAAAGAAACGTTTAAAGAGGCCATATCCTACATTTAGTTGCATTAGTATTTATTTCCCTCCTAAAGCCTACTTCCAGATGATCTAAATATAAATGAATATGCAAGTCACACTTAATGAATAAATAATGCCGTGATCAATTTCATACATTTTAGCAGATGCTGTGCTGCTTGATCTTTTCTCTTCACTAACATCAATTTTCTTTAACATTTTTGCTTGTGTCTTTAAATCAGTGGGTGTTTTGGTGATTTTTAGTGGATGTTCAATACCATTAAAAAATTTGGGGTCGGTAAGGTTTTTAATGTATTTGAAGAAGTCTCTTCTGCTCACCAAGGCTGCATTTATCTGATCAAAATACTGTGAAAACAGTAATATTGTGAAATATTTTTACAATTTGAAAGAACTGATTTCTGTTTGAATATATGTTAAAATGTAATTTCTGTGATCAAAGCTGAATTTTCAGCATCATTAGCGTTTAGTGTCACATGATCCTTCAGAAATCATTCTATGATGATGATTTGCTGCTCAAACATTTCTATTTTTGTACAAATTTGATTTTTTTTGATTTTTTTTTTTTTTTTTCCAGAATTCTTTGATGAATAGAAAGTTCTTAAGAACAGCATTTAATTTAAATCTTTAAATCTTTTGTACCATTATAAATGCCTTTACTGTCACTTTTGATAAATATAATGCATCCTTGCTAAATAAAAGTACTAATTTCTCTAAAATAAATTACTGATCCCAAACTTTTGAACGGTAAGTCTACTAATGTCCCACAACACTTTCATCTTCAGTCGTATATGTCTGTAGTTTAATCATTTATAAATAAATTGTGGGATCAAATTAAATTGCAAAGATGTTTTACAAAAATTCCCACTTAGGGATGCACATTTTGCACATTATGAACATTTTGGCAGATATCGATAATTCTTTATATTTAAAAGCCGATAACCAATATATATGCTGATAAATCTAAATCCAAATTTTTATATAATTTGAGAGCCTGATTACAAAATCAAAAGTCTCTCCATTAAAAGCCATGCCCAAAGCCCACAATTATAATGTTCTCATTATAATTTTATGTAGTTTATATGATGTTGCACTTAAAGGATTAGTTCACTTTCAAATACAATTTTCCTGATAATTTACTCACCCCCGATGTCATCCAAGATGTTCCATGTCCTTTCTTTCTTCAGTCCGAAAAGAAATTAAGGTTTTTGATGAAAACATTTCCAGGATTATTCTCTTTGTAGTGGACTTCAATGGCCTCCAAGACGGTTGAAGGTCAAAATTACAGTTTCAGTGCAGATTCAAAGGGCTTTAAATGATACCAAGACGAGGAATAAGGGTCTTATCTAGAGAAACGATCTGTCATTTTCGAAAAAAATTTAAATGTATATGCTTTATGTAAACAAATGATCACCTTCCCAAGTGGCTTCCGCCAAAACCGCACTTTCGTATTCTTCAAAAAGCTTAGGCTGTATGTCCTACGCCTTCCCCATTCTACTTGCGGAAAAAAAACGGAACTGGTGCTGCGTTCGTTCCGTAAGTTGAATAGGGAAGCCGTAGGTGGTTTTGGTTACATTTAGTTACAGTTTACAAATGATCCATTATTTATCGGCTTTAATATATTGGCCAAATTTTCTTATCGGAGCCGATAATGATAACATTAAAAATGAACATATATCGGCCAATACCGATATTGTGGCCGATATATCGTGCGTCCCTAAGTTCCCACCTTTTTCTATTATTTTCTATTATTCTATATATAAATCTTGTGAATGTCTATTTTTTTTTTTTTTTTTTTGGTTCTTGTTGCTGTTTGTAGTGTCACAACCATGAATCCTTCAGCTTATCTAGAATCAATGTTGAAGTCCTGACGAGTGTTTTTCACATGATTGGCATGAGGTCTTTGACCTCTAACTGACCTCTGCTCTGTCCCGCAGCTGAACCCCTGCCACTGATGGAGCTGTGCAGGAGGGCGGCGCGACAGGCTCTGGGTCGCCACCGAATCCATCACATCCAGTCTCTTCCACTGCCACAGACGCTCAAGAACTACCTGCAGTACCAATGAGACACACACAGCCAAAAAACCCACCTGCGGTCACTGGACACGTGCTCGGAAATGATCTGCGCTGCCTGGTGACCTCAGGACTGTAGAAGCTTTGTGCTGTGCACAGATGTTAATTCGAGTGTCGTAAGGACAGACGCTACAGAATTGAGCAGCCAGACGACAAGTATCTCATTTTTATACATGATTATGAGGTGATTGTAACAATAAGGTGTTTGTGTTTGAGAATGACTCATGTCTTCCATAATTTTCTTAAGAGCTGATGATTTAGATTTCTCTTCACTTTTATCTCAAAACTAAGGGTCTAGTTTTCTGGACATAAATCCAGCATGATTTTAAAATTGTATTTGACTAATGCATTTTATTCCCAGATAACAAGTCCTTATTGTTTCAGCAGTCTTCACTAATACACATCCTCAGTGCCTGAGATCTTTTAAAAGCTTTTCTGTTCGTGTTTGTTTGTTTGTTCCCAAGCTGTAATCATGACGAAGCTGATTAAATCGGTTTTCAGATGTTTTGGCGTATAAACGCGAGTATGCGGCTATAAAATGTGCCGCGGCGTCTGTGAAGCAGATTTTTACAGATATGATTTTTATATGAAATTGATGTCTGCCAAAGCAATTTGTGCTTTGTGGCCTCCGGGTGGCAGTGGAAAACCTGCAAGACGACAGACACGACTTTGTTATTTTGTGACTTTTGAAATGTGAATAAAAATAAAACTCAAACGCAGTCTGTTCCTCTTTCATTGCTGTATTCTCACTTGCTTTAAAAATTTTCATTTCAATTTTCATTTCAATTCTGATGTGGCAAGATTTTTGTAAGCCTGTTTTCAGGCATGTCAATCCTGAAAACAGGCATTGACATTGAGTTTTAGCTGAACATACTGATTTATTCATATTTTTCTACCTAATCCATTTTCAGTTTTATAGTTTGCAGAATAATGGTGCCACCTTGTGGGTCTCTGAAGTATGTATAAGGATGACCGGGAAGGTCGTTTTGTTTGGTCTTGGCCACAACAGTATAGGGAACTTGTCCCTTCTCGGTTACCGTACATGTCTCACGCAGTTTTTTTTTTTTTTCCAGTTTTTTTTTTTCTTTTTTCTCATATTTATTTGTATTAAGCGTTTATTTTCCTCCTCTAAATCACTTTTTTAATCCCTATATTTAGTATACTTTAATGTGGTCTACATCATTTTTTTTTTTTTCATTATTGTAATTTGCCATATATATATATATATATATATATATATATATATATATATATATATATATATATATATATTTTTTTTTTTTTTTTTTGACACTGTTCACAGAGAATTTCAAAAGCCTCGCTTACTGAAATCACGTGATAGTTTGATTCGCGCTCCGAATCACTAATTCAAAACAAATGATTCACTAAGGTTTCGAAGCTCAAGCTTCAAACAGCGGGTTTTGAAAGCGCCCATCAAAAGGTAAGGCACGTCAAGATTATTGAGAAACGTAATTATTTGACCATATTGCGATTTCGTGTAAATTCGTATATATTCGTTTTTAGAAAGAAAGGTCCACCGCTAACCCATCAGTGGGACATAAACGCATTTTTTTTGTGGATTGAGCTCCAAGGATTAGGCCTACTCTATACAGCCTATATATACGTTTTATTTGACTTACCGGTATTTTACATTATTTATGAGAGTAATAATAAATTGCAGCTTATACACTGATCCGGCTTATCTGATGTTGTTTTTCTCAGACATCACCGTTATTGTTATTTCTGCCAGACTGACAAGAATGAAAAAAGTCTTTAGAATAATCAGGAGATATTTGGTGTCAATTAAGTGAACAAGTGTTTTAGTGTTAGAAATACTGTTTCTAATGTTTAATGCTGTTGTAGCATTAAAACTTCTGACACCAATAAACACCTTCCAGATAAACTGCTGGGTATGATGATGTTGTGAAAGGCCATGAAAAGACATAACATAGAGTAAGCAAATGTACTAAGACTGTAGTATCAGCAATGGGATGTGATTTACCTGAGAATATGCGACCCCTTTAAGAATGGCACCTGCGCACTCAGGATGCGCAGAAGAGAGAAGCGCGAAAGGCGAGTGTTTGTTCGATCTTCACCCTCACCGTTGGAAGCTCCTCAGAGTGATGTTGTATAATATTTTCAGTCGATGCCGTATATTTCCAGTCTGCATGTGAGAGATGTTCCCAGACTTAAAGGATTAGTTAACTTTCAAATACAATTTTCCTGATAATTTACTCACCCCCATGTCATCCAAGATGTTCATGTCTTTCTTTCTTCAGTCGAAAAGAAATTAATGTTTTTGATGAAAATATTCCAGGATTATTCTCCTTATAGTGGACTTCAATGGCTTCCAGATGGTTGAAGGTCAAAAATTACAGTTTCAGTGCAGCTTCAAAGGGCTTTAAGAGGGAAGAATAAGGGAAGGCGTAGGACATACAGCGTAAGCTTTTTGAAGAATACGAAAGTGCAGTTTTGGTGGAAGCACTTGGAAGGCGATCATTTGTTTATATAAAGCATATACATTTTTTTCAAAAATGACTGATTGTTTCGTTGGATAAAACCCTTATTCCTCGTGTGATATTGTTTAAAACCCTTTGAAGCTGCACTGAAACTGAAATTTTGACCTTCAAGCCGTTTGGAGGTCCATTGAAGTCCACTATTCGGTTGTTAAGGCTGACGTTACACGGCAGCGCTTTCGGAGTCCAAAGCGCTCTATCTCATATCATGGTGCTAATATACACACGCAATATGGTGTAATACTACAAAAAAATTATAATCATAAGCTTAATCTCCATACCAAAATTCCAGATGGCCAGACAGTGATTCATCTTTTATAAATCGTTAAAATATTAATGTCTGTGATGCTGTGAGCATGGAGACTGTTGTGTAGACTGTAAGTATTTAAAATGTTTAACTTTTTAAAATGTTTGATGTTTAATATGAATAAATAGCGCTCATAAATGGCCGTCGATGGCATTCTCAAGTGAAACGAGTCAAGGCTTACGTCACGACTTAACAAACGGATAAGGAGAATAATCCTGGAATGTTTTCATCAAAAACCTTAATTTAATAACTTTTTGACTGAAGAAAGAAAGACATGGACATCTTGGATGACATGGGGGTGAGTAAATTATCAGGAATTTTTTGTTTGAAAGTGAACTAATCCTTTAACATTAACCAGCTCCAGAGTTTAAGTATTTATGCAATGAAACGCGTTGTGTGCTGGTTTATTATTAATCATTATTACCTGTCTCAGCCCGATGAAATGTTATTAATGTGCCAATTTACAGGAGATCTCAGACATCACCAAAACAAATGAGGTGAAAACCGAGAACTTTTGGAGACAAAGATGCTTTTCGGCAACTTGGTTAAACATGATGAGCCAGTAATTTCTGTCAAGAGTATGAACAAAAATTAAACAAACCTTTAAATGCTATATCAAAAAACTCTCAAAATATTTCTAACAGAAAACACATGGTACCTAATTTAAATGTAATTAAAATAATTTAGTATAAATTCAATAACTTATCTTTGAATTTCCCAGATCTGGTGCCCCTTCTACAACAATTCACCAATACTGGGAATATTCCCTTCATCCTACAAGGATAAACTCCAGGTGTAGCAGCTGAAATCTGTGTTCAAAACATTAAAAATGGCGATTGTTAAAGAGGAGATTGAAAACATGAGTGATCCAGAACCATCCAGAATAAAACATGAAGATACTGAGGAACAAACAGGTTGGTGTCCATTCTTGATTCTTCATTGTTGACTGCTGAGAAACATTAAAGGTTTAGTTCAACATATTTATGATACAGAAGTTCATCTAAATTCATCATAACTTTGTATATCTGTTGTCATCCACATTTTTACTGTATTAATACACTAATGACTTGGCATCTACCTGATGTCTGTTGCTTTTTTGCTGTTAAAACAGTTTCAGTTGAACTGATTTTAACCATATAATATTGTTTTTTAGACATGATGGAAGTGAAACAAAGACATAAACTGAATGACGTGAAGGAGGAACATTGCGACTGCAAAACTCAAAGAGAAAATGCCAAAAAGCTGCACACCTGCTTCTCAGTGTGGAAAGAGTTTTTCTTGTACATCAAGTCTCAGTAATCATCTGCTCTGTCACTCTGGAGAAAAGACATTTAACGGTAATCAGTGTGGTAAAAAGTTAAATTCATCATTACAACGAAATAAACACCTGGAAGTTAATTCAGATGAGAGCCTTCACTTGTGTTCTGTCTGTGGAAAGAGTTTTTCAAGGCTGAGCAGTTGTAAACAGCACCAGAAAATACACACCGGTGTGAGAGATTCATGTGTGCTTTGAGTGTGGGAAGAGCTTTACTAGAGCTGAGCATCTGAAACGGCACCAAAGAATTCATACTGGAGAAAAACCTTACCAGTGCTCATCGTGTGACAAGAGGTTCACTATGTCTACACACCTGAAAGCACATCAGCGGGTTCATACTGGAAAGAAGCCACTCCGCTGCACTCAGTGTGGGAAGAGTTTCAGAAAAGCAACCGTTCTCAAAATTCATCTGCGTGTTCACGCTGGAGAAAAGCCATTTAACTGTGATCAGTGTGGTAAAGATTTTAATTCATCGTCAAATCTTAAAGAACATCTAAAAATTCATACAAACGAGAGGCCTTATGCGTGCTCTTTTTGTGGAAAGAGATTTTCACGGATGTCTCATTATAAACGGCATCAGAAGGTACATAGCGGTGTGAGAGATCATGTGTGTTGTGAGTGTGGGAAGAGCTTCGTTACGGACGTCCATTTGAAACGACACCGAAGAATTCATACTGGAGAAAGACCTTTCAAGTGCTCGTACTGTGAAAAGAGTTTCTCTCGGTTGGAGCACCTGAAATCACACGAGCGAGTTCATACAGGAGAGAAGCCGTACTACTGTCCTCCATGTGAGAAGAGCTTTAGACATTTACCAAGCCTTCTCACGCATATGAAAAAATGTAAGAAGTCGTCACAGTGAACAACGTTCATTTTCATGTCAAATACACTGATGAGCCAAAACATTATGACCAATCACAGGTGAAGCGAATGTTCGTTGATTATCTCCTTAACAAGGGCCAAATATTATGGTCTGGGTAGAGAAAACCATCGGTTTTCGTAATGAATAGCTGTGTTTCCATTACCCATCAAATTGCAAAAATTGAAATTGCAAATTGAAAACTATGCCCAATGGAAACACGTTCAATTTCGCAAAAACTCCCATATATTGCAAAAAAGTTTTTACGCTCGAATGAGGATGGTTTTTCAGGCAATTGGAAAAGGAATGTTTCACAGAACTGCAATGGAAACAGTTTTTCGCATTTACTGGTCACCTGGCGTACGTAAAATTTGATCATTCTTTAAAGATGGTGCGGCATGTTTGGATGGAAGGCGAGACAGAGTTCTTCATTAAACTCATAAAAGACAAAAGAATTACGGGACTACTGGATTCTAAACAACAAAGAAATGCCACAATTTATCAAGACCTCGAAGCAGATTTGAGGGAGAAACACTCATAAACACCTCACACATGGCCGCTCCCAAGTAGAAGGGGCTTTTCTTGACATTAATGCTTGGATAACACGCCAACATCTCCTTTTGATTAAAAATAATGGCTAGTGCAGTGGCTGCGATATACTTAAACCTCCTAAAATCCTGTTGCAGAGAGAGAAAAAAAAATGACATTTTAGTTGCATAACATCAGTTAATGGAAATGCCGTCATTACGTCATTATTTAGAAAATAGTCGCAAAATTTTTATGAAAATTCTGTAATGGAAACCCCGCTAAATGTGTTGGATTCAGGAGAAATGGGCAGGAATAAATATCTGAGCAACTTTGACAAGGGCCAAATTGTTATTGTCAAGGCGACTGGGAGAGTATTTCTGAAACAGCAAGGCTTGTCTGTTGCTACCAGTCAGCAGTGGTGAGAATTTACCAACAGTGTCTGAGGAGGGACAAATCACAAACCAGCGACAGGGTGTTGGGCGGCCAAGGCTCATCGATGCACAAGGATAATGAAGGCTAGACGTGGACGGCCATGCATTTGTGCAGCGTTTACCTGAGGAAGTGATGCACCAGGATGAACTGTGGGATGACGACAAGCCGGTGGAGGGAGTGTGATGCTCTGGACAATGTTTTGCTGGGAAACCCAGGGTTTGGTCATTCATTTGGACATCAATTTGACACATGCCACTTACCTAAGCATTGTTGCAGATCTGATATACACCCCTTCATGACAGTGGTGAAAGTGGCCTTTTTCTGTATGCATCCTGCCATGCTGCACACATTGTTCGGGAATGGTTTGAGAAAAAATGAAGAGTTCAAGGTGTTGCCCTGGCCTCCAAATTTAAATTGAGCATCTGTGGGATGTGCTGGACCAACAAGTTTGATCAAAGTTTGAACAAGTTCGGCTCCAGGACTTAAAGATCTGCTGCTAATGTCTTGGTGCCAGAAACCACAGGACACATTCAGAGGTCTTATAGAGTCCATGCCTTCGACGGGTTTGTGCTGTTTTGGTAGCAGGCGGATGATCAACAGCATATTGTACCGGTGGTTATAATGCTTTGGCTCATCGGTGTACATTAAAGTAAATTGTGTGAGATAAGGAAAATATGGAGTTACTTCCAAAAGCACAATTTTATCTAGTTTAATACTGTGAATTTGTTGAAATACTTGGAGAACTAAAAAGACTTGAGAGTTAAAGCTTCATCAGTCAACAACTTTCACAGTGTATAAATAAAGTCATTTGTATGTGTTCTGATTGTACATAAAACTATGAGGAAATACAACAGCTTGATTGACTGAGAATGAATTTAGAAATCAATGAGTTTGAACCATGGACTGTAGTAAATATACTTGAGATGTAAAGTATGTAAAATCAACCCAGACAGAATGAACAGGTCTTGTATCATACAGAGGTTGGTGTCCTGTCTTCTTATTTATTATTGGCTGCTGACAAACACTGAGGTAACAACGTAAGTATACCAATATTGAACAATAAACAAACTGAAAAACACAATTGTTTTCTTTATTTACAGATTGTTAAAAGATTCCACTAAAACCTCTGCATTGAGTTGTGTGTACAAATAAGATGGATTTATGGGACAAAAACAATTCTGATGTTCAGCAATCACTGGTTTATAATTTGAGATCATTTTAATTTAAGTCAAACAACGAAACATGTATCATCTGAATCCACAGATTCATGTTGTTTAATTAGATTTTAAAATCTGCTCCATATTTTCACTTCAACATAAAGAAGCCTTGAAATATCAGACAAAATGTGGAGGGTTAGCACAACTTTCTCATGTACTTCCACTGGACCCACAAAGATAGGCCTACATTTGCACAGTTGTGTGAGTGACATACACTAATTATTAGTTATTATTTATTTATTTATTTACAAGTTAAAAAGTGCATTGACACCCCTGCTTTGGGTCACCTATGCCTGAAAAAGCTGAAAGTACATAATGCACTTTTATCCATAGTCAATTCTCTACACTCCAGTAGGTGGTGCAAATTACATTTTTTGAGGGAATAGATTTAGGAATCAGAACTGCTTAATATGCTGATGAGGGCACATTATGGAAAAGAAGGAATATAGAATATACAATGGAAGTCCTTCAAAACAAAGGTGGATGGTCTATTACATGGGGTTTTAAGTTATTTGTTAGTAAATCAAATTGCATGTCTATTTCTAGAAAATATTCCTGAAAACTCAAACATTTTCTGTTGGAAGTCTGAAAGAGCATCAGTTTTAAGTACTTGAGGTTATGGTTTATAGCAAATCCTGAGGAACATAAAACATGATAGAGAATACAAGCAAAAAAAGTTGAAAAAATGGGTCGTTTCAGGATGTAGATGGGGTGAATATAAAAAAAGTAATAAAAACATTGATGAACATAGGCTAGAGGTATGTTGGAAGTCACCCAAAAATGAAAATTTGATGTTTATCTGCTTACCCCCAGAGCATCCAAAGAGGTGTCTTTGTTTCTTCATAGAACACAAATGAGATTTTTAACTCCAACCGTTGCTGTCTGTCAGTCAAATATGCTAGTGGATGGGAACTTCTACAATAAGGTAAATAAAACTTGCACAGACAAGTCCAAATTAAACCCTGAGCTCGTAGCAATTGATGTCCTAAGACAAGAAACATCGGTTTGTGCGAGAAACCGAACAGTATTTATATCATTTTTTACCTCTAATACACCACTATGTCCAACTGCATTCATCACTCGATTCGTTTGGTCTGATCGCGCTCTGACAGCGGCAGTGATGGCTCGAGTGATGAATGCAGTTGGACATAGTGGTGTATTAGAGGTAAAAAATGATATAAATACTGTTCGGTTTCTCGCACAAACCGATCGTTTCGTGTCTTAAGACATCAATGTGTCGTCACGAGCCGCAGGGTTTAATTTGGATTTGTCTGTCGTGTTTTATTTACTCTTATAAGAGTAATATATAGTCCAAGTTCCCACTGACTTGCATTATACGACTGACAGACGGCAGCGGTTGCAGTTAAAAATCATCATTTGGTTCTACTGAAGAAACAAAGACACCTACATCTTATCAAATTTTCATTTTTGGGTGAACTATCCCTTTAAGACCCATTCTTCTTCTTCTTCTTCTTCTTGTATGATTTAATGGCGGTTGACAAGCCAACTTATTGATGCCGCCACCAACTGGACTGGAGTGTAGCATTGCAAGGATGTAGAAAAAAAAAATTTATTCTACTTTCTAAGGTATGAAAACTAAGAATAAGACCCATTATTGATTGTGGGTGTACAATTTACAGAGCAGCAGCAAAATCAAAGCTCAAAATAAAAAGTGGATTTAATACAGGCTAAAGCGTTAAGAATAAGCACAGGGCAAAGAGGCAAAATCTCTCTGACATATTGAAGACTAAAAAGCAAAACTACTAGGAGTATAAAAGTAATCCAGAAAGAGGTTTTGGATGGACCAAGGGCGTAGATTTGGTTTCAACATTGGGGGGGTTGAGCGTTGGTATGCTGCCTGTTATTATTTTTTTTAATTAAAAAAAATCTGTTTTATGTGTAGCGTTATTGTATAATTTATTTCTTCTCTATCTATCTATCTATCTATCTATCTATCTATCTATCTATCATAACTTTATGGAATTTATCTATAACCATTCATCAAATTCTAACATAACGGAGTGATTCTAAAAAGAAAGAAATTGTTAAATATTGAAACCGCCAGTAGGTGGCAGCGATTCGACGTTTTAATGAGTGAGCTACTTAAATCGTTCATGCAGCCAATTCGTTCAAAAGTCAGATTAATTAAGGAAGAAAAAAACAAACACCGATATGAATACTTTTGTCATTGATAAGACACTATTGAAAAATGAAGTAACAAAACAGACGGCTGTTTTGGTAACTGGTTACAGTTACACTGATAGTTATGGCTAAATTGCAATGGATTAGCTAGCTAAATTATATGTGGAGTGTACCTAGTTATTACAATGTTTTCATACCTCCTTCTCAGTACATGCTTTATTCTTTTTAATGTCCCTCTTTGAAAAGAAGTTTAATATAGTCGGCTGGGCAGCGGTTCTCTTCATTTTTTGGCGCTACCCGTGCTCTCCATTCAAACAGAGCTCCACTCGCGTTGTTTTCATGAAAGTGCAACGCGCATTGGTTGGGCGTTACCAATCGGTTCAATGGAAGGGGGGTACTTTTTTGACTAATTTATTATGACAAACTCATATTCGATTAGAAACAAAATTATTGTTACAAAATAAATGAATTATACATATGTTAGTATAGATCTACTGTGATTTTCATGTTGAAATATTGGGGGGGTTGTAACTGATGGATTTGAATATTGGGGGGTTACCTCCCCCCCATCCCCCCCGCAAACTACGCCCCTGGGATGGACAATAAAAAAGCTTTCTCTACTAGTAGATAAATATAAATATCTTTTGGCGTTGGAGCTGAACACGCAGCAGCCAGAAATACAGCACTGTTTGAACCCGAAATAATTAACTTTAATTTATTTATTTATTAAATAAAGGCGAAACCATCATCCAAGTGAGAAAATGAACACTAGGTGGCCTCATGTGCCTATATATGGTGCGGAACACGTAGAAGAAGTTCCATGTAAAAAAACTATGATAGGTGTGAAAACAATTTGTGAAATTGTGAGAATCAGGATTTCATTTAATAATTTAATGCGTTTTCACACCTATCGTCAAAATCATAGATTGAAGAGCCGGCTAAAGCCGGCTCTTACTCACGAAAGAGCCGGAAAGTTTGCTTATATAATTATATTTTTTTGTGTTGTTCTTTGAATTATTAGTTTGTTTTAAATAAAATTAAAATCACCAGTTCAAGCTTTATTTTTAAAAATGGTGGTTAATATTAATCGACCCATCATGAGGCTGTAGCTGATCGTGTAAGAGTTTCAGTGAAGGATATATGTGGATTATTTTCGCTGGATGCCGTAGGTGAGAGATGATTTCCCCTCCGGAAGTTGCTGTTTAGATTGTGTAGCCTATGAAATGTTGTTTATGTTGTCTGTGTTAGATTTAACTTTAGTTTATATATTAATTCATCCTGTTTCATCCTTATTTAAAAAGCATAGATGAGCTGTCTTCGTATAGAACTGTTTATATGATTCACAATACCAAAACACTTCTGTATTTCTACTAACAAACATGTTCACTTATTTCCGTTTAAATCAAGCAGTTCAATAAAAAATTAAGTTACTTATATTTGATTTTTCCAAATGGTCATCAGTATCACATCACAAGCCCCTCCCACAATAATTCACCATTAAATACTGGGAATATTCCCATCATCCTCCAAGAGAAGGGCAAACTCCAGGTGTAGCAGCTGGAATCTGTGTGACTGTTAAAGATGGAGTTTATTAAAGAGGAGATTGAAGACTTGAGTCCATCATCTGAGGAACAAACCGGTCAGTGTCTAATTTTCATTCTTTGGTAGCTGTAAAACATAAAGAAATGCATCAATATGTTCATAACCTTGTATAAAACAGATATCATCCACATTTTAATGTCACTAAGAAGTGAATGACCGAACTAATAACCTTTGCCACATCAAAGATCTAACGCTGTACTCGACTTGATCGTTTTCTGTGTTCACTTAAATTTTCACAACCGTGAACTGATTCTAAGTAATGTTTATTTTAGACCAAATGGAAGTGATGGAGCAAAGACACAAAGTGAATGAAGTGGAGGAGAAACATGACTTCAAAACACAAGGAACAAAAGCCAAAAAGCTGCACACATGCTCTCAGTGTGGGAAGAGTTTTTCTCATAAAGCAGGTCTCAGTTATCATCTGCACGTTCACTCTGGAGAAAAACCATTCAGCTGTGATCAGTGTGGCAAAGACTTTATTTCACCAGCAAATCTAAAAACACACCTGAAAGTCCATTCAGACGAGAGGCCTTATGTGTGTTCCTTCTGTGATAAAAGTTTCCGTCAGTCTGGAAACCTGAAAGCACACGAGCGAGTTCACACTGGAGAGAAGCCGCACCGCTGTACTCAGTGTGAGAAGAGTTTCAAATGCACCAAAGCGTTCAGTAATCATCTGCGCGTTCACTCCGGAGAAAAGCCGTTCAGCTGTGATCAGTGTGGTAAAGATTTCATTTCAAAATCATACCTCAAAAAACACCTCGCTTTTCACACAGGTGTTAAACCACACTTGTGTTTTCTCTGTGGAAAGAGTTTTTCAAGGCTGGATCATTTCAAACTGCACCAGAAAACACACACTGACCGGAAGGATCATGAATGTGGTGAATGTGGGAGGACTTACCGCTAGATACCTGCAAGTTCACCAGAGAATCCACACTGGAGAAAGACCTTACAAGTGCTCGTATTGTGACAAGAGTTTCAGCGCTTCGGGATACGTGAAAGTACACGAGCGAGTTCATACCGGAGTGAAGCCGTTCCACTGCCCTCCGTGTGGGAAGAGCTTTGGCCAGTTAAGGAATCTAGTGTCTCATATTAAAAAGCATTGTTGTGCGTCACAGTTACCAAATGACTTAAATAGTTTAGATTTGCTGTGAAATGTATGGAAGCTTGTTTCTGTCATGGAATAAAAACATTTAAAAGATATTTGCGACTTTTTATCTCACAATTCTGACTTTTTTTACTTGCAATTGTGAGTTTATCTTGCAATTCGATCTGACTTTTTCTCGCAATTCTGACTTTTTTTTCTGGCAGTTACGAGTTTATATCTCGCAATTCTGATTTCTTTTCTCAGAATTGTGAGATTGCATTTTATAATGTGAGAGGAAAAAGTAAATTTTGACTTTATAACATGCAATTGCAAGTTTATATCATGCAGTTCTGAGGAAAAAGTCAAAATTGTGAGATAAAAAGTTTTATTCAGTGTTTGAAACAAGCTTTCTTAGAAATGTCACAATTTGTGAAGGTATTTTTTTTATGCAGCAATAGGGAACAGCAAAAGTATTGAATCACTTTAATCTTTTATTCTGTGCTGAATGCCTGAAACAGACATATAACAAAAACAAAGTAATTTGTCAAACAATGCCCTCAATTTTTTAACTTTAATGTTTTCATATACATTTCTCTGCAACATAAAAGCTGTCTGTAGACTCTGTATAATGACAAAAATAAAATGACTATTTCATTGACAACATTTTTTTTACTACCGTATTTTTTCCGTAATATAAGTTGCATATTTATCTGAAACGTAATGTGATTTATATAATGCAATTAAAGGGTTAGTTCACCCAAAAATGTAATTTCTGTCATTAATTACTCGCCTTCATGTTGTTCCAAACCAATAAGATCTTTGTTCATCTTCAGAACACAAATTAGGATATTTTGATTAAATCAAAGTTTTTATTTTTTTTTTTTTTTTTTTTTTTTTTTTTACTTTAGCAGAAAGCAACGGAAGCCATGTCCACACTAATACGTTTTTGTTTGAAAACGTATATTTTTCTCTCCGTTTTGGCCTTCCGTCCACACTGAGACGGCGTTTTAAGTCAACGAAAACATAGCTTTTGGAAAACACTCTCCAAAGCGGATAAATTTGAAAACGCCGTCTTCGCGTCGTAATGTGGACTGTGAAAACGGAGGCTTTTGAATACGATGATGCATTTTTAGTCATGTGATGCAGTCATATGACCAATTCAGCCAAGACGCGTCTCCCAGTCTACATTCTCGCTTGCTTTGGCCACTTTATACTCCTGTGTTATTCGCAGCAACAACTCCACCACACTGTCGGTCCATTTAAAGAACTCAGTGCCTTTCCTTGACATTTCCTCAAAGTTTCAAAGAGCCGGAAAGTAAATAAACGCCTAGCGGGAATGACGCAGGTCGAAGCTTTACTCATGCGCAGTAGGGGGATGTAAGCGTTTTCATGCGTTTCAGTGTGGATGAACAACTTTTGGAAAACGTTTGAAAATGATAGTGTGGATGCGGAGCGTTTTTAGACGAATAATCCGGATATATTTGAAAACGGAGTTGTGTAGACGTAGCCGGAATTACCACATTCAAGGTCCTTAAAATAGCCCATGTGACTACAGTGTTTCAACCTTAATGTTATGAAGCAACAATAATACTTTTTGTGTGCAAAAACAAAACACTTTATTCAACAAATTCGTCTCTCCCTCTACGCAGTTAACACGGTGAACGCAGTTCAGTGCTTCCATGTTTGCGTTCGAATGTTGGCTCCGTATTGGTCATAGGACCTGGAAGAACTGCAATGTAAATAGCCTAGGAGAATAACGGGAGAGACGAATTTGTTGAATAAAGTTAATTTTGTTTTGTATATTAAACCTTTGACAAAAATAAAACCATTGCATTGAAATCTGCGTTCACGCCATCATGTTTTGATATAGCTTAAAGAGCTTTACTTTTCCTGCTGTCATCTTTAGATATAAACAGCTACACAAACAGTCATGTCATTATTTCTGTTTTACAAATATTCCAATTATCACAGATTCACAGAAGTATACAAAAGTTTATTATTCAGAATAAATGCTTATGTCTACGTTAAATAGAATAAATCACCTTTTGAAAGATACTGGGTGCTTTTAAATAATGACTGTATCGATTGCATTGTTACACCACTAAGTGGCAACAAAACAAGGGAAGTCATTATGAATCCAATGTTGTTGTTTTTTATTGGTTGTTTAATATTTTTCCTTATGAAAACTGAAAACACTACACTGGAAGTTCAGTTCAGTTTCAAACTGATTTTTTTTTTTTTTTTTTTTTTTTTTTTTTTGCACTTTAAAATGAATACCTAATCTACTAGGTAGATGGTTACATAGAGAATGTTAGAAAATGTTACCTTTGTCCAGCTGGTGCAATTATTTTATTTTATAAAAGGGACTTTTAGGTCACTTGACCTCTAACCTCTAAGCAATAGTTATAATTAGAGTAAAGAAACGAGGACAGGATTTGACATGGTTAATTTGTACATCATTGTAATGTTCAATCATTATTTAACATTTATGGCACTTTTTTTCCAAGTCTTCATTTGTCTTTTTTTTTTATTTATTTTTTTTTTTATTTTTTTTTATTAATATTGCAATAAATATTTTACCATGGTATTATCGTACCATGAGATTTTGATATCGCCACATCCCTAGACTAGTTACAACCGTATAAACAATGTACCCTTGCGTACACATAAAAAGTGAAGTATACTTTGGCCTTAAGACATCAACCTGTTTATCTTTTTCAACCAATATTTGACATCTGACCAGTGTCTTCCTGACGTTTCATTGTTTCCATCCACTTATTTTTATGCACATTTTGGGATATTGCAAAAAAAAAAAATGCTGTACGGAATCGGATGATTTTTTTATGCTATACGAAAACATGCAATGGAAATCATTTAAAATAACTGTTTTGTTATTTTGTGTAGCCTGTTGTAATTTGATGCAAGCTGAATTGTGGATTTGGTCACACGTTCTCATTTCAAGGGCCTGCATACAATATGTCCAATCTGGGTAAAGGGTTATAGGCTAACAGTGTCTGAAAAAGAATGATGAAAATTTCAACCATAGATAATATAGTGAAAGTCATGTTCCAGTTATTGGTGTCAATGGGTCTCATTATCCTGAATTGTTTGTCAGTGTCCATACAATTTAAAACATTAAGAATAATACAACAGTTGCTTATATTTTTTAGCAGTTGTTTCAGTTGATCATTTTATCATTTTGAACAGGTGATTTAGTTTGAGTGAACAAATGACAATAGGTTTATGTATATTAAGGTCCAATGACGAAAGAGCTGTCCAGTCCCCAAAATAATTCATAAGTCCACTACAAACATCCAATAACAATTCAACCACACAGTTATTGTTCACTGTAGGGGAATTTAATGTTAAGACTCAAAGACCAGATATGATGAATGAAGACCCAGAGACAGAGTTTAAAAAAACAGTAAAAGACATTTTTACTGAAGAAAAGCAGTTTCATCAGCAGAAGTCAGCTTCAACTCTCACAAGCAGTTCGTAGGCCGCTCTGCACACTTTCACATTTCCACAACAATTAACAGAGTCCACTAACATTATTACTTCAGGTTAAATGATTCTGATTTGCTAAGAAATAGATAAACTTAGAAATTGTCCACACATGGACTGATAGGCACACGCACATCTCCAGCAATTATCTGGATGACACAAAGACCATAGTTTAGTCATGGGGTGATCTAGGTCACAGATATGCGTTTCTGGGCGCCACTTTGCCCACCTCTCCAATACAGGATCTGTAACAAAAATACTAACACACAAACACAGATACATAGTCTCTTTTTTAAGGTTGAAGTTGGCTGAACTTCATATTTCCCCAAAACATACTGATAACATGTTCTCACTCACAACAGGTATAGACAATATTCATCATTATTCTCTAGTGTTTGAAGATGAAAAGGAAAATAAATGCTTTAACATAAATTGAAGATGACATACTCAAATAATGTAATATTTACAAGGATAAATGTTGATTAATAACTTGATTATAAATCACTCAAGAGATAAATATTGGAGCAGTGGATTCCAGAATCAAACCCCTTCAGCACAAGAGTGAATGTCACTAGCTGCTAATCCACCATCACACACAACATGACTCAATGTAATGACTCAAAAGATTATGGATAAGAAAACAGAGAAATTAAATAACAAACAAAATATTACAAATGGCAAATATAAAAATGTCTTTATATAACAAAGAACAGTGAAGTGTGCAGATCTTTGTTATCTGATAGGAAATTAAACAAAAGACAAGTCTAAAAAAGGCAAATGTTGGTTGGTATTTATATCACATATTGAAATTGAAACAAAAAACAAAACAAAAAAATACATACACTTTAAACCTCTGCATTCTTTTCAAAACACAAGGCATATTTTAGTTCCCTATACAAAACATTATTTTACACAGTATAAACAGACAATTTAACTTTATACCTGAAAAGGGGGAGTAATTCATGTTTCCCCACATCCAACTTTATACGGAATGAAGAAATCCCCTTATTGTTTGACAAAACACCAGTAATTGATTGCACACCTTATTTTGCCTATACAATTGATCACAAATCACCCAAAAATTAACAAGTGACATGTTTGCATTTTATAAACATTTTAAACACATTCATATAAATGTAGATGCTTTAAATGTTTGCTTACATGAATTCATAGAATTATGAATTTGTTTAAATAAGTCACACTTGCATTCTACCCTGAAACCGCTCTCATGAATAAATGCTTTGGGATTTTATGAACCTTTAAATTCATTTGATGTAATACAATTTAGAGCAAATGATTATAAAATAAAAGATTTTTGTTTATAAGGGGGGGTCATCTTCTATATCTATTTATCAGTAACCCTGCTGCTACCCCTGCTGCTACTCCTACTCCTACTCCTACTCCTATCACCACTGCTGGTCCTGCTGCTGCTGCTGCTGCTGCCGCCACTTTTGCTGCTGCTCCTGATTTAGCTACTTTTACTGTTCCAAATGCTAATAATGTTCCTATGCCTAATATTCCCAACCACCACACTGCCTCTCCTCCTCCTCCTCCTCCTCCTCCTTCTCCTCCTCCTCCTCCTCCTCCTCCCCTCCTCCTTCTCCTCCTCCTCCTCCTCCTCCTCCTCCTCCTTCATTCACTGTAAATAACATATATGGCAAACATATTAATTTATAGATAGATGAATGAATGGATGGATAAATATGAATTACTCATTACTTACTTTCAGGAGGTTCTTCCTTGCTGCTTCTTCTCCTCCGCATTTTGCCTGTGAGTTTAATTTGATCTGTGAAGTTAAAAGATAAATGCTTATTTTCATCATATCTTCTAATAATGCATTTCTGTATGAATCAGCATGTTTGTTTAAAGTTTCGCTCTTTCTGTTACAGTAATATCCAACAGCATGCAAATGTTCCTGTTGTGTTTCTCCTTTTTAAAACAGAAACACTTAATACATTGTTAGCAAACTGCATGATTATATATGTACATTTCTGAAATTACATAATTTGGACACAGTCACCTCACCTCTGATAACAGATTACTCTAAATTGTAATGCTGTCATGCATTCTCTGTAAAGCTGCTTTAAAACTATATGTACTGTGAAAAGCACTATACAAATAAATGTGAAATGAAAACTGAATTCAAAAACATGAATTGTACTTTATTTGTTAAATATATTTTTCATATTTTAATTTATTTTATTATAATTTTTGACATATTTTATCATTGTTCACACAAATAATTAAATATGTTTTGAGGTATAGCCACAGTTGGGGAAAAAAACTTAGACTCTTTTACAAAAGCTTAATATTTTAGTGCTGCATTTGACACTACTTCAGTGTTACTTTTACTGTTTGTGAACATATAAACACAGAGTGTGTGATCATTTTAACAGGGTTTAACTTTTTTTTTACACAACTTTTCTTCTTTTTTTACACAACAATGCTTAAGCATCTTATGACAGTTATCTCCAATCATAAATTATGCTATTTTTGATCATATTTGCCACTATTTCAGAAAAAAAAAAAAATTCTGCATATGCACTAATACCACTTTTTCCAGAACAAGGCTGATCCCGATACTTTTATTTTTGGTTCATGCCAATGCCGATTCCTGTATTTTTATTGCATTGTAATTTTTAAATATATTGGGTAGAGGCTTAATTTGTTTAGCAAATATATGTTTCCCTTCAGTTATTTTCACGCTTATTTGAGCCTGTTAAAATGTATTTTAAGAGCTTATGTTATTTTCACTAATTATTTTATATCATATTATCTTTCATTTTGCACAGTGCATATTTAGAGCTGCTCCAGCAGGGCTCAATGCTATAAGGATTGGGTCAGTGGTTCAAATAGTTAGATACTACACTACAGCAAAAACTACTAGCCTAATTAATGTAAATTTAAAACATTATTAAAGACAAGCAAGCAGTCAATAAAAAAATAAGAACAAATAATCAAATTACAAATATCACAAATAAATTCAACAGAACAAATGTAGTGTACAACGGGGCTAAAGGCACACCTTAAGAAAAATGTGCTTTTCACTACTCTCAAAGTGTATGATTGCAGGAAAAATATATACAGGTCCTTCTCAAAAAATTAGCATATTGTGATAAAGTTCATTATTTTCCATAATGTAATGATAAAAATTAAACTTTCATATATTTTAGATTCATTGCACACCAGCTGAAATATTTCAGGTCTTTTATTGTTTTAATACTGATGATTTTGGCATACAGCTCATGAAAACCCAAAATTCCTATCTCAAAAAATTAGCATATTTCATCCGACCAATAAAAGAAAAGTGTTTTTAATACAAAAAAAGTCAACCTTCAAATAATTATGTTCAGTTATGCACTTATAACACTTGGTCGGGAATCCTTTTGCAGAAATGACTGCTTCAATGCGGCGTGGCATGGAGGCAATCAGCCTGTGGCACTGCTGAGGTGTTATGGAGGCCCAGGATGCTTCGATAGCGGCCTTAAGCTCATCCAGAGTGTTGGGTCTTGCGTCTCTCAACTTTCTCTTCACAATATCCCACAGATTCTCTATGGGGTTCAGGTCAGAGAGTTGGCAGGCCAATTGAGCACAGTAATACCATGGTCAGTAAACCATTTACCAGTGGTTTTGGCACTGTGAGCAGGTGCCAGGTCGTGCTGAAAAACGAAATCTTCATCTCCATAAAGCTTTTCAGCAGATGGAAGCATGAAGTGCTCCAAAATCTCCTGATAGCTAGCTGCATTGACCCTGCCCTTGATAAAACACAGTGGACCAACACCAGCAGCTGACATGGCACCCCAAACCATCACTGACTGTGGGTACTTGACACTGGACTTCAGGCATTTTGGCATTTCCTTCTCCCCAGTCTTCCTCCAGACTCTGGCACCTTGATTTCCGAATGACATGCAAAATTTGCTTTCATCCGAAAAAGTACTTTGGACCACTGAGCAACAGTCCAGTGCTGCTTCTCTGTAGCCCAGGTCAGGTGCTTCTGCCGCTGTTTCTGGTTCAAAAGTGGCTTGACCTGGGGAATGCGGCACCTGTCCACCTGTCTGACTCAGTCCACTGCTTCCGCAGGTCCCCCAAGATCTGGAATCGGTCCTTCTCCACAGTCTTCCTCAGGGTCCGGTCACCTCTTCTCGTTGTGCAGCATTTTTTACCACACTTTTTCCTTCCCACAGACTTCCCACTGAGGTGCCTTGATACAGCACTCTGGGAACAGCCTATTCGTTCAGAAATTTCTTTCTGTGTCTTACCCTCTCGCTTGAGGGTGTCAATGATGGCCTTCAGGTCGGCAGTCTTACCCATGATTGCGGTTTTGAGTAATGAACCAGGCTGGGAGTTTTTAAAAGCCTCAGGAATCCTTTGCAGGTGTTTAGAGTTAATTAGTTGATTCAGATGATTAGGTTAATAGCTCGTTTAGAGAACCTTTTCATGATATGCTAATTTTTTGAGATAGGAATTTTGGGTTTTCATGAGCTGTATGCCAAAATCATCAGTATTAAAACAATAAAAGACCTGAAATATTTCAGTTGGTGTGCAATGAATCTAAAATATATGAAAGTTTAATTTTTATCATTACATTATGGAAAATAATGAACTTTATCACAATATGCTAATTTTTTGAGAAGGACCTGTATGTTTATATTGAACATTGATGGAGAAATTTTGTGTGAAATTAATTAATAAAAGTGGTTTACTTTGTATAAAATCTTATAAATGAGATTTTATACAAAGTAACACGGGGTAAAAAGCTCCCCAGCATGGGGTAAAAGGCACGCGGTATTCATACAAATACTTTAGCTAAAATAATATGTTTTTAATAATGTCTAGGTTAATACTTGTTCAAAAGAATCATTTTAGCAAAGTTTGCACTATTTTCTGTTTATTTTTATATAACAAAAGTAACACTAAACAGTTAACAAATTTATGCATAAATCGAAATTTGATTAAAAAATGAGAATCAATAGCGCTTTTCTGGGTACTCAAAGTGCTTTACACATGTGGAGGGATGAACTTGGGTTGAAAGAGGAGATAAAGTGAGGAGGTTACTGTACACAACTATTGATAAAATGATCTGGTGATAACTTACAAGTGAGATTATTAGCCTATATTGGGCTGTGGCTGTTAACAATTTTTTTTCTAGTAATTAATCCAAACACTGATGATAAATGTGTGTTTTGTGGATCTAGAGAGAGAAAAAAAAAAAAAAAAAAAAAAAAAAAAATATATATATATATATATATATATATATATATATATTTTTTTTTTTTTTTTTTTTTTAGTGCTTTCACTATGAGGTTGATTTACCACCTGAGGAGCATAAATTCTCTTCAGAGTTCTCAGTGTGTGTGTGTGTGTGTGTGTGTGTGTGTGTGTGTGACATATCAGGACACAAATGTGTATAATGACATGAGTATGACATAGGTATTACAAAAAGAGGTGACTTATGAGGACATTACCCCATGTCCCCACTTTTCAAAAGGCTTATAAATCAAACAGAATGAGTTTTTGTTAGAAAGTAAAAGTGTGCACAGTTTCCTGTGATGGGTAGGTTTAGGGGTAGGGGTAGTGTAGGGGATAGAAGATACGGTTTGTACAGTATAAAAACCATTACTCCTTTGGAATGTCTCCACAATTCACAAAAACGAACATTTTTCATTCATTCATGTTTTTTTTTTTTTTTATTATTATTGTTATTAATAACGCCAACAGTCCTTCCCACTGAAAGCTGCGCGGATTATCAAACAGATATAAATACGACACATTAGGACATAGCCTAAAGGTCTATGCGACAAAAGAGAAAGTAACCGGTGCATTGTTTCGAAATGTCTCTTGGCAGCGCACCAGTTCCAATAAAAAGATAGCCTATGTTTCAGTCTATTTTACATACTTTTAAATTTTCGCTGCTGTTAAAAAAAATCTTTCATTTCGCCGTTACCACAAACAAGCTGCGTATATAGCCGCTTGAATCTGAGCGCAGCAGGAGCTCCAGGTTAAACCGTAGAATCATAAGTGGTTTGCTGTTGATGGCTGTCGTGACACTCACAAACAGCGCTTAACACGCACTTTGGCCAATACAACCTGAAATATATTATTATTAAAAACTTTCCATCAACTTCGGTAGGCTCTACACAAAGGAATTACTGATCTCCTGATAACTGATGTCGAATTTGTATTCGATCGTTTGTTGGTAAAATGTGAGACCTGGTGAGCTCAGCCATAGGTTCAGCCATAGATTCCCGACCACTGGGCTAAAACATCTTCATTTGAACGTGTGTGGTGTGACCGTTTTCAGTAGGCCTAAGCCCGAAATTAAAGGAATTGGGTAAATTTGACCTGCTGGAGGTTTTAGGTAGGATAAATGCCTCGTTTTTTAATCTGGTTTTATTTAAGCAATTTTTTTTACAGGGGGTTGTAAATAACACAATTTTAGTAAAAGTCAATGACTGGAAGACTTATTAAAAATCTGTTGTGTACATTTGAAAAAAGCCATGGGTAAATTTTACCCCATAGCGGTTCTGTCAAACACGTTAATCATCAACATTTCTGCCATTTTGGTCGGTTGGTTTTGATTATTCAGAAAGTTTTAAACCCCATGTAAAGAACAACATAAACCTAAATAACATCTAACTTCTGTCTATTACATGAAGAATAGCCTAAGCTTTGAACTTACCACTAAATATGTGCCTGTTTAATCACCCAGTGTTAACAGGTTTAAAGCCTCGGAATGGAGTCTCTTCTCTTTTTTACTTTCAGTTTACTTTAGGCTCGCTGCAAACCACATCTCTGGAGCTCAAGGGTGGAGCTTAACCTGTTTAACCCAGGGCCCATATAAAGCCGCTCAGAGTAAAATTTTAGTCTTAAGTGTGTCAAAATTCTAAGAATTATGTAATTTTACTCTTATTCTTAGACTTAAGAATAAGTATGATTCATAAAGGTTCCTAAGTGTCAAGACTAGGTCTTAGCTCCTAAATTATTTAAGAGAGCTGGAGAGGTCTCTTAACTCTTTAAGAGTAACAAGATGGCAGCAGAGAAGAGGAGACTTGCTTTCCAATGAAGATATGCTGTATTGGAGTATGGTGACATGGAGTTGATAAAATACAATTGATTGTCAATTATTTTTGTAACTGACCTAAGAAATTTAAGAACTTAAAATAAATGTAATAAATTTAATAAACATTACTTAAACAATAATAATGAATATACAAAAATTAATACATTTAAAAGATGCTGTATGCGATTTCTCAAATTCGTTGTTGAATACTGTTGATATTTGAAACCAACCCAATCAAACACCTCATTCTCTAGCGAGTGTCAGTGTGCAGTAGTTTACCTGCAAAACTCTCACTGTCTGGCCTCTGTTACACACGTAATGAGAGTGGATGTCTGTTTATCACAGCTGACGCACAACAAAATGCTTAATGAAAAATAAAGCGCAGATGTTGAACGAACGTCAAGGAAGCACAAAAAATGAACATACACACAAGAGTAAATACAAACAAGAGTTTCTTGTTAATCGCAAACAATTTAGCTTAAACCATCAAAATATGAGGAAAATATTTTTATTTTTATGTTTATATTTATTTTTATGTTCATAATTTCTTTGTATGACAGCCTGGCCAAATATAATTTCATTATCACACATGGAACAATTGACTCCAAGCACAGCTACATGATATGCTTACATCTTTTAACACATTTTTAAAAATATTTGAATTAAGGTTGAAGATGTCAGTTTTCATATGGCTGGACACACTGGCGTAGGAACCGGGGGGGACGGGGGGGACGTGTCCCCCTCAATATTGGAAAATGCTGCATGTGTCCCACCCAAAAATTAGCCTATACACCGCAGGAACAAAAACTGTACATTTTGAACTTTTATTTTGAATACGCGACGAAGAAGATATTCGGTTTTGTCAGTCAAACCCAGAGTGATTTCATTCATGTTTGAATAATCACCATTCGCCAATCACCAGCTTCATATTCTTCACTTTTCACCTATAGTCGGACTCGGAGCATCTGATTGGTAGAGAGAAGTCAACATTACACTACGAACATTCAAATACGTTATTGGTGCGCACCAGCTTTGAACGACTCGACTTTGTATGAGGTAAATTAGTCTCAGTCAAGCGGTTTAAATTAACAAGCTTTTTAAAACTGAATTATGGATACGAGGCATGACATTAAATCAACAGTGGAATTTTGTATGGCACGTATGTTATGCTTTGCGAGAGGAGGTTAACGTTACGTTAGGTAGATAGCCATATAGCGGGCAATCGATTTCTCTGTGTTAACCTTAGCAAAAGTAAAACGTTCTGTCATCTCTTTTCAGCATAATGCCACCACAGAAAAAAATAAAACCAAAGGAAATAACGTTGCTGAAGTTTTTTACAAAGAGTAAGGTTAGTGTAAATAGTTATAATACAACACATTTTACACAAGGACAGGGCGACATCATAACCTTCATTTACCAAGCCTATATTTACATTAAAAAATTATATAATTTGTCATCAGGAGAAGGCTGGTATTATCAGGAAAGAGGCAGGTGAGGAAGGAGTGGCACATGAAGTAACAGGTGGAGGTTGTGAGGTGAGGTCTTAAAAGGAATTAATGATGACTATGAAAGTTTTTGCCTTTTATAAATTTTTCACATACAGAAGAGCCCACGATAAACATAACTGACCATGTATAAGTCCACTATTACTTTGTTTGCAATATCATATTGGCTACATTTGTTAATTTATTAGGAGAGCCATGATGCAGCCATGGACGAGACAAAAGGAGAGGCAGGTGGCACAGCAGGGTGTGAGGTGAGGTTTTAAAATGTAGAGGACAAAAATATCAAAATGTAAAAAAAAAAAAAAAAAAAAAAACTGTCATAAAACCTGTAATATTGGGAGCCCAAACTTAAGTTTGGTCTTATTTTAAAGAAGACCCTTGGCAGATTTTTTGTTGAAGCCAAACTAAGTTTAAAAAGTGAAACCAAAAAAAAAAGTTATAGATCTTGATGTTTACAAAAATGATATATTAATAATATTTTATAGAAAATATATATATTTTTATGAAACAGAATTTTAAACAGTAAACTCTAAAACTAAAAAGCCATAAATCTAAAAAAAAAAAAAAAAAAAAAAAAAAAAGTTGTGTTCCAAATTTGAGGTTGATATCTCAAAAAAATAGCTTTCTGTCAGTTTGTTTGGGTGCAGTGCCAAAGTTTCCCCATTAGATGCCAGCAAAACTCCACTGATTCACACAGTGTTTGGATTTATGATTTGCAGTACAGTTGAGTTTTTCTCTCTCAAATATTACAAGCACACCCACACAATTTTTTATAACACACATACAAACCAATACCAACACACCCACACAGTTATAGCTGCACAATTTATCCAATTGTCTTTATAATAAGCAGAAGCCGTAAAGAGGAATAAAGTGAGTATGGACGTTGATTCATAATGGCCAAAATGTCCCCCCCAATGTCAAAGTGGTTCCTACGCCCCTGGCTGGACATCACATTTGGCCAATACTCTATGGCAGTTCATTGACTTTCCAACTGACCATCAATGTGGCAAAAGAAAACCACTTTTATGTTGACTGTGGGCTTTCCTGCAATTGTTGGAGCCGTTGATGAACTCATGTCATGACACATCATTGCTCTAACTGTAAATGAGGAGACATATATCAATAGAAAAAGATTCCACACCATCAATACTAATTTGAGATAATTTGCACAATGCAAAGCGTGCTTTTAAATAAATTTAAATATTAAAACGTTTGTGTTTTTTTTTTAAATTATTTTTTATAGTAACATTAAATTATTGGTGTTGTGCTGCTGTGACTTCACCCTTCCAGGCTCGCTATTGGCTGATTCAGAGGTTGAGGGCGGCCATTTTGAGTTGACATCATTGTAGTCCTTAGTTCACAACACTTAAGTCAGCACTTAAGAATCCGTCTTATACTTTACTAAAAGTTGCTTTTAGCTTCTTTATAAAAGTCTCCTACTCTTAGAAAACTCATACTCTGTACTAAGAAATTTTTGACACTTAAGTCAAAACTTAAGACTATTCTTAAGAGCATTTCTGAGAAGTTTTATACATACGGGCCCAGGTGTCCCTCATACATCCTGAAAAGTGAAGCTGCGGGCTCTTTGATCGCCCCCTGGTGGCTGGATGCAGTACAGGTCATAAACCTCGCCCTATCCATTCAAACTAACGGGAATGAGTCAAAAAATAAATAAATAAATAAATAAATAAATAAACAAATACAATTTTCCAAAAGATGGTTTTGGTCATTTAAGGTAGTTGTTATCACGCTGATATATGAAGAGTTTGGTTCCAAAACGCAATAACTCCATTTTGATTAATTTGAGTAAAAAGGTGTTTTCTTTACCAAGAAAGTGGCAAGATGAAAACCACTATTTTCTGTTTCAAACTTTCACATAGCATCTTTTGGTTATAAAAACATAAAAAATTCAAATCTACATTTTGATTTTAAAAAGTTTATTATAAAAACGTATTATTTTTTTCCCCAAAATGCAATAAATCCATGACACTTTTTTTCAAAATGCAATTAATCCATCAATATAAAAGTTATTTTTCAAATTGAAAATACACAACAAAGTAAGTTGATTCATATACATGACAGAGTCTCAACTTTGCCAATATTTATCTTATATACAGGCATTTTACTAAAAATACATTCAGCCGTCGCTCCCAAAATGAATCTTGTTAAATTATTTGTCATTACCGATTAAAGAGTATCTGGCGCCACCGCACGGTTAAATAAACACATTTGCCGAGTACATTGGTATTAAAAACGGCTTTTAAAAAAGCCTTCAATGTTTACAGTGGGTGGAATGGAGCGCTGTGATCGGTTGAGCGGATATATCGCGTTCTGCAGAGAAGGGAGACTGGCGTTTGTCGCGTTTTGGAAAGAAAGGGAGAAAACATGACAGAATAACACGACGGATATCGCATTTTGCGCAAAATTAATAAATGACTTTTCAATACCGACCAGATACAATACTGATTTTGGTGGAAACTCAATTTTTTGAAAATGGCGTTTATCGCGTTTTGGAACCAAACTCTTCATATATTCAATTGTTCGTTTTTGTGATAAGTTTGATTTTAGCTAGCAATTTGATGCTATAGAAACTGTGATTGACAGCTGTGACCACACTGTTAAAAAAAAAACTGTCAAATTTACGGTAAAATACCGGCAGCTGTGGTTGCCAGGAATATACCGTGAAAAAAATGTGGAATCTGTAAAAGACAATACGGTATACTGGTTTTGTAACCCTAAATTTTACAGTAGACAACGTATTTTTTTTTTTAACCAAAATCATGGTAGAAAAAAAAACAAATATATTTGTCAATTATACAGTAATTTTATGTAAAAAATGCAACTTTCCATAGCTTTTTACGGATATTTGCAGTAAAAAAAAAGTTATAATATAATAATATATATAGTAATTTGTTGTTAATTTAACAGTAATAGGATAGACCCTATTATGGTAAATAGCTGTAAAAATAACAGAAATATGTTAAACTTTATTAAAACCTTTGACAGTAAAAAACACAGTGAAATTGTATAACAAATTACAGCATTTTATTTTGACCAGATGCATTTTACGGTAAATTCCTGGCAACCACAGCTGCCGGTATTTTACCGCTAAAAATACAGTACAATATAAGGAACATAAATAGTTTACCGTTCATTTTACATTTGCAACCGCTAAATATAGAAAAATCTAAAGATGCTCATATATAACCAAGGTAGTGAATATTACTGATAAACAATGAGAAAATTTGACATACCATTTGAAAACAGACTAAACATATCATTTTCTCTATTCCTACCAAACAGCATAGATACAGCATGTGTCCATATATATGGCTGGTAATCCATGGAGAAATTAATAAACATGAAACAAAAAATGACCTGCCCCTGACCGATCAACAGTAATGAGTCACTGGGTCCTGCCTTGGTGAAGGAAAGCACTCAGTGGAGTTTCTAATGCGCATGGTGTCGAAGATACAAGCTCTGCAGGAGTACTTCAATGTCCATCAGGAGTTCACTTTGGATGGCAGGATCCCCTCTGCAGCAAAAAAATGGATAAAGTTTCAAAAGTTTGATCAGTGCTTGAGCAAAATGCACAGAAATGAACAAAACGTGCTGTCAAAAACAGATCTAATGATAAATGATTTCTTAGGTGTAAAGTATGCAGTTCTTAAAGAATTAGTTCACTTTTAAAAAAACTTTTGCTGATAATTTACTCACCCCCATGTCATCCAAGATGTCCATGTCTTTCTTTCTTCAGTCGAAAAGAAATTAAGGTTTTTGATGAAAACATTCCAGGATTTTTCCCTATATTATGGTCTCCAATGGGACCCAAACGGTTCAAGGTCCAAATGACAGTTTCAGTGCAGCTTCAAAGGGCTTTAAACGATACCAGACGATGAATAAGGGTCTTATCTAGCTAAATGATCACTCATTTCAAAAATAAATAAAAAAGTTTACGTTTTATAAGCACAAATGCTCGCCTTGCTCTGTTCTGTGACGCACGTTCGTGATGTCACGTAATACGCAATTACGTTGAAAAGGTCACGCTTGAAAAATTTCTGTCCTGAAGAAAATTTTCTTTTAGGCTTTTTAATATTAAAGCACCCAGGATACACACACGAAATGGGCATTTTAAACGATAAACTGACACAAATACATTTGAATATGTGGTGTATATGGTCCTCCTTCCGCACATTTGTAAACACGTCAACTTGACCTTTTCAACGTAATTGCATATTACGTGACGTCACGAACGCGCATCACAGAACAGAGCAAGGCGAGCATTTGTGCTTATAAAACTTAAACTTTTTTATTTATTTTTGAAATGAGTGATCATTTCGCTAGATAAGACCCTTATTAACATTTCTGTACATTTTGCTCAAGCACTGATCAAACTTTTGAAACTTTATCCATTTTTTTGCTGCAGAGGGGATCCTGCCATCCAAAGTGAACTCCTGATGGACATTGAAGTACTCCTGCAGAGCTTGTATCTTCGACACCATGCGCATTAGAAACTCCACTGAGTGCTTTCCTTCACCAAGGCAGGACCCAGTGACTCATTACTGTTGATCGGTCAGGGGCAGGTCATTTTTTGTTTCATGTTTATTCATTTCTCCATGGATTACCAGCCATATATATGGACACATGCTGTATCTATGCTGTTTGGTAGGAATAGAGAAAATGATATGTTTAGTCTGTTTTCAAATGGTATGTCAAATTTTCTCATTGTTTATCAGTAATATTCACTACCTTGGTTATATATGAGCATCTTTAGATTTTTCTATATTTAGCGGTTGCAAATGTAAAATGAACGGTAAACTATTTATGTTCCTTATATTGTACTGTATTTTTAGCGGTAAAATACCGGCAGCTGTGGTTGCCAGGAATTTACCGTAAAATGTATCTGGTCAAAATAAAATGCTGTAATTTGTTATACAATTTCACTGTGTTTTTTACTGTCAAAGGTTTTAATAAGGTTTAACATATTTCTGTTATTTTTACAGCTATTTACCACAATAGGGTCTATCCTATTACTGTTAAATTAACAACAAATTACTGTATATATTATTATATTATAACTTTTTTTTTACTGCAAATATCCGTAAAAAGCTATGGAAAGTTGCATTTTTTACATAAAATTACTGTATAATTGACAAATATATTTGTTTTTTTCTACCATGATTTTGGTAAAAAAAAAATACGTTGTCTACTGTAAAATTTAGGGTTACAAAACCAGTATACCGTATTGTCTTTTACAGATTCCACATTTTTTTCACGGTATATTCCTGGCAACCACAGCTGCCGGTATTTTACCGTAAATTTGACAGTTTTTTTTTTAACAGTGCAGTGTCTCATATTAAAAATCATCGTTGTCCGTCACAGTTACCAAAAGTAAATAGTTTAGAGTTGCTGTGAAATGTATAGAGGTTTGTTTCTGCCACAGAATAAAACAAGATATTTGCGACTTTTTCTCTCATAATTCTGACTTTTTTTTGCTTGCAATTGTGAGTTTATTTATTCGATCTGAGTTTTTTATTTTTTTTATTTTGGCAGTTACGAGTTTATATCTCGCAATTCTGATTTCTTTTCTCAGAATTGTGAGATTGCATGTTATAATGTGAAAGGTAAAAAAAAGTAACATTTGACTTTATTACACGTAATTGCAAGTTTATATAATGCAGTTCTAAGGAAAAAAAAGTCAAAATTGTGAGATAAAAAGTTACAAATACATTTTTTTTCTTTTTTATTCAGTGTTTGAAACAAACTTTCATAGAAATGCCTCACAATTTGTGCAGGTATTTTTATGAAATACTAGGGAACAGCAAACGTATTAACCTATTCAAGTATTAAAGAATTACTTTAATCTTTTATTCTGTGCTGAATGCCTGAAACAAATATATAACAAAAACAAAGTCATTTGTCGGTATGAAACGATGCTCTCAATTATTCTAGGCTACTTCATTTTTAAAATTTTCTTTCTGTGAAAACTGTTTTCTTATACATTTCTCTGCAACATAAAAGCTGTCTATAGACTCTGTATAATTACAAAAATAAAATGACTATTTCATTGACAACATCTCTGTAGTTTTTTTTTTACTACCATATCTTTTCCGTAATATAACTTGCATATTTATCTGAAACGTGCTGCGATTTATACAATGCAATTAAAGGGTTATTTCACTCAAAAATGTAATTTCTGTCATTAATTACTCACCCTCATGTCGTTCCACACCCATGAGATCTTTGTTCGTCTTCAGAACACAAATTAAGATATTTTGATAAAATCCAAGTTTTTTTTTTTTTTTTACTTTAATAGAAAGCAACGAAATTACCACATTCAAGGTCCAGAAAAGTAGTAAAAACATCGACAAAAGCCCACTACAGTGTTTCAACCTTAATGTTATTAAGTGACGAATACATTTTGTGTGCAAAAACAAAACGACTTATTCAACAAAATCGTCTCTCCCTGTACGCAGTTGAACGCAGTTCAGCGCTTCCGTGTTTGTACCCGAATGTCGGCTCAGCATTGGCCGGCTCTTGCGTCAACATCACACGCATGCGTTGTGCTGCTCATGTAAACAGCATCTGCCAATACTGAGCCAGCATTCTGACATAGAACCTGGAAGCGCTGAACGTTATTATTGTTTTGTATATTAAACCTTTGACAAAAATAAAATCATCTCATTCAAATCTACGTTCACGCTGTCATGTTTAGAAATAGTCTAAAGAGATTCACTTTTCATGCTGTTATGTTTAGATATAAACAGCTTCACAAACAGTCATTTCAACCACATGGTCTCATTATTTCTGTTTTACAAATATTCCAATTATCTCAGATTCACAGAAGTATACAAAAGTTTATTATTCAGAATAAACGCTTATGTCTACGTTACCAATCAAAATAGAATAAATCACCTTTTGAAAGTAACTGGGTGCTTTAAATAACGACTGTATCGATTGCATTGTTACGCCAACAAGTGGCAACAAAACAAGGGAAGTCTTCAACTTATTTTTTTTTTTATTATTATTGGTTGTTTAATATTTTTCCTTATGAAAACTGAAAACACTACACTGGAAGTTCCTGTTTCAAACTGACTTGTTTTGTTGCTGGTGCAATTTATTTTATAAAAGGGACTGTTATTTGACCTCTAACCTCTAAGCAACAGTTAAAGTATAAAGAAAAGAGGACAGGGTATGACATGGTTAATTTGTACATAATTGTACTGTTCAATCATTGTTTAAAAGCTGTAAAGCTGCTTTGAAACAATTACAAATTGTAAAAAGCGCTATATAAATAAATTTGACTTGACTTGACTTGACTTTAAAATTTATGGCACTTTTTTGTCTTCATTTGTCTTTTTTTTTTTTTTTTTTTAATATCACAATAAATATTGTACCATGGTATTATTGTACCATGACATTTTGATATTGTTACATCCCTAGACTAGTTACAACCCATATAAACATCTTTGTATTCTTTCATGCTAGAGTTGTACAAATAAGGGTAGCCTAATTTCTATAATGTACACATATAAGCATACACCTAAAAAAGTGAAGTATACTTTGGCCTTAAGACGTCAACCTGTTTATCTTTTTCAACCAATATTTGACATCTGACCAGTGTCTTCCTGACGTTACATTAGCTATGTTTCCATCCACTTATTTTTATGCACATTTTGGGATATTGCAAAAAAAAAAAAAAAAAATGCTGTACGGAATCGGATGATTTTTTTATGCTATACGAAAACATGCAATGGAAATCGTTTAAAATAACTGTTTTGTTATTTTGTGTAGCCTGTTGTAATTTGATGCAAAGCTGAATTGTGGATTTGGTCACACGTTCTCATTTCAAGGGCCTGCATACAATATGTCCAATCTGGGTAAAGGGTTATAGGCTAACAGTGTCTGAAAAAGAATGATGAAAATTTCAACCATAGATAATATAGTGAAAGTCATGTTCCAGTTATTGGTGTCAATGGGTCTCATTATCCTGAATTGTTTGTCAGTGTCCATACAATTTAAAACTATAATACAACACTTGCTTCTATTTTTTAGCAGTTGTTTCAGTTTATCAGTTTATCATTTTGAACAGGTGATTTTGTTTGAGTGAACAAATGACAATAGGTTTATGTATATTAAAGGTGCCCTAGAATCAAAAATTGATTTTACCTTGGCATAGTTGAATAACAAGAGTTCAGTACATGGAAATGACATACAGTGAGTCTCAAACTCCATTGTTTCCTCCTTCTTACATAAATCTCATTTGTTTAAAAGACCTCCGAAAAACAGGCGAATCTCAACATAACACCGACTGTTACGTAACAGTCAGAAAAATGAATAAAAAAAAAATCTATGGGGTATTTTGAGCTGAAACTTCACAGACACATTCAGGGGACACCTTAGACTTATATTACATATTTTGAAAACACATTCTACGGCACCTTTAAGGTCCAATGACGAAAGAGCTGTCCAGTCCACAAACTAATTCATAAGTCCACCACAAACGTCCAATAACTTCAATCACACAGTTATTGTTCACTGTAGGGGAATTTAATGTTAAGACTCAAAGACCAGATATGATGAATGAAGACCCAGAGACAGAGTTTAAAAAAACAGTAAAAGACATTTTTACTGAAGAAAAGCAGCTTCATCAGCAGAAGTCAGCTTCAACTCTCACAAGCAGTTCGTAGGCCGCTCTGCACACTTTCACATTTCCACAACAATTATACTCTAACAGAGTCCACTAACATTATTACTTCAGGTTAAATGATTCTGATTTGCTAAGAAATAGATAAACTTAGAAATTGTCCACACATGGACTGATAGGCACACGCACATCTCCAGCAATTATCTGGATGACACAAATAGTTTAGTCATGGGGTGATCTAGGTCACAGATATGCGTTTCTGGGCGCCACTTTGCCCACCTCTCCAATACAGGATCTGTAACAAAAATACTAGCGCACAAACACAGATACATAGTCTCTTTTTTAAAGTTGAAGTTGGCTGAACAGCATATTTCCCCAAAACATACTGATAACATGTTCTCACTCACAAGAGGTATAGACAATATTCATCATTATTTAGTGTCTGAAGATGAAAAGGAAAATAAATGCTTTAACATAAATTGAAGATACATCTTTCTGGTCATACATCTTTCAAATAATGTAATATTTACAAGGATAAATGTTGATTAATAACTTGATTATAAATCACTCAAGAGATAAATATTGGAGCAGTGGATTCCAGAATCAAACCCCTTCAGCACAAGAGTGAATGTCACTAGCTGCTAATCCACCATCACACACAACATGACTCAATGTAATGACTCAAAAGATTATGGATAAGAAAACAGAGAAATTAAATAACAAACAAAATATTACAAAAAATGCAAATATAAAAATATCCTTATATTACAAAGAACAGTGAAGTGTGCAGATCTTAGTTATCTGATAGGAAATTAAACAAAAGGCAAGTCTAAAAAACTGCAAATGTTTATATCACATATTGAAATTAAAACAAAAAACAAAACAAAAACAAAATACATACACTTTAAACTCCTGCATCCTTTTCAAAACACAAGGCATATTTCAGGGTTCCCTATACAAAACATTATTTTACACAGTATAAACAGACAATTTAACTTTATACCTGAAAAGGGGGAGTAATTCATGTTTCCCCACATTCATCTTTATGCGGAATTAAGAAATCCCCTTAGTGTTTGACAAAACACCAGTAATTGATTGCACACCTTATTTTGCCAATACAATTCATCACAAATCACCCAAAAAATGAACAAGTGACATGTTTGCATTTTATAAACATTTTAAACACATTCATATAAATGTAGATGCTTTAAATGTTTGCTTACATGAATTCATGGAATTATGAATTTTTTTTAAATAAGTCACACTTGCATTCTACCCTGAAACCGCTCTCATGAATAAATGCTTTGGGATTTTATGAACCTTTAAATTCATTTGATGTAATACAATTTAGAGCAAATGATTATAAAATAAAAGATTTTTGTTTCTAAGGGGGGGTCATCTTCTATATCTATTTATCACTAACCCTGCTGCTACCCCTGCTGCTACTCCTACTCCTACTCCTATCACCACTGCTGGTCCTGCTGCTGCTGCTGCTGCTGCCGCCACTTTTGCTGCTGCTCCTGATTTAGCTACTTTTACTGTTCCAAATGCTAATAATGTTCCTATGCCTAATATTCCCAACCATCTCATTGCCCCTCCTCCCCCTCCTCCTTCGTCTCCCCTCCCCCGTCCCCGTCTCCCCCTCCTCCTCCTCCTCCTCCTCCCCCTCCCCCTCCTCCTCCTCCTCCTCCTCCCCATCCCCCTCCTTCTTCTCCTCCTCCTCCTTCATTCACTGTAAATAACATATATGGCAAACATATTAATTTATAGATAGATGAATGAATGGATGGATAAATATGAATTACTCATTACTTACTGTCAGGAGGTGGTGTCATGCTGCTGTGTCTTCTCCTCCGCATCTTGCCTGTGAGTTTAATTTGATCTGTGAAGTTAAAAGATAAATGCTTACTTTCATCATATCTTCTAATAATGCATTTCTGTATGAATCAGCATGTTTGTTTAAAGTTTCGCTCTTTCTGTTACAGTAATATCCAACAGCATGCAAATGTTCCTGTTGTGTTTCTCTTTTTTAAAACAGAAACACTTAATTCATTGTTAGCTAACTGCATGATTATATATGTACATTTCTGAAATTACATAATTTGGACACAGTCACCTCACCTCTGATAACAGATTACTCTAAATTGTAATGCTGTCATGCATTTTCTGTAAAGCTGCTTTGAAACTATATGTACTGTGAAAAGCGCTATACAAATAAATGTGAAATGAAAACTGAATTCAAAAACATGAATTGTACTTTATTTGTTAAATATTTGTAATATTTTAATTTATTTTATTATAATTTTTGACATATTTTATCATTGTTCACACAAATAATTAAATATGTTTTGAGCTATATTAGACTCTTTTACAAAAGCTTAATATTTTAGTGCTGCATTTGACACTACTTCAGTGTTACTTTTACTGTTTGTGAACATATAAACACAGAGTTCGTGATCATTTTAACAGGGTTTAACTTTTTTTTTTACACAACTTTTCTTCTTTTTTTTTACACAACAATGCTTAAGCATCTTATGACAGTTATCTCCAATCATAAATTATGATATTTTTGATCATATTTGCCACTATTTCAGAAATTTTTTTCCCTGCATATGCACCAATACCACTTTTTCAAGAACAAGGCTGATCCCGATACTTTTATTTTTGGTTCTTGCCAATGCCGATTCCTGTATTTTCATTGCATTGTAATTTTTAAATATATTGGGTAGAGGCTTAATTTGTTTATGTTTCAGTTATTTTCATGCTTATTTGAGCCTGTTAAAATGTATTTTTAGAGCTTCTGTTATTTTCACAGATTATTTTATATCATATTATCTTTCATTTTGCACAGTGCATATTTATGAACCATTTTATGTATGAACCATTTTATGTGGAAGGGCAAGACCCATTCACTTTTTTTCTAAGACCAGTGATGTTAGACCCACTCACTTTTACCGTCTCTTATTCAGCGCGTCTATTCACTTTTCAGAGCGCCGTCAGTCAAAACCATTCTACTTGAGGAATGCTAATAAATATAGTCAACAAACATGTAAATAAGTATAAATAAACAGGGCTCTCAAGTTTTAAAGACAGGCAAGAGTGACATCTCCAACCGAGATCTCCAATCTCCATGATGCTCAGAGTTCCAGTGGTTTCCTCTGTGGGTGAACGACGATGATGGTGAACAATTCCAGGATATGCTTTTTTTTATTGGTTGTTGCGTTAAATCTTACCCAGATACAATAGTGCTATTTTCTGATTGGCTATTGTATAGCCTCTTTCTTTTTTTGATTGGCTGATAAGTGGCAGGTTCGACTAAGAACTCTAGGTGAGACGAGCTTTCCTGCCCGGTTCCATAGAGAGAGCGGCGCGGCCAGATACATTTTGGGCGCTGCGGCATATTAAATATATAATAAATAGTTTTTCTGCGTGCAGAGCCGGCCCGTTATATAGGCAGTATAGGCAAATGCTAAGGGCGCAATCTCGCTAGGGGGCGCCAAAGAGGCCGGATGTGTGGACAGGGGCGGATCTACCTGGGTGGCACGGGGTGGCATGTGCCACCCTAATAAAAAGCTTTGCCACCCCCAAATTATCACAGAATAAAATAAGCAGTGTTTCAAGTACTGCTTTTCAGGAGTGGCGCTTCAATATGATGACTAAAATAAATTGCGCAACGCAAAGTAATGGCAAGAAAACACGTCTTTCAATAGGCCTAAACTGTGCATGATGGTTGCACGCAGCGCGCCCAGTGTGCTTCATTAACAAATGACTCTTATGAACCGGTTCTTTGAGAGTCAAAAACACAGCGCAGCCAAGTTCACTTACGATTTTTTTCCCATATTTGTACGTGAATCGGAAAATTGCTGCTTCCCGGCTAACTCAGAAGTCCTGTGAGAAATGTCCCATCCGAATATGTCTGAAATTTTAGTAATTTTTTGGCGAGCTGATTCAGCGACCGCCCGCTCCACTTTCATCATGGATAAATTAAGGTATTTTTGCCATCCGATGAACCAATAACATGAAATCAATACGGAGATCCCGATCACAGAAACTAATAGCAGAGTTGGGGTAAGAATCTAAACGTATTTTAGCTTTTCTCGATTGCTAACACATTATACATTTCTCAAAACGTTTAAAATGACAACATTAGGTAGCAAAACTGATGACACACCAGTCAAAATCTGAGAGGGAGTTGAATGAATAATTTACAGGGGTTTTAAACTTACACAGTACCAGTATGCTACTTTAGATGAGGGAAATTTCACGTTGTAGGCTACACCCTCAATGTTGTGATTGTCAACTCTCTTTGTAGCCATTTGTTATACGTAGGCTGTACTGTATTTTTTGCAGCGCTGAGAAATGATTTCCAAGGGATATAGTCTGTGTCAGAAGATACACTGCTATACTGTATACTGTAATAAAATTTAGCCAAATGTGCAGAGGATGCTGAATTTACTTTTACTGCAATTGATAGTATACTGTATTGTGGTGCATACCAAGTTCATACTTATTTTTCTCATGCTTTTCATCTACTGCAAGATCAATTTATAATAGTAAAATGAAATAGAGGTATTTTTGTTACAGTGTTATATGAATTGATCTCACTAGTGTTCACTGGGCAGTGCAGTAGTCTGTGTATTTGTTATGTTTTGTGTGTCATCTGATGCCAAAGTTTGATTTTGTCAGACAAGAATACGTTTTTGAATAGAACATTTTATTTTGACCTGGACATTTGAGGTTTGTGCAAGTTGGTGTATAGTTTTGATATTGTGTTTAGTTGTGAGAAAATGTTGAATTGTTTCATGAATTGTGCATTAGCAATCAAGAAAAACAATAGAGACTGAAAAGTTTGAAGGACAAATTTATGTTGGCTTGTCATAAACCCAACTTCAAGTCTTAAAATGTAAAAACTTTGGTCAGTTAGTCCAGAATATAGATGTTCTGGGTGATTGCTAAAGTGTTGCTAGGTGGTTGCTAGGCTCTTGCTATGCAGTTGCTGATGTGTTGCTAGAGTATGTGGTTGATAGGGTGTTCTGGGTGAACACACACATTCCCACCTCTGTTAATAACAGAAATTCAAAAATTGTTTTGTTGCTCTTTAACTTGCACTAAAATGTGATATACCATTGAAGTAGCCTGTGTAATATTAATAAAACTGCTCATCTCCTTTAGTGATACAAGCTCAGACTCATTTAGAAGTTTTTCATATAGTGTATTTACTTGGTGCCATGATGGATATTGAATTTTTTATTTAATTAATTTTAAACGGTATATATATACTTTCTGGTAATGCAATGTTTGTGAACACAATTGTGTATGTAAGGCTATAAATCTCCAAAAACTATGCATGAGCGCTTGCTTTGGTGTTGCCACCCCTCATAGACCTCATGCCACCCCTTTGCCACCCTAGAAATAATTTTCTAGATTCGCCCCTTTAGATAAATCGCAATATAAGGGGGCGCCAAAAAAAAAATCTTGCCTAGGGCACCAAAGAGGCTAGGGCCGGCACTGAACCACATGAACCTAAATAACATCTAATTTGTAAATGTCTATTACATGAAGAATAAGTTTTGAACTTACCACTAAATATCTGGCTGTTTAATCACCCAATGTTAACTTAAAGCCTCGACGTCCCTTCTTTTTTACTTTCGGTTCAGTCTTGTTTGAAGTAGTTCTCGCTGCACAGCATCCAGCTCCACCTCTCTGGAGCTCAAGGGTGGAGTTTAGCCTGTTTAATGGGTGGAGAGATAGGGTTATGGTAGTGTTAGGGTGTGGTTGGGGGATGCAGCTCCACCCATCATGCTCTGACAGTAGGTCGAGAGAGGGAGAGCTGGAGGTTATGGCAATGCAGTGAGTAGGTAGCCTTTCTTGTTTTGTAACTCCACTGATATGTAAAACAACCTTAGTACTCGTCATCACAGGTTCAACTGGACTGTAGCCACGATACCCGTGTGTGTTCTGTGACCTGTTGCACAAAGCTGGTTTCACTTTCTACATAGTTAAGTTCAAGATTAGTTTGAACAAACTCTGTCTTTTCGGGCTCATGAAGGTGGATTGTTTTTTGGTAACCGGCTAACCTGCTCCAAGCAGCTTTTATTCTGGGATCTCAAACCAAAACTGGACCAATCAGCTGTGAATAAAGTGATACAATAAAGCCACTCCCCCTGTATCTCTCAGTCCAAATTAAATCAGTTTATAGTGAAAACATTTTACAGACAAAACTTCTCATCTTTTGCTGCTAATTATTTATTATATTTCTATTTTATGAATTATAATTATGTACACTGTAAAATGTTTATTGTCAAATTAACTGTAACTTACTGGCAACAATTATCCAGTAATTGCTGTATTTCATACCACAGTAAAATTACTGGCAGACGATTTGATTTATAAATCAAGGGAATGAAATAGTAAATCGTGCATAAATTTAATTTTTTTTCTTGCATGTCATGTGCGGGGCTCTGTATTAATGTTATGAAACGATTTCTTTCAAAAAAATAAAAATCTTTCCAACCCCAAACATTTAAACACGAGTGTATCTCTTTTCATAGACAGATGTTCTTTTATGAACTGTCGAATGCTGTAGAAATGTTAGTGTAACATAAGTAGGTACTTAAATTTGAAGAAACACAATAATGTAACGTTACTTTTGTGAACAACATTCCTAAATACCGACAAAGTGTTATTAAAGATAGAATATTTTATTTATATGTTTAGTTTTCATTTGAATTTTTTTGTTTTGTTAACTGTTTTGTCTTTTTTTTTTTTTTCTATTTATCTTGTAGTTTTTGTAATTTTAGTACTTCAACTTTAATAATTTCATCTAACTTCATGTAATTATTTTTTTTTTTATGTTATTGGGTTGCTGTGGCTCTAGAGGGCGATAGAGGTTCTTTTCAATGTCTGTATCATTAAACCAGATGTGTAGTGAAGTCACTGTAAACATCAACATGCTCATCGAGATCAGTCAGAAAGCAGCTGGATGTGTTGATGGTGATGTTAATATGAGTGATGTTGATGATGACGAGTGTTTTGTTTCTGCAGAGGTGTTGGTGAGCAGCGCGAAAGCAGATTTCACATTACAGGACGCACACAGAAACACAGCCCTGCATCTGGCCTGCAGTAAGGTACAAACACTAGAGTTCAGCATCTGATGTACACACAAACAACATCAACACAGTCCAAACCAGCATGTGAACAGAGCTGCTCCTCCAGCTGCTAAATGGATCTATGCATCAAAATCAAATATGAGTTAAAAAGCCTTTATTGTATCATATTTAAAGCATTTAAAAATCATCTTGCTAAGACATATTATTATGGAGTCAAATTAATGCCTTAAAGTTTTGCACAAAAATAAAGTTTTGCAAAACAAAAAAAAGAATTGAGCAATAAAAAAAAATTTTGCAAACAAAAATAAAGAATTGCAAAATAAAATAACGTAGTGCAAAAATAAAAATATAATCAATTACAAAAATCAATGACAGCTGTAATCCTATTTTATCTTTGCCACATATTTTTCATGCTCAAACCTACTAAATCATTTGCAACGCTCATTTTATTCTGTGTTTCAGTCAAGCGTGCGCTCACGATACCGGTTTTCCTTTGCGCTGCACTTTTCTGTGCGGTTCTCTTTATGGCGCTGGTTTGACGTGGGGGTGGAGTCAAGAAACGGGGGCACGCCCCCGCGAAAAACGTCATCGGCAGGAAACGCAGATCGGAACAGAACAGATCAAGCATAGAGACAGAGCGCATTTATTATAATCTGAAAACCACGCCCACCGGGGGAAAAACAATCCAACCGTCTCCATTGACTTTGTATTGTGTGAGGCTGCCTTCTTGTCTTTTCTGACTCATTACAAAAAACAGAACAATGCCTAAAGCTGCTGTGTGACAAGGTGTACAGCTAACAAGCTAAAAAACCCAGAACTAAGTTTTTATAAGCTGTCGACCCCAAAAAAACGAATGTTTAAGGACACAAAAGTGGATACAGGCAGTGAGACAGAGCGCAACGGGTCATATTCCTATAAGAAATGCATTGGAGGGGGTCGTAATCGGCGACAACATATGCTAAACAAACCAACAAAAACAAACCATTCATTATTTTTAAGCATGTCAAAGAATTATTTCACCTGTCGCCGATTACGTTCCCTTCCAATGCATTTCGCGGAGGCGTGCCCCCGTTTCTTGACTCCACCCCCACGTCAAACCAGTGCCATAAAGAGATCCTCACAGAAAAGTGCAGCGCAAAGGAAAACCAGGTATCGTGAGCGCACGCTTGACTGAAACGCAGAATAAAATGAGCTTTGCAAATGATTTAGTAGGTCTGAGCATGAAAAATATGTGGCAAAGATAAAATAGGATTGCAGATGTCATTGATTTTTGTAATTGATTATATTTTTATTTTTGCACTACTTTATTTTATTTTGCAATTTATTATTTTTGTTTGCAAAACTTATTTTTTCCGCTCATTTTTTTTTCCTTTGCAATTCTTTATTTTTGTTTGCAAAACATTTTTTATTGCTCAATTCTTTTTTTTGTGTTTTGCAAAACTTTATTTTTGTGCAAAACTTTAAGGCATTAATTTAACTCCATATATTATTGGCAAATATAGAGTGACGGCTCATATTTATATCCAATTTGTACAAGCAGTGTGTTATGCTGTTATAAATATCTCATCTTGGTTTTTGACCATGTACTATATAACAACAAATGGACCAAATTTCTTATTTTTGCTCAGTTTGGGGCTCTAAAACAAAATGAGGTGTTATTTCCCTCCATATTCTCATTATATCAGACTATCTGAGCCATAAAAGACAGCATGTCTTTTACAGCCTTGCATGCTCTTGTACTTCCTTCTGTGAAATGCAAATCTATTTTCACTTGAATTGTTTGCGCTGTAGGGACATGAAACCAGTGCCTTGTTAATTCTTGAGAAGGTCACGGACAGAAACCTCATCAACTGCACAAACGCAGCGCTGCAGACGTAAGTTCAGTCTCCTCACGCATACAAAAGCTCCCTCCATTTGTTCTCCTCATGATCTCGAGACTAAAGAGAGCTGCTTCTCTCTCTCGTGTCTCAGGCCGCTACACGTTGCCGCTCGTAACGGGCTCACGGTGGTCGTGCAGGAGCTGCTGGGTAAAGGAGCCAGTGTCCTCGCCGTGGATGAAAACGGTGAGCGTTTAAAGCGTTTAAAACCACACCACATTTTTCATCAATGCAGGGTTATTTTAGATAACTAAAACGGTAAAACCATAAAAAATACTTAATAAATCATCAATAAATATTTAATAATTACTTAAATAATTATAAATAAATACCTAAATTCTTCAAAAATACTTAATAAATACTTCATGTTAACTGAAATAAATTAAAATAAAATATTATTTTATTATTTCTCATTTTTGTTTAGTTTAACTTGTAATAAAAAACTAAAACTGAAATAAAAATTAATTTAAAAAAAATCTAATAAAAATGACAAAAAACAAAATAAAAATAATAAATATAAAAACAAATTCAAAATATTAATAAAAACTATAATTGCATCTCAGTGGTACTACAATAACACTGCATCAAAGATTTTAAATTGAATCTCACTTTCACTTCATTGAAAAAAAAAAATACATATACAGTATACCATTCAAAAGTTTGGGGGAAAAAAATACTTTTATTTAGTAAGGATGCCTTAAATTCATCAAAAACAACAGTAAATTCAGATTTGCATCACAGGAATAAATTTAAAATGTATTCAAACAGAAAACTGTTCTTTTTAATTGTAACAATATTTCACAATATTACTATTTTCACTGTATTTCTGATTAAATAAATGCATCCTTGGTGAGAAAAAAATCTTTCTGTCCCCAAACTTTTGACCGGAAGTGTGAGGTTATGGGTCAATTACAGGTAAACGGAACTGCTGATAATAATATTTCTGTACAATAAATTTGCATTACACTAGGTGAAAATGGTTTTGAGGTACAAATTCACTGCCGATTTTTGTTTTTCATAGTTCATTTGGATGGACATACAAAACTGTCAAATGTTATCCTTCTAATTTAATCATTACAAGCACAAGTTGTAATTGTTGCCTACATGTTTGTTGTATCTGTTTAATTGAATACACAACATGTTCTATTATAGCTGTATATATGGACATGCTCATATCTCAGTCTCATTTTATTTATAATGCACAATAAAACAACAGTAGTTGACTACGTATATACAAATATACGCTATACAAATAAACATTAATTGTGTTTCCCAGGTTACACTCCAGCTTTGGCTTGTGCCCCGAACAAAGACGTGGCCGACTGTTTGGCGCTGATACTCGCCACCATGATGCCCATCTCCCTCAGCAGTCCCAGCACCATATCGGGCCTCGCGTTTACCACCATTAACCATTACTCCAGCCCATCCAAGACCGTGACCTTTGACCCTTTACCAATGCTGCGGTCCGAGCACGTCTCCTACCGTAAATTCAACAGCCTGGGCCGTGAGGACGGCCTCATCGTCCCCGATGATGAACTCAATGATTCAGACTCAGAAACGTACTGACAACATGCCCCTCAGTGTCTTAAACTATCGCCTCATTGGCCGAATGGTGACTATGCTGATTATTGCCGTCCCTCCGTGACCGGTGAGTCCGAAGTCTCAGGAGAAAGCGGAAAAACAGGAAAATAAGAGCCACAGAAGTGGCCAACACTGCAGTTTGACCAGTCCAGTTCTGTTTCTTCTCTACAGTGTCAACGTTTGAACACTCAAGCATCACTAATACTCATTATTTAAATTCATTTTGTTTTCTGCTCATATTGACAGCTGTGGGACTGTAATTCCCAGCATTCATGTGGAACGTGATGGATTCTTGTAACTGCAGAAACAGGAAAACTAAAGACGTCCGGGACCAAGAGCTGCAGACTTTCCCTCCAGGCTTTACTTTTATCCCCGTTTGTGCATGAAGATTGAATTTAGGTTTGCAACATCATGGATTATTTATTATAAAAAAAATTGGAGAGTTTCAGAGTTCAGATTTAACGAGTATTTATTCCTCTGCTGTTGTGAGGAATTACAGCGTTCTTCCTGTTGTGTGTGAAAGAGAGAGATTATGAATAATTTGAATGACTGTGTGTGTGTGATTTATTTTATAAGAGTTCAAAGACAATGAAAAGATCAGGTGTGTGACTTGACCTTTTGGTACATTGTTAATAATTATTAATAATTCTAAATAATAAATCATTTTTGCCATAAGATTCCACAGTTGTCTCTTTATTACAGAAACTTGGCAAAATATTTAAAAAATATTATTTTAACATTATTAATAAATGTTAAAAGAATACATAAGATCATAAATTAATATGCCAAAAAGAAAACATTTTATTCATCCACTCCTATAGTTTTTGAACCCATTCACTGATTGTTTCTTCTTATTTAATATTTGCGTATAATATATTTATTTTCAGGAATCGTTTTACCCCATTTAACGTTCTGCATTATCTATTTTAATATTTATATATTATTTTTTCTTCATTTCAGGAATCTTTTTTTTTTACCCTACATTACATCTATTATTTAAAGTATGTTTTGTAAAAACTAAAATTTATTTTTGTAGGTAATAAATTAAAATGTATTAAAATCAACTCCCCTCCCTCTTGCAGCATCTCTTCTCTGATGATGAGGGCGGGGCAACCTGTCACTCACATGAGATCCACCAATAGCAAACCACAACCATCCAGTCAATTCCCCATGGACAAAATCAAGCCCCGCCCTACATTTGTTCTTGTTTGGAAAGCAGTTTCGCTCAGACATACGTCACAATGGGGATGAAAAGACTTCCCAACTTACGTTTCATACCGTCTTTAACCACAGCTAGTCTTTTCAGCTGTGCGCTTTGATCACGTGATTGTTTTAAAAGTTAATTCAACTCAAAAATAAAAGCTCTCATGATTTACTCACGCTGATGTCATTCTTGTGGCAAAGAGGAAGATTTTCAGCCATTAAATGTGGGTCTTTTTCTCACATAAAGCAATTGGATGACATAAGATAACTTGAAATATATCATGAGACTATATCTATAAATTTATTTTGGAATTTTTTATTTCGCTGTCATCCGCTTCCAGTTATTTTTAACTACAAAATAGCTTGTTATGCTGCTTGATATTGAAAACCAGTATTTATTATCATATTATTTAAATGTTTGCCATATAATTATGAACACACTGGTTTATAGTAGAAATAGTTAACGCACTTTGTTATCCTTCTAGTTATTCACCTACAGCATAGCGGCTAATGAATCTCACACATTCCTATTATATAAAGTACTTCCATGTTGCAAAATAAGGTGATAATAGAGCATAAATATTCTTAAAAACATATAAGCTTGGAATGAGGTTTTATTAAAATTATGACAGAATTTTCCATTTTCATTTTTGGGTGAAGAAATGCATTTCAATAAGATGAAATCTAATTTGTGTTATTTGTAGCGCACTATAATTAGTGTCCTATGAAAGTGTAATTTTAATCATTGTCCTTCTCATAGTGTCTCCCGTACAGCACAGCTGTTACGAGTCCGGTGCTCATTCCCGTCCGGCTCATGTAAAAGCGGTTTCCGCTCTCCCAACCAGAATGATCCGGAATATCCAGAGTCATTCCGCTACCCAGAATTCCTGGGAACACGTGACGAGTCATAAAAGTCCCCGTCAGCCTGAAGTCCACTGGCGTATTAGCGTGTTCGGTTTCTTCTCCACAGCTGCTGTGATGTTCACCTGCGCACTTCACAAGAGCACAAACCTCCAGGTAATACGTCCCATGCACCACATGGAGGCCGTTGAAGACGCCTAGAGCGTAAAACTCATGCGTGACGGACCTCCGGAACAGCAGGTGGCAGCAGACGGAGCCACTACAAATGCTAATGTTCCCTTCACTGCCTTGCAAAGGGGCCAAAGTGAAATTATCATACATCATGATGGAGGTAAAGGTTGCAGATGTAACTCCTTGCGCACACTCAGAGTCTTTTTGGCAGTATTTTACACCATCATCTGGGTCAAAGCTACTTGTAGGCCAAACATGCATCTTTTCTGGTTCTTCTGACCTCAGTTTCTCTTTTGGATACCCAGAAAATGGCACCGGTGCTTTGTCTGCTCTGTCCCCAATAAATGATGGATCCAAAACGGGGACTCTACGCACTAGCAATTTCCCAGAATTCCCCTTTGTATCATGATGAATTAGCGAATCCCAGGGCGTGAAGATGCCGCTGCCGGTTATGCCGTACTCAGCGGCTTGGATGTTTGCGGCCAGCAGTGTGATACCCGTTGCATATGAGAATGAGCGCTGAAACTGTACAGCGGCCAGCAGGGGGAGCTGGTTCATCCACGCGGTGGGATACACGATCTGCCGGACGCCCATGTCCTTTATTAGAGTCACCGCTGGGTCACGGAACAGAATGTCGAAGCACGTAAACACCCCGAATCGGCCCGCGAACGGTGTGGTGAACGTGACGTACTCGCACTCCGGTGGAGCGTCAAACGCCGCCTCAAAGTACAAGTTCTGTTTGTGATATCGGGCCACGATGACGCCCTGGTCACTGAACACCACGTTAGTGTTGAACTGGTACTGGCCGTTCGCAGGACAGCGAGGGTCGGCGGTTCGGTTACAGCTCTGACGGGATGGCATGTTTGGCCACCACGAAGAGACGGTTCTTTTGAGCCATACAGCTGAGGCTTTGGAGGACCTGAGAAAGAAACAGATAACTTGTTAGAAACTGTGGAAAAACTGGCTCTCATCATGTCAAATGATTCTTTAAAAAGGGTAGTAAATATCAGTTTTATACCTCAGTGTCTGGAAATCTGTGTGGGTCAGCACACGGACTCCATGTGACCTCCTGAGGGTCGGGAACGGTCTCCAGATAACCAGCGATAGAAGCTCTGGTGAAGTTGAACCCATGGATGGCATCTTCTGGAAACACTATGATCTGGGCACCCTATTTGATAAATGATATATAAACGTTAAGAGTCCTATAGAAATCATTTAGGAATGTCTGTGTCTTAAAGAGATTAGTTCTTGTGTTACGCATCACGTTTGAGCTTCAGCAAGAACCAGTGAGGTTCATTCTCGTGTTACGCAGCACGTTTGAGCTTCAGCAAGAACCAGTGAGGTTCATTCTCGTGTTACGCAGCACGTTACTTCAGCAGCAGTGAGGTTCATTCTCGTTTGATCACGTTTGAGCTTCAGCAAGCAGTGAGGTTCATTCTCGTGTTAGAACGTTTGAGCTTCAGCAAGAACCAGTGAGGTTCATTCTCGTGTGCAGCACGTTACTTCCGCAGCACATTCTCGTTACGCATGTTTGAGCTTCCGCAAGAACCAATGAGGTCATTCTTGTGTTACGCAGCACGTTTGAGCTTCCGCAACCAATGATTCATTTTCGTGTTACATTACGTTTGAGCTTGCAGGAACCAATTTTTCTCGTGTTACGCAGCACGTTTGAGCTTCCGCAAAAGAACCAATGAGGTTCATTCTTGTGTTACGCAGCACGTTTGAGCTTCCGCAAAAGAACCAATGAGGTTCATTCTTGTGTTACGCAGCACGTTTGAGCTTCTGCAATAACCAATGAGGTTCATTCTTGTGTTACGCATCACGTTTGAGCTTCCGCAAGAACCAATGAGGTTCATTTTCGTGTTACGCAGCACGTTTGAGCTTCCGCAAGAACCAATGAGGTTCATTCTCGTGTTACGCATCACGTTTGAGCTTCAGCAAGAACCAATGAGGTTCATTCTCGTGTTACGCAGCACATTTGAGCTTCTGCAGGAACCAATGAGGTTCATCCTTGTGTTACGCAGCACGTTTGAGCTTCTGCAGGAACCAATGAGGTTCATTCTCGTGTTACGCAGCACGTTTGAGCTTCCGCAAGAACCAATGAGGTTCATTCTCGTGTTACGCATCACGTTTGAGCTTCCGCAAGAACCAGTGATGTTCATTCTCGTGTTACGCAGCACGTTTGAGCTTCCGCAAGAACCAATGAGGTTCATTATCATGTTACGCAGCACATTTGAGCTTCTGCAGGAACCAATGAGGTTCATTCTCGTGTTACGCAGCACGTTTGAGCTTCCGCAAAAGAACCAATGAGGTTCATTCTCGTGTTACGCAGCACGTTTGAGCTTCCGCAAGAACCAGTGATGTTCATTCTCGTGTTACGCATCACGTTTGAGCTTCTGCAGGAACCAATGAGGTTCATTCTCGTGTTACGCATCACGTTTGAGCTTCCGCAAGAACCAATGAGGTTCATTCTCGTGTTACGCAGCACGTTTGAGCTTCCGCAAGGTTCATTCTCGTGTTACGCAGCACGTTTGAGCAATGAGGTTCATTCTCGTGTTACGCAGCACGTTTGAGCTTCCGCAGGAGAACCAATGAGGTTCATTCTCGCGTTACGCAGCACGTTTGAGCTTCCGCAAGAACCAATGAGGTTCATTCTCGTGTTACGCAGCACTTTTGAGCTACTGGAAGAGTTTTGTTCTCGTGCATCAAGCAGTTTCAGTTGAGCTTCTGTTCATGTTCGCAGATCAATGTTTATATCATGTGAATAAAAGTCTAAATTAAATATGTTCATCATATAGAGCAATTGAGTCTCTTCAGAAAATTTGGACTAAACTGCTCGATTCATATGGATCAGTTTTATGACCTCTTTATGAACTTTTTGAAGACTCGTAGTTGTCTATGGAGGGACGGAAATCTCTTAGATCTCTTTAAAAAGATCTTCATATGTGTTCTGAAGATGAACGAAAGTCTTACGGGTTTGGAACGACATGAGGGTGAGATATTAATGACAGGATTTTTATTTTTGGGTGAACTAACCCCTTGATTGATTCTAGGATTAGCATTAGTCCTATTGTATCTTGTGTAATCTTTAGTACCAAACTTTCAGAAAATAATCTGAAACAGCAGTTAAAGAACATCCATTTTTATGGTTTAATACAATCCTTTTACATTAGCACCCATTTGTATGCCTACTTTTATGCAAACTAGTATCTCATTCATAGTTGACCTTTAACTTTGCTTCTGAAATGACTGGTAAATAATTGTAGGGTTTTGTTCGGAGGAGACAAGAAGCACGTTCATGTGCAAAGTGTTTGTGAAATAAGCAACCTTTTGACAAAAGTATCTGACAAAGCACTGAGATGTTTATCACTATAAAACTAAATTGTGACATTTTCTGGGACGTAAATATTGCTTCAATTAATACTACGCATAGTTTTACATGTTGTTTAAATGGGTACAAATTCTTACTGTATTCTTTTTGTTCGAGTCTTTTGATCATTGTTTCAAGCTCTCACACTATCTGAAAGTGTACCTGCTGTGCTGCCAACACTGCCTGCTCTTCAAACACATGCAGGTTTTGCTTCATGTGCTCCAGGGCGGATCTCCGGTCCAGCGGGACTCTGGGGTTCGAGTTCAGCCGCACGCGGTGCTCGTACACCGCCGCCACATAGGACGGATGATCCGCGGCGAGGATGAGGTGCAGTCCGCTCAAATAGAGCAAAAACCCGGCGAACCCGAGCGCCATGATCAGGGTGAACACGAACTCACGTGGGTCAGTCTGCCGTGAGCTCAAAAGTGAGTCCAAAAGCTCAGGTTAATCATTAAAAAATCTGTAATTGATTTAAGGGGTCGCATGTTCGTGGTTAAAAACAATTTTACATAAACATGATGTGCATTAGTAAACCATAAAGTTATTTTCTAAAGTTAGCTCGCAGCTTATTTACATCTCTTCAGATAATTTACATTAGCATTTTCTTCCAAATATATTTGCATGCATTTGTATAAAGATATTTATAATAAACAATAGCACATTGTTGTTAATGAACTTCCGGGTGACAATACGTCACTCGCAATCCGCGATTCTATTGGTTGGCCTGAGCTCCATCTGCACAGATATGTTCTTTGTTGGTACTACTGCACACCATGGACGTATTACTGCCTACTGTTTCTTTTAATATCATGTGGAAACACACACACACACATATATATATATATATATATATATATATATATATATATATATATATATATATATATATATATGTTATTTACATAATATGCCTCTTGCATATTGTTGCGTGTGTTATTCAGATATTGTTATTTAGCAGTTTTTATTCAGATTCAGTTCCAATTCTTACTTTTGGCACATAATAAGTCAACAAAGATATTTAACACAACAACTGATATTACTTCTGGTTCATTAATAGTATTGGGTGTAATTAATTACTAAGTAAATTATTTAGGCCTACTGTAATCTACTTTTCCCTTGAAAAGTAAAAAAGTTAAGATATATCTTAATTTTTCTGTAATTACAGCTACTTCTGATGTAATCGCATTAAATACTGTATAGACTACGATAGTTTTACATAAAACAATAGTGCATATAACATCAAAATGTAATGTTAAAGGTATGTTTTAATGTAACCTTCTCCCTTTACACACTTTGGTCAGTTCAAGATTAATTTATGCAGTTGTATATTGTTTGAAAGAATTAAAAGAGCAGTTTCATGTCTATCCTTGTATTGTGCAACTGGTAGAGGTTAGTGATTTACAAAGTAATAGGCAATCCAATACTTTTTAGAGAGAGATTAATTAGTACAGTAATCTAAATACACTGTTGAAGATGTACTAGTAGCTAGTAATTAATTACCTTTTTAAAGTAACTCACACAGCACTGTTCATTAGTTAGAAATGGATGATGAAGTCGAGCATATTGCATTGTGGGATATAATATCTCGTGCAGTGTGCTCTAGCCTGTTGTGTACTGTACATTATGGCAAATGATGGGATTTCATGCATACAAAATTATTCTGTGTTGATATTAACTTAATGCAAGTGTGTAATATTTGACTGCTTTAGTGCTCAATATCTAAGCAAATTAGAATCACACGTGACCTCCTCTCTGATGGCTCAATTTTTGAATCATTGGACACACTGACAACCATTGATATGTTTTTGAGTTGAAGTCAAGACCAGATCCTTTAAGACCCAGACCAGGACTAGACCCTAGAGGATGAGATTCAGACCAATTTTAATGAACTAAAATAAAGACAATGCTGCAAGTGTATAAATATTCAGACCAGCTCTGTTGTTCAGGAAATAATTGTTATTTTTGGAGATCTGAAACCATGAAGCCCAAAATACACTTTGGTTTTGACAATCTGGTCACCAAAATATCATAATGCGTGCATACTGTATAATGCATCAATGTGCACAACCTGATGTATATAAGACTTGAGAATGACAAGCAGGGCTGATAAACACATCAAGAGGGGTTTAAACTAAATGGCATTTATATTTATACCGGAGCAATTCCATGATGTCTCTCTGCACGATATGGAAATCATCCAGCTAGGCCAGCCATTTTACACTCTTGCACAAGATGGTAATCTGACTAAATGAAATCTGGCACCCATTACAGAAGCTTTCCTTATGCTTACAACAAAAAACGAGAAGGAAAAATGCACAAAGTTGGTGCTGAAACAAGTCTAAATGTGTTCTCAGCAGTTTGTTTAAATATGAAGTAAATAATATTTGTGGCTTACTCAAGGGGCTTTAAAAGGGACTATTATTTGTCTTAATCTAGTCAGTTAAGATCACTGACTATGCAGACTTGATGAACCATTGTTACAAACAGGTACAGGTGTTGTTTTTTAACAGAATTAATGAACAACATAAAGCTGTGTGTTGGCCTTCAGAAATGTTTCAGGTATGATCGTTCAGCTGATATGCAAACTTTATTGCTTCCAGCAAGTTTCACTTTGAACCAACCTGTGATATGACAATGCCTAATAATGAGACAGAACCTCTTCCAGCTGATGTAAAACTACTTTTAAGGAATAAACCTTACTGACTTACCTGAAAATCTAGAAAATAAGCACCAAACTGATGTGAAAAATGTCCTCACATTAAGGCCTATTGTTTAAATATATAAATAAAAACAACACTGCTGCTTTCAAAATCAAGAAAATTAATCTGACCATTTATATTCCCAAATATCCTACTATGAAAGATCAATAACTTCAGATTGAAGTGATACAAATTCACTCAGAAATGAAGGTTCTGTCATCATTTATTCTGGTTCCAAACCTGTATGTCTTCCTTTCTTCTGTGGAACACAGAAGCGTTTCTCAGCTTTTCTTTTCTATTTTTTTTTTGTTTTGTATTTGTATTCTTTTGTTGTCAATACAGTGAAAGTCAATGCGATCTAGTGTTCTTCAATTTGGTGTTTCACAGAAGAAAAGTTTGGAAGTACATAAGGGTGAGTAATTGAAAACTGAATTTTCATTTTCATGTGAACTACCCTTCAAGAGGAAGAGACTGAGCAAAAAAAAAAAAAATAGCAGTAATAGCAAATCTCCGCCTCTTGCGAGGGTGTAATGTGTAACATTCAAATAAAAGCCCGAGATCGACTCTGCTGTTCACATTTACATCCCAGAGAATCGACAGACGCAGAGAACAATCATCTGTGGCAAACGGTAAATATGAGTATTTTATATATATGAGTTATGTTTTCTATGTGACCATATTAGGTGCAGGCAATTTTGGGATGTGTCTTAGTTATAAAATATTAATATATAGAATATGATTTTACAAACACTTAAAAACTGAAGGACATCATTTTATTTCATTGTTTGTCTCTTCTAAATAGTGACCTGAGTATGGCTTCCAAAACTCAAATACTACTACTGCTGCTAGTGGCTGTAATGATTGCAAGCTATGGTCTAACCAATGCAGCCACAGCCAACAGCACCGCTGGATCTCTTTCTCCTGTGGGGATGGTGGGTCTGCCTGGTCTTCTGATCTACACGCTCACCTCCGCTGCGCTTCTCAAACTCTTCCAGCTCATCTGATCATCATGATCATCGTCTCCCTCAGTCTGTCACACAGCTAAACCTACGGGATGTGCCTGTGACTGTGTCCGTTTTTAGCAGATTGTGTCAATTACTTATTGTTTTGCAGATACTTACTGCTCTGATAAAATGTATAATAATATAAAAATAAAAATTTAGAAAAAATATATATATGATTGTATATGAAGACTTAAGAATAAAGAAGGAAAAAACACTTTTGTTGACTGTGCTGATATTTCTAAAAGACAGGTGTTTATAGGCAAATTATTAAAAAGGGTATGTGTGTGTCGTATAGGGGTGGGCATTTGAGTCATTTTATTAAAGTGAAATAAGGTGGTATTTAGTGCTGGCAATTGTTTTAAAAATATTAACTACATTAATCACATTTTTTTCTGTGAATAATCATGATTAATCACAATTAAAAACAAGTTTTTATACATTTTTAATATATTTTATAATGTAATCATTTCATAGTTAATCTCCAAATGAATGTAGAAACAACATAAAGACAGTATATTTTAAATACTTGTTTAATGCCATCTTTTTATGAATGAAGGCCAGTATCACTGATACTAATAGAGCTACTGCGTTTCCATGAAATTGATTTTTTCCTCAATTTTAAACATGAATTATAGCAATTCAACATCGCAGTGTAATTGAAAGCTATCATTTATTTTAAACATTTATTAGGTTTAAAAAAACCAAACATTTAATTTAAGTGAAAAAATAATCCTCACAAAAACCCATAATAAATGTCATATTTAGCTACCTGTGCCCTTCCTGTCTAGATAGGAAATATACAGAAACTGAATAAACAGTCTGCACTGCATGATTTATAGCCTAATTTAAATATAGATTAATCCTTATTAAAGATCAAAAAGTTCTTTAATCAACAGCAGTGAGTAGTTTTCTGTTATCTGTGTCCGAAATCGCCGCCTATTCCCTCATTCACTGTTCCCTACATCAGTCCACTAATATAATGAATGAAAACGAGTGAATTCGGACACTGAGTGCACCGGGAGGGCTGGCTGTTTAATAATCATTTAAAAATTTGCAGCTCCAGTACTAGTAATGAAAAAAATTATGAAAATTATTTAAGAAAGTTAAAATGAATTTATATACACTGTAGGGAAGTGGATGGATGATTCAAATGCGTGCGCCATCATTGCCACCTATACCCTTAAATAGGGCACTGTTTGAGGGAACAGCCATTTGTGGTGTACGAAACCATAGTGAACGTTGTCGAGTGCTCATTCAATCCCACAGTGCACCGCAGTAACAAGTGTACAACCGGTGCACGCTCAACAGCTGGAGAATTGTGGTTTCACACCGCATGAGTCAGCAGCGCGTATTTTTTTCGGGCGCCCATGTTAACAACATTCACACGGGCCTATTTTTGCTGCGCTGCTAACCCTCAATTAAAGTGAAAACTACATGATGGACAAAATAAATATGATTTCACACAAAAAAAGTGCTCAAAATGCATAGAATACACATATATAGTGTGTTTTAACAAGAATTGGAATAGGCTGTGTCAGAAAAGAAAATTAATATTAAAAAATATTTATAGATTTAATCATTTAAACTTGTATGGTGTATTATAAAAAACTAAAAAAAAAACTAAAGTAAACTAGCCAGAAAATATGATATATATAAACATTATTGTAGTTATTACAGCTGTATAGCATACCCAAATCAAACCCGAGTTTGCAGTTCACGCTCACGCGCCACTGACGCTTGCAGTGTGAAACAGGCCTTGGTGAGTTCTCTGAAATCTTCTTCATTTTGTTGTTCTCTCACTTGTACTATAATTCGAAGAACAATAGATATAATTTCATGAAAGCACGACATAGTGAAGCAGCAACTCTTCTAATTGCTAATACTAATTTACGGGAAATACTCGTGCAGGTGCGTTACATACACTGCGTTCCAAATTATTATGCAAGAGACAAATCAGTACGATTTCTGTACAATAAACATTCAGATTTTAGTTTTTCTAAGAAAATGTTTGTTAGTTTATTTATCCATGTCTTTTTAGATAACTGGTATCAATCTCAGACAAAATAATTTGCCAGATCTATGGAAACCCTACTTAGAGGTTGTTCCACATTATTAAGCAAGTCACAGTTCTCATGCCATATGGGGAGGAAGAAAGATCTTTCTGAAGATGAAAAGCATGAAATGGTGCAATGTTGTGCAAAAGGCATGAAAACAACTAATATTGTGTGAAACTGAATGGAGATTATCGAATTATCATGAGATTTGTGAGTGATTCAGAGCACAGCAGAACTCGGTCAGATAAAGGCTTATTGAGGAAAGTTCCTGTCAAAAAAATTAATTGTATTAAAAGGGCAGCTATAAAAACAGCCAGTGTTGAGCAGCAAACAGGTATTTGAAGCTGCTGGTGTCTCTGGAGTCTCAAGAAGCTCTCCATGCAGGCTGGCAGTTGTGCGTAAAGATGCATTTTAGCCACTCCAAACCAAACCTCACAAAGAGAAACATTTAAAATCTAAAAACTAAAATCTGAATGTTTATTGTACTGAAATCTTACTGATATGTCAATTGCATAATAATTTGGAACGCAGTGTAATAAGCAATCACAACCATACTGTCAGAATTTTATTTATTTTATTTTATTTTATTTTATTTTATTTTATTTTATTTTATTTTATTTAACCAACAAGCAAAACACAAAGACAAAACAGCATCACATCCGGCGCACTCAGTGTCCGAATTCACTCATTCACTCCTTCAAGTGGACTATATAATGGACTAATGTAGGGAATAGTGAATAGGGTATGGGGGCTTGTTCGAGATGCGAGAGCGACTGGAGAGCATACGACTCCTTATGCTTTTGAATTGCTCTCGAGGTACTTTGATGCCATTCGCTGATCAGTCTGCGCAGCGCCGATGCATCTTGAACAAGCCTATTCTCTAGCAGTTGAATGTACATCGGTTGTACACTCTTTATTGATGCATTGTGGGATTGAATGAGTGCACTCAGTAACGTCCACTATGGTTTCGGACGCCACTAAAAATGACTGTCCCCTCAAATAGTGGAGGCGATTTCGCCTTTGTTCTTTGATTATCTTCAATGACATTGGCTGCTGTCACTTTAAGAGCTGCAGCTGCTGCACATGACGCAGATCTCACACACTTTCTCACATCTTTCGTTTAAGACTTTATTTAACTCATTCAAGGCTACTCTTATGAGGATACTCAACAAAACAGACATTTTTGGCATTAGTGTGTGTTTTATTGTTCGTTCAAGCTCGAAAGAGAACTCGATTCGTGCGGTCTATGCGCACGATACTGGTGCAAGCCTTTCCGTATTCTGTGCGGACATTCTTTTCATTGCATTTGCATGAAAAGAGCGTGATCATATAATGTAATGCTAGCCAAAGCATGACAGAAAAAAACAGAAATATGGACCGGTACCACTTTTAGCATCGCTTAGCATAGTTCATTGAATCTGATTAGACCATTAGCATCTCACTCAAAAATGACCAAAGTTTCAATATTTTTCCTATTTAAAACTTGACTCTTCTGTAGTTACATTGTGTACTTAGACCGACGGAAAATGAAAAGTTGCGATTTTCTAGGCTGATATGGTTAGGAACTATACTCTCATTCTGGCGTAATAATTAAGGAACTTTGCTGCCGTACCATCCCGATCACAAACAACAGCAGAGTTTCCGTCTGTCTTAGTACACGATGTAACTACAGAAGAGTCAAGTTTTAAATAGGAAAAATATTGAAAATCTTTGGTCATTTTTGAGCGTGATGCTAATGGTCTGATCAGATTCAATGAACTATGCTAAGCTATGAAAAAGTGGTACCACCAGACCCGGAGATCGGCTGAATGGATTCAAAAACAATAAAACTCAACTGTTTGACTCTAGGTGAGTTGGAAAATGAGCCTATTTTCAAAAAAAGTGTTACTTTAACAAATGACTCTTATGAACCGGTTCTGAGTCAAAAACATACAGCGCAGCCAAGTTCACTTACAAAACGTTTTTTTCCATTTGTTCGTGAAACGGCAAATTACTGCTTCTCATCTAACTCAGACGTCCTCTAAGAAATGTAATCCCATCTGAATATGTCTGAGAATCATTTCGTAATTTTTTGGGGAGCTGATTTAACGACCGCCCGCTCCACTTTCATCATGGATAAAGGTCTTTTTGCCATGTGACGAAACAGTAACCCGAAATCAATAAGAAGATCCCGATCACAGAAAATAATAGCAGAGCTGGGTAAGAATCTAAATGTATTTTAGTTTTTCTCAATAACACATTTAGTGATTCAGTTGGCCCAGTTTTCTCAAACCATTCGTACAGTTCTCAAAACAAAGACACTTCTCAAAACGTTAGGTAGCAAAACTGATGACAAACTAGTCAAAATCTGAGAGAGAGCTGAAAGAATCATTTACAGCGGTTTTAAACTTATACAGTACCAGTACTTTAGATGAGGGAAATTTCACTATTCTATGTACAGTAAACTGGAGCTCATGTTGTAACACCCTCAAACTTGTGATTGTCAACTTTCTTTGTAGTCATTTTTTCATGTGTAGCCTACTGTATTTTTGCAGAACTAAGAAATGACTGCCTAGGGATATAGTCTTGTGTCAGAAGACCAATACACTGCTATAGTACTGTATACTGTTATGAAATTTGGCCAAATGTGCAGAGGATGCTGAATTTTTATTTTTTTATTTTTTTATTTTTACTGTACTGTAATTGACAGTAGGCTACTGTATTGTGGTGCATTTGATTTTGTCAGAAGAGAACATTTTATTTTGACCTGGAAGTTTGAGGTTTGTGCAAGTTGATGTACAGGTGCTGGTCATATAATTAGAATATCATCAAAAAGTTGATTTATTTCACTAATTCCATTCAAAAAGTGAAACATTCATTCATTACACACAGACTGATATATTTCAAATGTTTATTTCTTTTAATTTTGATGATTATAACTGACAACTAAGGAAAATCCCAAATTCAGTATCTCAGAAAATTAGAATATTACTTAAAACCAATACAAAGAAAGGATTTTTAGAAATCTTGGCCAACTGAAAAGTATGAACATGAAAAGTATGAGCATGTACAGCACTCAATACTTAGTTGGGGCTCCTTTTGCCTGAATTACTGCAGCAATGCGGCGTGGCATGGAGTCGATCAGTCTGTGGCACTGCTCAGGTGTTATGAGAGCCCAGGTTGCTCTGATAGTGGCCTTCAGCTCTTCTGCATTGTTGGGTCTGGCATATCGCATCTTCCTCTTCACAATTCCCCATAGATTTCCTATGGGATTAAGGTCAGGCGAGTTTGCTGGCCAATTAAGAACAGAGATACCATGGTCCTTAAACCAGGTACTGGTAGCTTTGGCACTGTGTGCAGGTGGCAAGTCCTGTTGGAAAATGAAATCTGCATCTCCATAAAGTTGGTCAGCAGCAGGAAGCATGAAGTGCTCTAAAACTTCCTGGTATACGGCTGCGTTGACCTTGGACCTCAGAAAACACAATGGACCAACACCAGCAGATGACATGGCACCCCAAACCATCACTGACTGTGGAAACTTTACACTGGACCTCAAGCAACGTGGATTGTGTGCCTCTCCTCTCTTCCTTCAGACTCTGGGACCCTGATTTCCAAAGGAAATGCAAAATTTACTTTCATCAGAGAACATAACTTTGGACCACTCAGCAGCAGTCCAGTCCTTTTTGTCTTTAGCCCAGGCGAGACGCTTCTGACGCTGTCTGTTGTTCAAGAGTGGCTTGACACAAGGAATGCGACAGCTGAAACCCATGTCTTGCATACGTCTGTGCGTAGTGGTTCTTGAAGCACTGACTCCAGCTGCAGTCCACTCTCTGTGAATCTGCCCCACATTTTTGAATGGGTTTTGTTTCACAATCCTCTCCAGGGTGCGGTTATCCCTATTGCTTGTACACTTTTTTCTACCACATCTTTTCCTTCCCTTCGCCTCTCTATTAATGTGCTTGGACACAGAGCTCTGTGAACAGCCAGCCTCTTTTGCAATGACCTTTTGTGTCTTGCCCTCCTTGTGCAAGGTGTCAATGGTCGTCTTTTGGACAACTGTCAAGTCAGCAGTCTTCCCCATGATTGTGTAGCCTACAGAACTAGACTGAGAGACCATTTAAAGGTCTTTGCAGGTGTTTTGAGTTAATTAGCTGATTAGAGTGTGGCACCAGGTGTCTTCAATATTGAACCTTTTCACAATATTGTAATTTTCTGAGATACTGAATTTGGGATTTTCCTTAGTTGTCAGTTATAATCATCAAAATTAAAAGAAATAAACATTTGAAATATATCAGTCGGTGTGTAATGAATGAATATAATATACAAGTTTCACTTTTTGAATGCAATTAGTGAAATAAATCAACTTTTTGATGATATTCTAATTATATGACCAGCACCTGTATAGTTTCGAGATTGTGTTTATAGTTGTGAGAAAATGTTGAATGGTGTAAGGAATCATGTGTTAGCAATCAAGAAAAGCAATAACTAGATTGAAAAATCTGAAAGACAAATTTATGCTGGCTTGTCATAAAGCTAATTTAAAGTCTTGTTTAAGTAGTTTGGTCAGTTAGGCCAGAATAGATAAATATCCTGGGTGTTTGCTAAAGTGTTGTTAGGAGATTCTGGATGGATGGATGGATGGTTGCTTGGCTCTTGGTAGGCAGTTGCTAGGGTTTTGCTAGAGTATTTGGTTGATAGGGTGTGTGTATGTGTGAGTATGTTGTTGATTGGGTGTTCTGGGTGAACACACACAGACATTTCCATCACTGTTAAAGGATTAGTTCACTTTCAAGTGAAAATTATCCCAAGCTTTACTCACCCTCAAGCCATCGTAGGTGTTTCTTCTTTCTGATGAACACAGTCAGAGTTATATGAATAAATATCATGATGCGTCCAAGATTTATAATGCAGTGAACAGGGGTCACGAGTATGAGCTGAAGAAAGTGCTTCCATCCATCCATCATAAACATACTCCACACTGCACACTGGGGGGTTAATAAAAACAATGCTTTTGTGTAAAAAAAAAATCCATATTTTAACATGTTATGAAGTAAAATATCTAGCTTCCACCAGACCGCCATCAAGTTTCCGTAAGTTGATTAGGGAAGGTGTAGAGTAAGCTTTTGAACTGCAAGAATTTTATACTTCCTTTGTACATTGAATACAGAAGGCGGTATATGAATATGGAAGCAGTTTCTTCAGCTATTCGTGACCCCTGTTCACTGCCATCATAAAGCTCGAATGCATCAGGATATTAATATATCTCTAACTATGTTCATCTGAAATAAGAAAGTTCGGGCTAGTTTTCATTTGAAAGTGAACTAATCCTTTAATAGCAGAAACTCAAATATTGTTTTAGTTTTATAGTTTTTGTTGCTCTTTAACTTGCACTAAAACATGTGATTTATACCATTGAAGTAGCCTATGTAATATTAATAAAACTGCTCATCTCCTTTAGTGATACAAGCTCAAAATAATAATCTGTTGATGTTTTTCATATAGTGTCTTGACTCGGTGCCATGATGGATATTGATGTTTGTGAACACAATTGTGTATGTCATGCCATAAATCTCCAAAAACTATGCATGGGCGCTTGCTTTGGTGTTGCCACCCCTCATAGACCTCATGCCACCCCTTTGCCACCTTATAAATAATTTTCTAGATCCGGCCCTGACTCTCTTCCACTGTAGAAAAGTGAAGCAGGCAATGTCAAATATGGCGCTGATATCTTGAAACCCGAGTCTACGCAGTAGTGAGCGTGAAGTGGAGCCGCGGTATCAAGGCCCCGCCCACACTCCCGCAGAATCAGTTAGTACAGTTTACTGCAGAATAACTCATTATGTCTGTGTGAAATAAACAATCGTGGAAATGTAGGAATTAAAGTTCCCGAAAATCATGAAAAAAGTCAGTTGGTGCCTCAGTGACTACTTCGCTCAGAGAAGCTGTTAATCATGATGTCAAACCCCTGTTTTTATAGCATCAAATATCTAACTATACCCAAACTTATTTAAAAAACGAACACTTGAACTTACATCAGCGCGATAAAAACTACATAAAATGACAGAAACCATCTTTGGAAAAAAATTATTTGAAGTGTAATTTGATTGTTTAGTTTGTCTCACATCCCATTAGATTACATAGAGAGGGCGGGGTTTATGACCTATACTGGGACCAACCACTTGGGGGCAATCGAGACACTTTGGCTTCACTTTTCACTTCTCTTGTGCGGCTGTCACAGAGACTAACTCCGTGATTCCCTCCTCTGGCCATCAGAGGGCTCCCTCACCCGAATATTAACCCTCACACTTACACACTACATTTCCCATCAGCCCCGTACCTGGCACTGATTACGTTGCTCAGCTGCAGCTCATTCCCTAGCCTATATAAACTGTCTCTTCACCATTCCTCTTTGCGAGCTCTTGTATTACTCTGGTTTGCATTTCTGAGCGTTTATTCTTGTTTTGCCTGCCTGTTGTGACCCAGTTTGTTCCCCGTTTATGATTCTCTGCTGCCTGCCTTTTGGACTATTTGCTTTGTTTCTGATCTGTGATTGTTCTCCGCCTGCCCTGATCTAATGCCTGTTTATCGACTACGACTGTGTCTGCTCTCCGTTACTGTGTTTGCTGGTGTCGGACCATTGCCTGTTTGACCACGATTCTAATAAAAGCTTGCTTATGGATCCCACTTCGTGTGACGCCTCGTTACAGAGGCACACTTAAGCCTAACTAAAATAAGTACTAAAATAAGAACAAACAGTAGGACTAATAAGTGCAACAGAACTGAGCAAAGGTACAAATCAAAATTAAGAGTGGTTTTGGGTAGGTTTATGACAGAGATTACTACAGAAATTAAAACTAATCAATTGTAAAAATTAAAAACTACATATTCCACTCTGTATGAATTAGATAAATTGATTATTATTAAAGCTACAGAAGATGTTCAGTCAACTTTTTCTTTCTTTAAACCTACCTACTCCACCGTTAAATATGAAGAGGGGCTTCCCCATCCGAGTCTTCGGTTCTTCGTCATCTGCTTAAGGAGTTTTCCTTGCCACTGTCTCATTTGCCTTATTCAAGAGGAATTAAAAAGCACTATTCTTTGTCTTAATCTATTAATTAAGATCACTGATAATGTAGCAGACTTCATGAACTGATTACTATTGTTACAACTAAGTAAACAGGTACATTGTAACAGTTAGAGAGATGCCCACAGGTGTTGTTTTTTAACAAATTAATAAACCAAAAAACAACATAAAGCTGTGTGTTGGCCTTCAGAAATGTTGGATCATTCAGCTGATATGCAAACTTTCTTGCTTCCAGCAAGTTTCACTTTATCATAGGAACCAACCTGTGATATGACAATGCCTTCATCTACCAGCTGATTTAAAACTTTAAACCTGCTCAAAGTCACATGGTAGAGGGAATAAACATTTTCAGGTGAACTATCCCTTTAAGAAGTAGAATGACCAAAAAAATCATATCAAATGCATTCCCTCTATCCTGCAGTAATAGAAAATCTCCGCCTCTTGCGAGGGTGTAATGTGTAACATTCAAATAAAAGCCCGAGATCGACTCTGCCGTTCACATTTACATCACAGAGAATCGACAGACGCAGAGAACAATCATCTGTGGCAAACGGTAAATATGACTATTTTATATACACAGTACAGTCCAAAAGTTTGGAACCACTAAGATTTTTAATGTTTTTAAAAGAAGTTTCATCTGCTCACCAAGGCTACATTTATTTAATTAAAAATACAGTAAAAACAGTAATATTGTGAAATATTATTACAATTTAAACTAACTGTGTACTATTTAAATATATTTGACAAAGTAATTTATTCCTGTGATGCAAAGCTGAATTTTCAGCATTGTTACTCCAGTCTTCAGTGTCACATGATCCTTCAGAAATCATTCTAATATGCTGATTTGCTGCTCAAGAAACATTTATGATTATTTTCAATGTTGAAAACAGTTGTGTACTTTTTTTTCAGGATTCCTTGATGAATAGAAAGTTCAAAAGAACAGCATTTATCTGAAATACAAAGCTTCTGTAGCATTATACACTACCGTTCAAAAGTTTGGGGTCAGTAAGAATTTTTATTTTTATTTTTTTGAAAAGAAATTAAAGAAATGAATACTTTTATTCAGCAAGGATGCATTAAATCAATCAAAAGTGGCAGTAAAGACATTTATAATGTTACAAAAGATTAGATTTCAGATAAACACTGTTCTTTTGAACTTTCTATTCATCAAATAATCCTGAAAAAAAATATTGTACACAAATATTTTGTACAATTGTACACATTAAATGTTTCTTGAGCAGCAGATCAGCATATTAGAATGATTTCTGAAGGATCATGTGACACTGAAGACTGGAGTAATGATGCTGAAAATTCAGCTTTGCATCACAGGAATAAATTACTTTGTGAAATATATTCAAATAGAAAACAGTTATTTTAAATTGTAATAATATTTCACAATATTACTGTTTTTACTGTATTTTTAATTAAATAAATGTAGCCTTGGTGAGCAGACGAAACTTTTGGACTGTACTGTATATGAGTTATGTTTTCTATGTGACCGTATTAGATGGAGGCAATTTTGGGATGTGTCTTAGTTATAAAATATTAATATATAGAATATGATTTTAAAACCATTTAAAAATCTGTAGGAAATCATTTTATTTCATTGTTTGTCTCTTCTAAATAGTGACCTGAGTATGGCTTCCAAAACTCAAATACTACTACTGCTGCTAGTGGCTGTAATGATTGCAAGCTATGGTCTAACCAATGCAAACAACACATCAACGACAGAAACAACAGCGACACAAACAACACCACCAACAGCGACACAAACAACAATAACAACAACCAGGATCACAGTCAACAGCACCGCTGGATCTCTTTCTCCTGTGGGGATGGTGGGTCTGCCTGGTCTTCTGATCTACACGCTCACCTCCGCTGCGCTTCTCAAACTCTTCCAGCTCATCTGATCATCATGATCATCGTCTCCCTCAGTCTGTCACACAGCTAAACCTACGGGATGTGCCTGTGACTGTGTCTGCACATGTTTTTAGCAGATTTGTTTTTGCAGATACTTACTACTCTAATAAAAATGTATAATAATATAAAAATCAAAATCTATAAAAATGTAGAAAAAAATATGTATGATTGTATATGAAGACTTAAGAATAAAGAAGGAAAAAAACACTTTTGTTGACTGTGCTGATATTTCTAAATGACCTTCCACCTGCAGAATGGTTAAAGACAGGTGTTTATAGGCAAATTATTAAAAAGGGTATGTGTGTGTCGTGAGGAGTGGGCATTTGAGTCATTTTATTAAAGTGAAATAAGGTGGTTTTTATACCAAAATTTTAGATCTCATTGAATTTTCACAATTCTTTATACCCATTTTGATATTGCAGAAAAAATATATACTAATATAAGTTACTTATTGAAGACAATTAAATAATCAGTACTAAAATAAGAACAAAGAAACTAATTATAGGACAAACAATAGAACAAATAAATGCATCGGAATAAATGTACAAATCAAAATAAAGAGTGCTTTCAGTTTTTCAGGTAGGTCTATAACAGAAGATTACTAAATCAACTAATCAAATGTAAAATTAAAAACTGCATAGTCCACACTGTATGAATTAATTAAATAAATTGATTATTATTAAAGCTACAGAAGATGTTCAGTCAAGAGCAGCGAGTCTTTCTCTCTTTTTCTTTCTTTAAACCTACCTACTCCACCGTTAAATATGAAGAGGGGCTTCCCCACCCGAGTCTTCGGTTCTTCGTCATCTGCTTAAGGAGTTTTCCTTGCCACTGTCTCATTTGCCTTATTCAAGAGGAATTAAAAAGCACTATTCTTTGTCTTAATCTATTAATTAAGATCACTGATAATGTAGCAGACTTCATGAACTGATTACTATTGTTACAACTAAGTAAACAGGTACATTGTAACAGTTAGAGAGACCAAAAAACAACATAAAGCTGTGTGTTGGCCTTCAGAAATGTTGGATCATTCAGCTGATATGCAAACTTTCTTGCTTCCAGCAAGTTTCACTTTAGGAACCAACCTGTGATATGACAATGCCTTCATCTGCCAGCTGATTTAAAACTTTAAACCTGCTCAAAGTCACATGGTAGAGGGAATAAACATTTTCAGGTGAACTATCCCTTTAAGAAGAAGAATGACCAAAAAAATCATATCAAATGCATTCCCTCTATCCTGCAGTAATAGAAAATCTCCGCCTCTTGCGAGGGTGTAATGTGTAACATTCAAATAAAAGCCCGAGATCGACTCTGCCGTTCACATTTACATCACAGAGAATCGACAGACGCAGAGAACAATCATCTGTGGCAAACGGTAAATATGACTATTTTATACAGTCCAAAAGTTTGGAACCACTAAGATTTTAAATGTTTTTAAAAGAAGTTTCGTCTGCTCACCAAGGCTACATTTATTTAATTAAAAATACAGTAAAAACAGTAATATTGTGAAATATTATTACAATTTAAAATAACTGTGTACTATTTAAATATATTTGACAAAGTAATTTATTCCTGTGATGCAAAGCTGAATTTTCAGCATTGTTACTCCAGTCTTCAGTGTCACATGATCCTTCAGAAATCATTCTAATATGATGATTTGCTGCTCAAGAAACATTTATGATTATTTTCAATGTTGAAAACAGTTGTGTACTTTTTTTTCAGGATTCCTTGATGAATAGAAAGTTCAAAAGAACAGCATTTATCTGAAATACAAAGCTTCTGTAGCATTATACACTACCGTTCAAAAGTTTGGGGTCAGTAAGAATTTTTATTTTTATTTTTTTGAAAAGAAATTAAAGAAATGAATACTTTTATTCAGCAAGGATGCATTAAATCAATCAAAAGTGGCAGTAAAGACATTTATAATGTTACAAAAGATTAGATTTCAGATAAACACTGTTCTTTTGAACTTTCTATTCATCAAATAATCCTGAAAAAAAATATTGTACACAAATATTTTGTACAATTGTACACATTAAATGTTTCTTGAGCAGCAGATCAGCATATTAGAATGATTTCTGAAGGATCATGTGACACTGAAGACTGGAGTAATGATGCTGAAAATTCAGCTTTGCATCACAGGAATAAATTACTTTGTGAAATATATTCAAATAGAAAACAGTTATTTTAAATTGTAATAATATTTCACAATATTACTGTTTTTACTGTATTTTTAATTAAATAAATGTAGCCTTGGTGAGCAGACGAAACTTTTGGACTGTACTGTATATGAGTTATGTTTTCTATGTGACCGTATTAGATGGAGGCAATTTTGGGATGTGTCTTAGTTATAAAATATTAATATATAGAATATGATTTTAAAACCATTTAAAAATCTGTAGGAAATCATTTTATTTCATTGTTTGTCTCTTCTAAATAGTGACCTGAGTATGGCTTCCAAAACTCAAATACTACTACTGCTGCTAGTGGCTGTAATGATTGCAAGCTATGGTCTAACCAATGCAAACAACACATCAACGACAGAAACAACAGCGACACAATACAACACCACCAACAGCGACACAAACAACAATAACAACAACCAAGATCACAGTCAACAGCACCGCTGGATCTCTTTCTCCTGTGGGGATGGTGGGTCTGCCTGGTCTTCTGATCTACACGCTCACCTCCGCTGCGCTTCTCAAACTCTTCCAGCTCATCTGATCATCATGATCATCGTCTCCCTCAGTCTGTCACACAGCTAAACCTACGGGATATGGGGTCTGCACAAGTTTTTAGCACTTTAATGTCAGACTGTGTCAGATTACTGATTGTTTTGCAGATACTTACTGCTCTGATAAAATGTATAATAATATAAAAATCAAAATGCTATAAAAATGCAGAAAAAGTATGTATGATTGCATGAAGACTTTATGTTGAGAATAAAGAGAAAAAAAAAAAACACTTTTTGACTTTGCTGATATTTCAAAATTACCTTCCACCTACAGAATTGTTAAAGACAGGTGTTTATAGGCAAATTATTAAAAAGGGTATGTGTGTGTCGTGAGGAGTGGGCATTTGAGTCATTTTATTAAGGTGAAATACGATGGTTTTTATACCAAAATTTTAGATCCTATTGAATTTTCACAATTCTTGATACCCATTTCGATATTACAGAAAAAAAGCTAATACTTGCCTAACTAATGTAAGTTATAAGTTATTTATTGAAGACAATTAAATAATCAGTACTAAAATTAGAACAAAGAAACTAATTACAAACAATAGGACAAATAAATGCATCGGATCAAATGTACAAATCAAAATAAAGAGTGCTTTCAGTTTTTCAGGTAGGTCTATAACAGAAGATTACTACAGAACTTAAACTAATCAGATGTAAAATTAAGAAATGCATAGTCCACACTGTATGAATTAAATATACATTGATTATTATTAAAGCTACAGAAGATGTTCAGTCAAGAGCTGATTTAAAGTTTGATTACAACCTTTGTTAAAAAAACTATTATACCACAGGGCTGTTGAATGCTTGATTCGGATTTGTTGATGAATGTTGTAAGATGTGCAATTATTGTTCATTAAACACACAGAAGTAGTTCCAGGTCTGTTAACCGCATTACAGCATTACATCACTTTGCTAAAATATTTCATTTATTTCATAGGCCCTTACAGCCTACAACAGCAAAAGAACCACAACGACATTGACAAAGCAAATAAATATGCATTTCCTTGTTTTCCCTACTAAACTTACCTTTTGTTATCTATGCAAATTGTGAACTAGTTTTAGAGAGCATCTCTCAGATTGGACAACAAGGTGAAAATATATGTATATTTGCTCAAAGTAACTGGCCAGGTTTTTGAAGGTATGGAAATAAAGTGAAAGACAGTTGAGTGCTGGAAGGATGCAAATAAAGACGTCACACTTGGCATTTAATGCTCACTGACTGTTATTAACCATAGCCAAGTTACTAGCTAGTAGTGCATCAAATGTACACACACAGTACAAGCACACATAAATGCTTACTAATAAAAAAAAAAGTTTGCAGAACAATACGTAATGGCACATACACACACACTATAAGTGATATTCATGGGAATGTGTCTAATAATTGAGCACTTCTGGCCCAAACTTCTTTTTTGGGGACTCAAATATTTCCATCACAAGTGACTTTAAATCACTCTAATTAGATTGAGATTTAAAATATGCTATATAGTCTATGCTCCTATGCCTATGTATCAGGCAGCTCCACATCCCACAATTCAACACAATTGTGACATCACAGGAGATCGCGCATAAGTTACCCACACCCCACACAACTTTAGTGAGTGATACAGTATCTGAATTATTTTAACTGCATACTTGTAGCTACCTTAAGCTGAATGTTTTTTCCACACCATTAGTTTGTTTTTGTTTGTGTAATGTTATATATTTTCTCCAGCAGCCCAAGCATCCCTAGCATGTCTCTCTAGAAATTATGACAATTATGAAATTATGACTGTTTTATAGTAGAGTTGTGGGTATTTCTCAACCCCCTCACACATGCATCTATTGTTGCAGTCTCCAATAGTTTGTTGTTGTTGTTTCGTGATTCAATTTACAACACTTTTCATTCATTTCTATTATCTCCACAAACAGTTGTGACTGTTGCACAACTCTGAAAGAAATTCAATGACATGAAGGCTGTAATTAGGGTTGCCACCCGTCCCGTGAAATACGGAATCGTTCCGTATTTACAGGCAAAATTTTACATAGGTCCACATTATGCAGCATCCCATGCAAATCACCCCACCCGCATTGTGTGAAGACACGCCATCGTTGATTTGATTGGTTTGTTTCAGGTTCACGGGCCGTGAAACGCGGCCAATCAGAGTCAGAGGAGGGCGGGACGCCGCCTCGCCGGTTCTCTCCTGAGGCAGATAGTGTAATGTTTTTTTTTTTTTTTTTATCACCTCAAGTTTTTGATTAATAACGTTAGATTTCATATGCTGCCTATTAAGAAATAATGTTAATAATGTACATTAATCATGTTATGGTAGGATTTGTTTATTAAGGTTAAGTTGCAGTCAGACACATAAGCATTACTTTAATAAGAGATAAGAGAGATATATTTAATACATATTTCATCAAAATATAGTACCTATGTGAATAAAATAAACAACTATTTGTTATGCTTAACCAATTTAAATAATTGCATCTAGTGATGTGACGTTTGACACCGAGGCTTCGAAGCTTGTATCAAAAAAACGAAACATCTCACAGTGAAGCACTGTATCGGAGCTTGATTCGTTTTGCCATAACCACGTGATCGGTGACGTCCGAAGCTTCGTTTTCGCACACAGCCACGTGACTGCTTCGTATTCTGATTCACATAACGTGAACCCTTGCGCAGATGTGAAGTATCATTTGCTTTTTAGCAAAAAATATGCCATAATACGAATAAATATTTACATGTGTTCAGTTTGTATTTATTCCCAGTTCATACTTCATTCTATGACAATCATTTATTTTGATAATATGCCAAAGCTTGCCTATTTGTCCCCCCCAAATTTTATTCAGACTCATTTATTCAAATTGTGTAAATGAAATGACACGTGAAAGACTTTTTTTTATGTAGGCTATAATAATAATTTACATTGTTTTATACGCTTTTCATAGCTTAAACTGATTTATTACATGAAACTCCAAAAATAGCTGCGTCGTCTGGGACGCAAAGGCAGTTTTTTTCCACCTTTTGACCACAAGATGTCGTTAGTGTGCACTGTGTTGAAAAGCTTCGAGTAATGAACCTTTTTACGATACACTTGAGGGGAAAGCCTCGGTGCTTCACAAAGCTTCATTTCGCCATCACTAATTGCATCATTCAATACTATAGAATTAACAATAGACTATATAAAAAATGGAATAAATAAATACATAAATATATTTACTTACTACTAATAAAAATGTTGTTAAGTGTTTTACTTAAATAAGAAATGTTTGTAGATATTATGTCATTAATTTACAATTTGTTTAATTTATAATTACTAAGTTATGGATCTGTTAATTTAATAAGTTAATAAAATATGGTTCACATCTCACAAGAGCTTATTTTTTGTGGTCTCAGTCACACTTTGTTGGCCTATGTTTATTATTGTCATAGCTGTGAATAATTCAATATGACCACTTAAAGGGATACTCCACCGTTTGTTCATATTAAACTATGTTATTCCCTTAACTAAGACGAGTTGATACATACCTCTCTCGTCTCAGTGCGTGCACTAAATCTTGCGGAGAAACTTTGTTAGCACTTAGCTTAGCCCAGTTCATTCAATAGGGGCCAAGCAGAGAAGCTACCAAACACCTCCACGTTTTCCCTATTTAAATACAGTTACTCGAGTAGTGTAACTCGACCTAGGACGGTGACACAAAACAAAACGTTGCGCTTTTCTAAGCGTGTAAAATGGATAACTATATTGTATGGCGGAATACCATAGCAAGTGCTCGGGAGCACTTTGACTTGGCGCAGTAATATCTTCACTCGTGAAAAGTCCTCTCACCAGCCCCGCTCCCTTTCGCCGCAAGACAGAGCGATTTAGTGCACGCACTGAGACGAGAGAGGTATGTATCAACTCGTCTTAGTTAAGGGAATAACATAGTTTAATATGTAAAAACGGTGGAGTATCCCTTTAAAGGTACAATTTGTGATATTTTTTTCCGCTAGAGGTCGCTAGAAGCCTATTCAAAACAAAGGCGTAGTTTGATGACGCCAAGTTTTAGAGCGGAAACTTGGGACATGTGGTCTCCATCTCAACGGACGGTGCAAATGAATAGGGATTGGAGTCTGGAAGAACTCATGTTCGTGGATGCGATTATTAACGTTACTGTAGTATGAAGCCGAACAGGACCGAGTGTTGCGGGAGCTGAACGAGGAGCTGGAGCGATTGATCAACACACGCCTCACGAGCAGCGGGACTTTTATTATGACACAGTCGCCGGCGCCGCTTCCGCTTTTCCGGTCATGAGTTTACAGGAGCTGTCCTTGTCGACAGAACCAGCGGCAGATGGTAAACAGTAATTATGTTCCATAAATAAGTAACACAATCCACCATATAACGTGCAAGAAGTAAATAAGGAACTGCTTGAAGCAAGCTAGTGGTTTGCTGGACGCTAGACACTACTTCCGCATTTGTCCACGGCACTGTTGTCATGTGGTTTCTACGTCAGTAAAGGCGGTAACAAAGGTTTTTTTTTCATTGACAGGCGACTGCACTGCCCCGTGTCACTGTTTAGTATGGGAATTTTCTCATGATTTACAAGTAGTTGAAAACATTAGAGATATTGTTAGTAATCAGCTGGTCAAAATATATAAGTGGTTTTTGGATATTTTACTGCAAAAATTTTACATATTGTACCTTTAAGTTGTGATAGTGAGAGACTGCATCTGTTCACACTGATTTTAATAGCAGATATCTTATTATAATGTCCATTGGTATCAATCTTAATATTTTTATGAAAACATGTTTTAAGTTATGATATACCACCACTGGCACGCCATCGGGACTGTGGTCATCGTAGCCCCGAGGGGTGTGGCCCCCGCTGCGGCAGGCGTCCCTTATTTTTCTGTATTGAAGGTGGCAACCCTAGCTGTAATGTGATTGGTTATCAAGGCACACTTCTGGAGATAAATAGTGCAGACACTGGATAAGGATGAAACATGTCACAATGTCAAATGGAGTATACTTTGAAAGGCTACATTAAACTAAATGCATAAGCGTTTGCATCAAAACTGAATGTACTTTGGCCTTTATATAACCTATTAGCTTCATTCCTATTGTGCTCCAATGAGGGCTTTAAAGTGTTAAACAAAATGGAAGCTTAACAAATCCGTCTCCCGTCTAAGATCATGGAAGTCTTGGCAAACAGCTAATAGTAGTTGATCTTTATGCAAAGTTATTATTTCCAGTAGCAATTTATCTTGATGAACTATGTAAACTACAGGAGAGAGTGGTGGAAGAAAGTAAAAATACTAATACCACACTTTGAAAATACTCCACTACAACTAAAAGTCTTGTATTCAGAAACTTGCATAAGTTAAGTATTATCAGAATAAATAAACCGGCAAATTCACAGATTGTGTTTGGACAAATGGACTTCTTTTGCTTGTGTATACATTACGTGCCTGTAGTGCATTAGTGGTTTGTTGGTTCACTGAAGTTTGAATTTGATTAAAGACTCATTGGCTATTTTGTTACATATTATAATGTAGGCTCATGGTGCGATAATGCAGACATTTTCTGAAGATTAGGAGATGGACAAATTATTTATGTCAGCTTTTCCAAACATACACTCCCCAAAAAGGACAAAAACAAAACCAAACAATACAAAAACATAAAACAAAACAAAACAGAAAGACATTCACAGTCATTCACAGCACTTAAGACATTTTACAAAAGCACATGTATCATATCGATCATTGAGGCCTTAGAAATGATCCCAGACTTACTAAAAATTTCCCTTTTGTATTGTTCTAGATATTGAGTATTCAAAGGTCATAAATTTAACTCATTCAGTAAATTCAGATGTTTTGTGTTCTTCCCATAGTTTCACAATAAAGTTCTTGCTGCAATAATGAAGCCTGTCAGTATTAATCAAAAATGTGCTTTGCTGACACCCTGTGGTAGAAGTGTTTATCACCAAGAAGACATAAGTATGAGGTTATATTTGTTAAAGGGTTAGTTCACCCAAAAATGAAAATGATGTCATTAATGACTCACCCTCATGTCGTTCCAAACCCGTAAGACCTTCGTTCATCTTCGGAACACAGTTTAAGATATTTTAGATTTAGTCTGAGAGCTTTCTGTCCCTCCATTGAAAATGTATGTACGGTATACTGTCCATGTCCAGAAAGGTAATAAAAACATCATCAAAGTAGTCCATGTGACATCAGTGGGTTAGTTAGAAGTTTTTGAAGCATCGAAAATACATTTTGGTCCAAAAATAACAAAAACTACGACTTTATTCAGCATTGTCTTCTCTTCCGGAATCCTTTCCACTGAATTGATTTCACTGAATTGATTCCATTGAATTGATTCCACTGAATTGATTCCATTGAATTGATTCCATTGAATCCTTTCATCTGTCGGCGTTGGTAATGCAGTTTTATGTCGCCGTGGTTGTTTTTGGCGATTAGGACATCCGCGACATGCACACTTACGCACCATTTTAAAAAATATAGCAATATCAAAATACAAACAATGTAGAATAGCTTGAATACAGCGTGCGTCTCCCTCAGACTGTATACATCAGCAGCATCACTGCGGAGTCGTGAACCACACTCCGGAGCAGAAGGGGGCGGTAATGCACCAATAAGCTGGATGCCAACCGCCGTAAAACAGGAAAGAAGAAGAAGCGGCGTCGTAAATGCGGATTGACAACAGACCTGGAAGAGAAGACAATGCTGAATAAAGTTGTAGTTTTTTTTATTTTTGGACCAAAATGTATTTTCGATGCTTCAAAATGTCGCGGATGTCCTAATCGCCAAAAACAACCACGGCGACGTAAAAGTGCATTACCAACGCCGACAGATGAAAGGATTCAATGGAATCAATTAAATGGAATCAATTCAATGGAAAGGATTCCGGAAGAGAATACAATGCTGAATAAAGTCGTAGTTTTTGTTATTTTTGGACCAAAATGTATTTTCGATGCTTCAACAAATTATAACTGACCCTCTGATGTCACATGGACTACTTTGATGATGTTTTTATTACCTTTCTGGACATGGACAGTATACCGTACATACATTTTCAATGGAGGGACAGAAAGCTCTCGGACTAAATCAAAAATATCTTAAACTGTGTTCCGAAGATGAACGGAGGTCTTACGGGTTTGGAACGACATGAGGGTGAGTCATTTTCATTTTTGGGTGAACTAACCCTTTAAATCCATTCCCCAAGTTTCACCACATTCCTTCCAAAAGGGAACAGCCACACTGCATTCCCATATTGCAGGTAAGAAGGTGATACTGTGTCTTTTCAACATCTTGAGCACTACTAGAAATGTTTGTACTTAATGGCCTAATGCTTTCAAAGGTGTAGTCTGAGACCAATTACAGCCTTTGATGGCTTGTTACCACATCCATCCAATAGCTGCTAGTCCCTATGCTATAGTATCTTCATTTTCTAATTTTTTTTTACAACTGGATTGCACTGAGCTCTCAAATATGACTGTGTCAAATAACATGTAAGAAAATGAGGGCTGGGGCTATAGCCTTAACCTATCCATCTCCTTTCCTTGTAGCTAGCATGGCATTATGACATCTATCTTCACTCTCTACTATTAAAACTAAGCCCTTTAATGAAAGGCTCACTGTTGACAAACAACTAGCTTGCTATAACCAAATCAACCAGATAGCTAGTTTACGGAGACCGGGTTGGCAAAACATCAATAGAACTGCATTACAGGCCTGTCAGTTTTCCATTCTGGGTTCACCTGCTCGCCTGTACATAGTATGCATCATCAGCAAGGTGCACACTAAACTTGGTCCCCCAATACCATCTTATATCATTAGTATTATGTACAAACCTGGTAAAAATCACTGGTGGCAAATGGAGAAAATTCTTGTTTTGTCCACCAGGTGGGCGACATCATGTGTGTGACATGTAAAAACTATACATAACATTGCCTGGTTATTTGGTGATAAATTGCAAAATAAAGTCACTGTATTCTCTGACGAGAGAGGTGACAACGAGAGTGTCACACATCTCTAATGTCATTGATCACGACATCAGTTCACGGCAAGGTAAGTGACGATCGACACGATTGGCTCCTTAGTTAGCAAAGTGTTGTCAGGTTTCACACCCCATAGTGCACTTACAATATGAGATGAAATTTACTTCATGTGCACTGTACGCATACCCTAGTGTACATGTAAAAACTGAAGGGCTTTACACTGAGACCCAGATGCAGATCAAGTATATCCCACAAATGAATATTCTGTCATCATTTACCCTCCCTCATGTTTTATGGTATTTGTCAAAAAGTATCTTTTTCTGTTCCATGAAAGACAGTCATATGGGTTTAACTCAACATGAGGGTGAGTAAATGATGACAATTGTCATTTTTGGGTGAATTATTCCTTTAAAGGGGACCTATAAAGCCACAAGATGTACTTTAAGTCTTTGGTGTCCCCAGAATGTGTCTGAAGTTTCAGCTCAAAATCCCCCACAGATCATTTATTATAGCTTGTCAAATTTGCCCCTATTTGGGTGTGAGCAAAAACACGCCGTTTTTGTGTGTGTCCCTTTAAATGCAAATGAGCTGCTGCTCCCGGCCCCTTTCCAGAAGAGGGCGGAGCTTTAACAGCTCAACAACAACAAAGCTGGAGAATCTCACGCAGCCAAAATGAGGATTGTCAGTAACGGTGTTCAGCCTTACATTGTTCAAACCGGAGTCGACACTGATGGAGAGACTCAGGAAGAAGTTACAACTTTTAGAATGAAACTGGACGTTTCTGAATGGTTAGTGGATAAATTTATGTAGTTGCTGTGGAGTTGATTCAACTCATCCACTAGCATGTGCCGTCATGGTAATCTTTTGCGCAAATCCAGCGTTGAATTGACCCTCGTTTGTGAAGCAACACTCTACTACAACAACTCTTCCTCTTCTCTAAAGCAGCCCAACATGGCCTCACCTCCTTTGTTGTGTGTTCTTGGGGGCGTGGTTTATGTAGTCCCTACCAGCCATTTGTTGTAGTCCTTAAAAAGCGATTTCTGTAAAAGAAAATATCTTCCTTTGCATTGCACTTTGAGCGTCGTAACTTTGCAGATGTTGTTTATGATCAAACAGCAACATTACACACTAACTAAAGTTAAAAAGGGAAATCATGATCAACCACCCCTTTAAGTTTGAGACCTTTAAGGTCTGAAGTCTGGTGAGATCTCAAGACCAAGATCATAAGATCAAGACTCTGTTTTGGAATAAAGACGTCTTACTATCTGAAATCACAACAGTGGAAAGAGACTCGTGCTGTGAGCATCTGTTTATTACACAAATAAGGACTTTGTGCCATGAAAACACACTGATAACATCATGATAACGAGATAAACACTGAGTATAAATATATAGCTTTGAACTACATGAGGACCTCCTTACGTTACGACCTGTGGAGTAAATCTAAGACAATAGAGAAGGTTCATCGCACAACGCCGACAGAGTGAAAAACAAGTGCAGATATCTTCTGCTAAGGCTGACATCCCATTAACTGCTTTCAATCGTAAGCTTCATTTACATAGTCGCTGGAGAATCAGGTGGTGCCATGCATACTAATCCAGTCACTTACAATGGTTTATGCTACAACAGTTAGTAGGTGTGTCACCACCCATCAAAATTGAGTTGTTTCAAGTTGGCTAGTGAGACGCCACGACAGAAGACAGGGCATACAAACAGTGTCCATTCACAACACAAACATTTGAGGAAGACATGAAGAACATCCACTCCGTGATGATGAAAAGTTCAATGTAGTTCCCGTCACTTCATAGTTGATGTCCGCACGACAATTCTAATACTTTCATGGTTTTCTGGTTTTAAACCAGTCCGTAACACTGAGATGATAACAGTTTCACACGATGGCTCCTCTGACATGTCATACTGTAGTCTCAGATACGGGCCCCTGCTTTGGCCCCTGTGCTGAAGGTTTGGGTTCCTACAGAGCAGGAGTTTAAACACTGTTGAGAAGCAGCACTGCTGGTGTGTTGGAGGTCACAGTGAAAGAATGAGTGTCTGTGTCGTCTGCGGTTTGGAGAGATAAACTGCGCAGGCTCTTCTGCAGGTGGGAGCTTTTCTGACTGCTGATGCTGTTTGTACTTCCAGGTTTAACTTCTGCGCCCTCTGCCCTCTCACCTGTTAGAAAACACAATCAACCGTTGAGAATCTGTTCAGAACAAATTAATGTTGGATAATGTCAGAAACTGTATCTGAAATTGCAGGAATTTTCTGGGTTCAATACAAGTAAAGGCATAATTTTTGAAGGCATTTCCTTCAGCCTAAGGCTTATTCATTTCACTTTTGGTGTGCAAAGGCCTTTACATTGGCCAAAAATATTACTTTTTTTTTGTCATTATAAAACAAGCCCAACCCACATGTGAGAAAAAGTAATATAACACATTACTTTCCATTAAAAGTAACTAAGGTAATTGAGTAAAACACCATTGTAACACATTACTTTTAAAAGTAACTTTCCCCAACACTGCTTGTGAAATTATATTTTTTTTAGCCTCATAGCATAATTGCCCAGGTCTTTTCAAAGGCAGATATCACAATTTGGCCAAAAAATGACTTAGGCATATGCTATGAGGCTAACGTTATATTTAAATAATATTTAATATTCATCTTATGGCTTTAATATTGAAACAGTATTTTTAATGTTTACAGATTGACCTCATTTACCCAAGAGCCTCACTGTAAGCCAGATTTTTGCTCTTTTTATTTAACCGTTGTAAGCTATTCGTTTGGGATGTACACTCAGGCTGTTGGGGTCTCCAGAGACCCCAGACAATAAAATTGTGATTTTGTAACAAAATAATGTTTTGGTTTTTTTAAACAAATGTAATTTTACTTGCTTTATTAATGTTTTTGCAGTTACATTTATGCAGTTTTGGGAGAATTTATGGCATGTTTTAAATTTATATAAATAAATTAATAAATATTAAAAAAAAAAAAAAAATAATAACAATTTATGTAAAATTCACTTTAAAAAAAGACCCACATCTCTAACCTTCATTCATGGAGATAACATGGACAATTTGCCATGGTTTAGTGTTAAGATTTTTGCCATCTTATGGAAAATATAGTTTTAAAAGTAAAAAATTATCACTTTAACCAGTAGATGGCTGCAGAGCTCCACTATTTGCTATTGCTATTTGAACAACATCTGCAAAGTTATGACGCTCAAAGTTTAATGCAAAGGGAGATATTTACTTTTAAAGAATTTGCTGTTTATGGATTACAACAAACGGCTGGAAGAGACTACAACGAGCTTCTTCCCGCGTTAGTGACATCACTAACACTAAAATTTACATAAACCCGGCCCCGAGAACACGCAACAAAGGGGGTGAGGCCATGTTGGGCTGCTTTAGAGAAGAGGAAGAGTTGTTATTGCCATAATTTTATGCCAAACTGCTTCACAAACGAGAGTCAATTCAATGCTGGATTTGCACAAAAGATTAACATGACGGCACATGCTAAAAGTTGTAACTTCTTCCTGAGTCTCTCCATCAGTGTCGACTCCGGTTTGAACAATGTAAGGCTGAACACCGTTACTGACAATCCTCATTTTGGCTGCGTGAGATTCTCCAGCTTTGTTGTTGTTGAGCTGTTAAAGCTCCGCCCTCTTTGGAAAGGGGGCGGGAGCAGCAGCTCATTTGCATTTAAAGGGACACACACAAAAACAGTGTGTTTTTGCTCACACCCAAATAGGGGCAAATTTGACAAGCTATAATAAATGATCTGTGGGGTATTTTGAGATGAAACTTCACACACACGTTCTAGGGACACCTGAGACTTACTGTATAGTACATCTTGTACCCTTTAATGTTTGTGGATAATCACCATTATGCCTCAGATGCTGTTGATTGAGCTTTACTTGTATTGAACACGATATAATCACTTAACACTCAACACATGTAAGTAAAATTGGCTTTGACAAGTAAACTAAACTGGCTGATAACTTTATTACTTCACACATCTGATGTGAGTTCGTTCTCATCATCCTCATGGTTCAAGGACTTTTGTCTCTCACCTCTTTCCTGTTCACAGTCTGGTGACGAGGCCCCGCTGCACTCACTGCGAGGGCCCAACACCGGAGACACCTGCTCGAAGCCCTCCAGAGACCCCGAGCCGGGCAGCTGGAGCAGGTCAGGACCGGCAGAGAGGGACGGCGGGGGCGAGGAGGAAGAGGAAGGGTACGGGCAGGAGGACGAGAGCAGGGGATACGGGGAGGAAGAGGAGGGGAACGGACAGGGCAGGTCTAGAGGAGCAGACGTGGAGCTCAGGCTGCAGGTGGACTGTGTCTCGGGATCGTCTTCTGATGTTGTGCCGTTGCAGCTATCCTCGAAATTCACAGACATCACTGTAGAACAAACACAGGTTTGAGATGACATCAGTATATTGAATATTGTTGCTATTTCTTCTATGCATTTCTCTTCTTCTTTAGCTTGCTTCCCAATCTAGTTGTCTAATAAACCTGGAATTGTGTATTACAAATATTGTTGGTTTTATTGGATCGGATAACAAAATATCATATACCACTTTAAACCTGATGCGCTTATATTTGTGAAATGGTTTGGTTTCTTTTCAGGACTGCTGTATGAATTACAAATCGGATTATGGATGATCTCACTTACTCGATATGCCGTCAGACTCCATTTTGAAGTTGGCGATGTCGTCGGTAGCGGCCCCGTCATCTTCAGCCCCCACCCCTCGGCCCCGGGGCCCCATGGCAGAGAGTCGGCGGCGTGCGTGGATCTCATCCGAGATGGTCTCCAGGTTCCGAAGGGCCGTCCGGTACTCGGCTTTGGCCTGGGTCAGTTTAGCCTGACGCTCGTCGACCCGTCTCTTCAGTTGCTGTATGGGAGATGGAGGACAAGGTAAAGCGGAGAACAGGTCACATATGTGTATAATCAAAATCAGATCAAATCTACATGTTAGTTTGTGTAGAATAAAGGAATATTCTTGAATTACTAAAAACATGCAAACATTGACTAAAGAAAATGTCTAAAGAAAATGAAGGTTACTTTTGGATCATTAAGATTTTGTCATTTGACACTGTGACATTATTTTAATGACAAATTAGTGCATTTCCCCCCAAATTCTCATTAGTGTAATGTGCCTGGAATTTTTATGTATGTATTTACATTTATTTATCTATTAATTAATTCATTCCAATTATAATGGTGATTCTCCTGAGATTCTCATTACTTTATTACATACTGTATTTTTAAATAAAATATATAATATATTAAAACACATAATATTTAAAAATGATAGATATAATTTTAAAATATTTGTAAAATATTGTTTTAAATTATAATTATATTAACATTTAATTGAAGTATTCTCATTATTGTAGTGCACTTGTATGTTTTTTAAAATGTATTTATTTATTTATTTAATGCAATTCCCATTTTTCTTAATTGTGGTTCTCCTGAGATTCCTATTACTTTATTACACTCTGTATTTTTTAAAATAAAACATAAAATATATGTTAAAACATAATATTTAAAAAATAATATTTAAAAATGTTTTTAAACATTTGAAAAATATTATTTTTAATTTATATTCACAATTATTTGCAGTAAATACTGTAATAAATATACATCTAAATTTATAAACATCAACAAAAATTAAATTCAGTACAGCAAAAACTATACATTTGTAAAATTGATGTATAAATTTACAATTTAAATTCAGAATTTAAATAATTTCTGATTATATAAAATTAAAAGTAAAAATGATTTTATTCACAATACAGTAATGAGAATTATGGGTGAAATGAGTACTTATTTGACATTATTACACAAAATTAATGGTTTTAAAACTAGCTTTCATTTTCTTTAAATAAAATATAAATTAAAATATAAAATATAAATAAATATGAATGAATAAAAAATAAATATAAATATTTATATAAAAAAGCAATCTTTGATTTTTAGATGAAAAGTTCTTAAAATATTATTTTGTGCAAAATAAAAACTGACGTACCTCGAGCTGCAGATAATATTTCGCCTTTAATTCAAAGTACGGCCTGCAGAGGGAGAGAAAGAGAAGCATTTGAACAGAGTGAGTCTCAGAGCCGGTTTCCATGGCAACAACAGAGCTCTGCGAAAGAACCGGCACATTCCACCAGCAGAAACACATCTGGAGCACATTAGAGACGCCTCACACTGAACTACACTTCCATCCACAGCCCAGCGACAGCAGAGGCCCGGGGTGGGGAGGACAAAGACAGAAAGACACACTCTGCTGAAAGAGTTTTGGTAATTTACATGTGAGAGAGATAATGTTTTGTGGGTATTCTGAAGGAAACATCATTTTATTTCCAAATATTGACATGTTTGAAATGATGTAAGGCCTGCAGAACCCGTGCGTGCACAACTTGTTTCAGCAAGATTTTAGGGTGTCTCCTCTTTTTGTCCATTGTGACATGATTTATATGTATGATCTCAGATTTGTTCTCGATTTTTCTTTGCATTGCAATGCACTGTATGTCATCATAATCATTATGTGGACTTCTACATTTTTGTTACCGTTTTGACATCAAAACAGAAAGAAAAATATAATTTCAGTGTAAATACACTAAGGTTTGGGTCTGTAAGATTTTTAATGTTTTTTAAATAAGTCACACATTTCTGATTATTATCAATGCTTTGTATTTTTATGGAAACTGTGATACATTTCTTTCAGGATTATTTAATGTTAAAAAGAACAGTATTTATTTGAAATATAAATCTTTTGTGATATTGTCACTTTTGAACAATTTAATGCATTCTTGATGGAAAAAAGTAGTAATTTCTTTTTTGTTAAAAAATTCTTACTGACCCCAAACTTTATAAGCGGTAGTGTATGTATATCAGAAACACTGACTGATGGATGGATGGAAGGGTGGGTGGGTCAATAGATGGATGGATGGATGGATGGACGGACGGAGGGATGGATGGATGAGAGGGTGGACAGACAGACGGACGGACGGATGGAGGGAGGGGTGGGTGGGCGGATAGATGGGTGGATGGGTGGGTGGATGGACGGAGGGATGGATGGATGGATGGATGGATGGAGTGGGTGGATAGACGGACGGATGGATGGAGGGAGGGGTGGGTGGGTTGATAGATGGGTGGATGGGTGGGTGGATGGACGGAGGGATGGACGGAGGGATGGATGGATGGATGGATGGATGGATGGATGGATGGATGGATGGATGAGAGGGTGGATAGACAGACGGACGGACGGATGGAGGGAGGGGTGGGTGGGCGGATAGATGGGTGGATGGGTGGGTGGATGGACGGAGGGATGGATGGATGGATGGATGGATGGAGTGGGTGGATAGACGGACGGATGGATGGAGGGAGGGGTGGGTGGGTTGATAGATGGGTGGATGGGTGGGTGGATGGACGGAGGGATGGATGGATGGATGGATGGATGGATGGATGGATGTCCTCTGACCTGGACTTGTTGATGGTGCGTTTGAGCTTCTTCTCCAGTTGTCTCATGTGGCTGATGGCGGCGTTGTATTTGGTCGCTGTTTCTCTGTGCTCGATTTCACTGCGTGTCCTGCTTTGCTCCGCCTCCATCACCTTGAAGAGCCAATCAAAGCAGTTCAGATGAAATTAACTGCATAGCATAGAGACAGAGCATTTAAGGCCACACCCTCACCGGGGGACAATCCAGCCGTCTCCATTGACTTTGCATAGCGTGATGCTGCCTGCTTGTCATTTCTGACTGTTTTTTGGGGTCGACAGCTTATAAAAACTTAGTTCTGGGTTTTTTAGCTTGTTTGCTGTACACCTTGTCACACAGCAGCTTTTAGGCATTGTTCTGTTTTTTTGTTATAAGTCAGAAATGACAAAGAGGCTGCCTCACGCTATATAAAGTCAATGGAGACTGTTGGCCTGTTTTCCCCCCAGGTGGGCATGGTTTTCAGATTATGACGCATGTCGCTCTGTCTCTACAGAACAGTAAACTGTGGTCTACAGCTCCCAGAATTGATCTATAGTGTGTTTATGGTCAGTGGTCTTGTGTCTCTCACCCTCTGGGTGGCGTGGTTGAGCATCTCCTGCCAGGCCGAGTCAAACTGCCTGCTGTCCTCTTCTAACAGTCGCTCCTCGGCCAGAGCAATGGTCTCCTTCGCCGCCCGGAGGATCTCGATGGCTCGCTGATACTCCTGTGTGGCTCTCTGAGCTTCTACTTGAGCCTGTAAGACACGAGAGAGAGAGAGAGAGACTCGGTTATGACTTCAACACCACTCACAGTTGGTATGAACACAATGCAGTATAATTTGCTGAAGTGAACCTCTGCTGCTGAAGCATCATTTGAAGACTAATATATAATTCATGTCTAAGAAGAAACTGCCTTCAGAGAGCAGCTCACATTTTTCATATCTTGCAATGCACGAGCAGCTGACAGATTCAAGTGTGCACATGTTGTTACGTAAAATGATGATGACACATCCTTAGTGTTACCAAGATACAGCTGTAAACAGCTGCTGTCAATACTCACTCATTTCTATTGATGACGCAAATGTACCATAATTCAGTGCCAAGTAGTACAATGTGAGATATTTCTACTTCTGAAAGAATTACAATGTGATTTAAGAGCGTTTAAGTGAATAACACTTTACATTTGTTAACATTAGTTAGCATAACTTACTGTAAGCTGTTACCACACAATCTAATCTTTAGTTTTCTTTTAATTTCCCCTCAATGAACCATAAAGCTTTATCAGTCACAGCATTAGTCGCTCAGCTTTGATAGATCACATGACCAGGCTCTGTCTCTCCGTGGGATGAGCTTCTCATTTACAGACGATCCCTCTTACATGCTGAAGAATTCATAAAGAAAACTAGCAGAGCTTGAGACAAGAAGCTGATGTATTTTTCATAAAGCTCAATCATCTCCCCCTCGGTCTGTGCAGACAGACAGCAGATTAGCTGAAATCCATGAGGATTTTCTCAGTTATAAACAAACTCAGATCCTGAAGGTTTTAGGTTCAATACAAGTTAATCACAGATGCGGTCTATAGAGTTTAGCACAAAACAATTTGAACTTAGATTATAAACCCAAACAAGAACTGTGTTTGCAGTAATAGGGTTTAAAGCAGCTTGTGCTTTTGTTTATTGCCTACATATAAAATCTGTTGTACAAAAATGAAAATGTTTTCAGAATTGTCATTTTCATCTTTTGAAGGCAAATAAATTTCTATCTATCTATGATATCAGTCTATTTCTTATATCCTGCACTCTTAAAAATAAAGGTTTCAAAGGGGGTTTCCACAGTGATGTAACAGAAAACACATTTTTGTTTCCCCAAAACCTCTCAGTGAAAAGTTATTTTTTTGTTTCTTAGTATGAAGAATGTTTAAAAATTCTAAAGAACCTTTTGTGGAATGGAAAGATTCCATGGATTCTTCATGGAACCATCAATGCCAGTAAAGAACCTTTATTTTTAAGAGTGTTGTACAAATGTAATCAAGTCTTTACTGTGATGACGGGAGATTAAAAAACTGTATATAACTTTACACAGACAAGGATATAAGCAAATTTATCAAACTAGTTTCATATTAACTCGTGTAATATTTAATATTTTTCTTTACTTCCTGCTTGCTTGCTTTCTTTATCTGTGTCACAGTCCATTAAAATCACAGTGGCTTGGTCAGCGCTGCGTGAACGTCATTGTATATTTCTGTTTTGCATGGAAGAATACAGAAGTGCTAAGTGAAGTGAACAGGTAGAGAGAGAGAGAGACGTTGTGCGCTTCTCCAGACAGATGACTCACACGCTCAGACGTCACTTTGCACTGGCGAGATGAAGGGCATCATGAGTTCATGAGTACGTTAGGTAAAGCGTCATGTCAGAACTGACCTTTCTGACCATTGTTCAAAACTGACCATACAACATCATGAAACAATGCATGTACTGCACCACACAATAGCTCCATTTAGGCTGCTGCTAATGTAAGGATGTGATGGCATGTCTGCGTGGGCAAACGCTGGACACTGAATCAGTACACTGATACATTAGCCAGACTGATAATTGAATTTGCATTGGCTTCTCAGAGGGGCAGTTTTCAAGTGTTTTTAGTGATTTTTAAGAAACATTTTAATAGCAAAGATTAAATTTAGCAATTTTCTGTATCATTTAACTGTATTATATTAAATTAGTACACTAGCATTTACATTTTTGGGGTCAGTAAGATTTTCTGCTCACGAAGGCTGCATATTTAGGCATATTTTGAACAGCAGTGTATATTATTTAAATCTCTATACCGACCGTTGTACACACTTCTTTTTTTAGTATTGGCTATTACAAAATCCATGACTCAATCAACACCCAGTTGTGCATCACATGACCACAGAGTAACCCTGAACAGCTGCCTACACTAGATGATGAGAGATGATGCATTTCTCCTGATCTGTCAACAGTTCATTGTGTGTCGCTCATAATACTGTGATTTTGACTGAGCTTCTCTGTCACAAAGAGCTACAGTGTCGGCCCGCCGGGTCTGGAGAAATGACAGCCATAAAGCCGTCACTGTTGTTGTGTCATGATGACCTGCGCTCCTGAAGACCCTGCAGACCGAAGTACGGCCCACTAAGGGATTCTACACATACTGATGCTCAATGAGAGATGCTGCAGACTAGGCTGGTAAAAGATCTGTGCTGATAACTGAAAGGTTGCAGGTTCAAACCATTTTATGCATTTCATAAGAGTAAGTTCTTCAGTGTCTCATGATACTTCAGAAATCATTCTAGTATGATGATTTGCTGTTCAAGAAACACTTCTGATTTTATCAATGTAGAAAATAGTTGTGCATATGGAAAGCAGCAGCTTTCATTTCTGCTGTGACAGACGCAAGACGAGTGTTTGTTAGAAATCAGGAATGGTGAGAGAACATTGTGCTTGGTACGGTTTTCGCCTTCAAACCAAACTTGGGACTTCAGTTGACAAAGTTTAGCATGCTTTCCATATTGTTTACGCATTAGCTCAGTAGGCCTAGAGGCTTTAGTCGCTGTTTGAACACATCCCACCATATGAGAGTTTACACTAGGAAAGCAATCCAGTCGAATGCATTTTTGACTACCTTTAGAAGTGGTAGAAAGTGGACAAGTTCAAAAGGTTTCAGACCTTGTTTACACCGGTATTTAGCGATCGACCAAAATGCTTCTTAATACCAGGTGCAGACAGGGCCATTGCCAACACAAGCCTTCAGACACTTTCACTCATAAGGTCAAGGTTAAGGTCAGGTGAAGCTGAGCTCTGTAAACACTGTAATGACAGATTAGAGTTACGTCAATAAAGGTTCTCACTTGCTGTGGAGCTTTTAAGGTCAAAATCACACACACTCGCTCATCTGCCTGTCTGTTCGCACACACTTGCTATGTTCTGTGTGTCTGGACTGAGAAATGTCTGTTTCTTATACTGTCTATTTTTTTTCCTCCTGGTAATGTGTTTGACAGGCAGCACAAGTATCTGATTTTCTCTGGTTTTCTGACCTATTTTCTTCCCAAACTCGGTCAGACATGATGTATTTTTCATGAGCAGCATTCACTCTGCGGCAAAATCATGTTCAATTAACATTTAATGACTTCCGGTTAAGAGGGTTAATGGAGTAGACGTGTTTGTTTCTCGCTCCCACATTTTCTAGTCCAATCTAACATTTTAAGCCCATTAAATCTTTTTTTTTTTTTGTTCAAACAACAATCTATCACGCACGCTATATTTCTGTCTAAACATGACGTCTAAATCGGCTAAGCAGAGCAAAAAAGATATGAAAACGGACTCTGTAGATGACGCTGCTAGCGAGCTTAACATGGCAGCGATGGCCAAGCTTCTAGAGCAACATCGCCAGGCCCTGTCGGCCGAATTTAAAACGGCCATCTCAACACTCGAGGAAAAGATTGACAGCATTCAGACCAAGTTGTCAGATCACACTCATAAAATTGCTTCGCTCGAATCAAGTGCCAATGATTTAGACGAGCGGGTACGAGCGTTGGAAGCGACATGCGCCACACTGGCTGAGAGCAGCGCGAAGTTACAAGACAAAGTTGTCGACCTGGAATCACGCAGTCGCCGTAACAACATTCGGATCGTTGGCTTACCGGAATCGCTCGAAGGGCCGCGGCCTTCAGTTTTCTTCGCGCAAGTTCTCGTAGACATTTTGGGAGAGGACATCTTTCCCTCTCCGCCGGAGATTGACCGGGCACACAGAGCTCTCGTTAGCAAACCAGCGACTGGGAAGAAACCGAGGCCAGTTATCATCCGGCTCCATCGCTACCGTCAAAAAGAACTGATTATCCGTGAAGCTCGAGCCAAAAGAGGCAAACTTGTTTACCAAGGCAGCCCAGTCGCCATCTACGAGGATTACGCGCCCGAAGTGGCTGCTCAGCGCGTTAAATACCGGTCCGTGATGGCAGAACTATACAACCTCGGATTCAAACCAACGTTGTTTTTCCCTGCACGGCTCTCCATCTGGACCAAAGACGGAGGTAAGAAGATGTTCTCTTCGGTGACAGAGGCCGAGGACTTTGCTGCATCTGCCCGCTCATTGGAACATGTGCCATAACGTGGAAGGCCTCTGCTTATTCCGACTGTCAAACTGTCGGAATAAGCATTAATTTTGTATTGTTGGCGGTGAAATCGAAACCAGTCGCGGGAACTATCGCAATTGTTTTGTATTGATTTTTTTTTCTCCCCTCTCTCTTTCTATTTCTTTCTTTTTCTTTTCTTTTCTATACTAGAGAGTCGGAATTCACAATAGTTCTTTTATCTGCTTAATGAGGCAAATGTATGATATCTGACTGATTGGAGTTTTCCCTGAAAACATGCATATTGTATATTATTCCGTTTATTTACCGTATGTATACATTTCAATATGTGGTATTTCTTTCAGCAAACCTGTCTAGATGCCTGAACGTGCAGATGCATGTTATTTTGCAGATAATTTTTATATATAGTTCTTTTTATGTTCAAGACTACATAATCTTGCATATCTCTTTTTTTTCCTCCGTCATGGTTTGTCTGTGTGCAGGGACTAATTATTTCTAGTTTTTTATTTTTATGTATATGTGTGTATATGTATGTGTATGATGTGTGTATGTACACATACTATTGTATTGCAAAATCACTTGGTTGCTTTATAGCTGGCAGATGTACATATATAGCTTTTTTTTTTTTTTAAAGCTATTTTTATTTATTACAGTTTAGTAATTTTGTTCTTATTTTAATTTTTGGTATGTTAAGGTTTTTCCCTTTTGCACTTTTAAGCCATAAAAAGAAAAAAAGTTATGTTTGGAAATTGTGTTTTTGTTCAAGTTCTATAGGGCTTACTATTGAAACGGGAATGAGATCCTGAAGGATGGATTTGGTATTGGAAGTTGAGCCTAAATGCTCAGGCAAGTTAGTTGTTAAAGGTGGGTTGGGGGTGGTTTGTTGTGGGATGGGGACGTTAGGGATTCTGATCTCCCTTTAATTTTTTTTTTTTTTTTTTTTTTTTTCTTCTCTTTTATTTTCTTTGTTTGCTTTGTTCCTTATGTTTCTCCAGTTTATCTTCTATATTTGGATCCAGAATGTTTTCTGCCAGTTCTCAATGCTATCCTGTTTCATTAACCTCTCAGAATGGTTAATATTGCCATGCCAGGGGATGGGTGCCTGCGTATAGTGTCCTGGAACACCAAGGGAATGAACAGTGCCGTCAAAGTTAGTAAGATTTTAATGCACTTACGGGATCTTAAGGCAGATATTATGTTTCTACAAGAAACTCACTTACGAACGGTAGATATTCTTCGTATTAAGAGGGCTTGGATGGGTCACCTGTTTCACTCTAAATTCTCTCAGAGAGCTCGCGGGGCTGCTATCATTATTCATAAAAGAGTCATGTTTGAACTTACTGAGACTATTATTGACCCGAATGGTCGTTTTGTCATCGTCTTGGGCAAGCTCCACAACATTCCAGTAATCTTAGCTTCCATATATGCCCCCAACTGGGACAATGATGAGTTTTTTGTTAAGTTTTTTTCAGGTTTACCAAAAGTAAATGAGCATCACATAATTATTGGAGGGGATTTTAACTTGGTTCAAGATGTATCCCTAGACAGGTCTTCCTCTAACCAGTCTACTCTAACCAAATCAGCCAACGTGGTGCTGAACCATGCTTCTCAACTGGGACTCTCTGATCCTTGGAGATTTAAAAATCCTCAAGGCAAGGCCTTTTCATTTTTTTCTCATGTGCATCATACATTCTCTAGAATTGATTTCTTTTTGGTAGATAATAAATTGTTACATTGTATTACCTCATGCACTTATCACACGTTAGTGGTCTCTGATCATGCCCCAGTATCTATTGATATAACTTTGTCTCCTAACAGATCGTTGCCCCCACCCTGGAGATTCAACTCCTCCAGACTGTCAGATAGTGCGTTCAAAGATTTCCTTTCCTCGCAAATTAATTTTTACTTCGAATTTAATCAGACTCCAGACATTAGTAGCCACACCTTATGGGAGGCTTTCAAAGCATTCATTCGTGGCCAGGTAATTTCTTATTCCTCACAAACAAGGAAAACCATAAGACTTAAACTGTCTACAATAACTGATGAACTGTCTAAGTTAGATGTCTCTTATGCCTCTTCCCCTTCGTCTGCTCTCTATGCTAAAAGAGTTCAATTACATTCAGAATTTAACCTTCTGTTGACAGATCTAACAGAAAGACAACTTAGGCAATGTAGACAGAATTTTTTTGAGCATGGAGACAAGGCTGGGAAGCTCCTGGCTTATCAGGCCAGATCGGCTAGCTCTTCTAGAGATGGATTTCGAGTATCAAATCCCCAACAGGTGAATTAGTTACGGAACCGGCTGGAATTAATTTGATATTCTCCGACTACTATTCTAGACTGTACACTTCAGAAAGCCCTCCAAATAGTTCTACGAATTTAGATCTCCTCAACTCGCTTGAATATCCCACAATTGATGAAAACACTGCTAAGTATTTAGGCGATCCGGTTACAGAATCAGAGATACAGGTAGCAATTAATTCCATGAAACCGGGAAAATCTCCTGGCCCTGATGGCTTTACTGTTGAGTTTTATAAAGCTTTTGCTCCCCTTTTAGTTCCTATTTTAACAAAGCTTTTCAATGATTCATTTAAAGAGGGGTGCCTTCCTCCTACTTTATCTGAGGCTTCTATTTCTTTGCTTCTTAAGAAGGATAAAGATCCTACCTCCTGCGATAGTTACAGACCAATTATCACTTTTGAACGTAGATTTTAAAATTCTGGCTAAAGTTTTAAGTTTCCGCCTTGACCGTGTATTACCATCTTTAATTTCTCATGACCAGACAGGCTTCACCCCAGGAAGACACTCATTTTTTAACACGAGGAGGCTTCTCAACATTCTGTTTTCCTACCCATCTGATTCACCTGAAATTATTGTGTCTCTAGATGCTGAGAAGGCCTTTGATAGGGTGGAATGGGGTTATTTGTTTTTTACTTTGGATAAGTTTGGGTTCGACCCTAATTTTATTGCCTGGATTCGACTTCTTTACTCCTCCCCTATGGCATCTGTACATACTAATGGTGTACGCTCTCCCTTTTTCTCTCTCCAGCGTGGGACACGACAGGGATGTCCCCTGTCTCCCTTAATTTTTAATCTAGCCATAGAACCTTTAGCTATCTGGCTCCGTAGCCATGATGGATTCAAGGGAATTTCCCGTCATGGTCTAGTTCACAAGCTCTCACTTTATGCTGATGACCTGTTGTTATTTGTCTCAAACCCTGCTGCCTCTCTGCCACCAGTTCTGGATATCCTAGACAAATTTGGACAACTATCTGGCTACAAGATAAATTTACAAAAAAGTGAACTTTTTTTTGTCAACTCTGAAGCTAAAAAACTTCCACGATCACTTTTACCCTTCAAGATTGCCTCTGATGGTTTTAGATATCTTGGGGTCTTTTTTACAAGTTCATTGAATAATTTATTTGCAAAAAATTTTCAACCGCTTGTGGACAAATCCAAACTGGATATGGGTAGGTGGGCCTCTCTCCCTTTATCCCTTGTAGGTCGCATTAACCTTGTCAAAATGGTTATTCTGCCTAAATTTCTATATTACTTTCAACACATACCTATTTGCATTACTAAATCTTTCTTTACTGGTTTTGACAGTCTTTTGCGTTCATTTCTATGGGGGAATAAACCCGCTCGCCTCAAGAGAATCAATTCTACAACTTCCTAAAGCTAAGGGGGGCTTTGCACTCCCCAACTTTCAGCAGTATTACTGGGCTTGTAACATCAATAAACTTCTCTTTTGGAACAAGGATACCTACTCTGACAGTTGTCCTCCTTGGGTGCATACAGAAACGTCATCAATGAAAAGCACTCTCTATTCTGTTGTCTGTTCTCAACTGCCCTTAGTTGTAAACAGAGTCTCGGATAACCCAATAGTCACTAGCTCCCTTAAAATTTGGGTCCAATTTAGGAAACACTATGGTTTACATAGAGGCTCTACCCAAATGCCCATCCTCAACAATTACTTTTTTCCCTCTTCTAACTCTGATCCAGCATTTCGCCTTTGGTCATCTAGTGGCCTTATCAAGATTAGTGACCTCTATGACAATGGAGTATTTGTCTCTTTTTCTTTCTTATCTCAAAAGTATAGCCTACCCAGTCATCATTTATTTCGGTTCTTTCAAATCAGACACTTTATACAGAAGCAGTTTCCTCATTTTCCTAACCGTCCCCCAGAAACACAAATTGATCACTTTCTCGCTTTAAATGCCAGCCACAGGCATTTAATCTCAGTTATTTATAATTTAATAAATTCTATTAGTTCGGACATTAATGACACTCTTAAAGATACCTGGGAGCAAGACCTTGGCATTACTATTACAGAGGATCTATGGCATAACATCTTGAACCAGGTACACTCTTCTTCTTTATGTGCCAGGCATGGCTTAATGCAATGTAAAATACTATTCAGAGCTCACTTAACCAATGCCAAACTGGCAAAAATCTTCCCAGACAAGAGTGCTGCCTGCAACCGTTGCAAGCAGTCACATGCCAACCATCTGCATATGTTTTGGACGTGTCCACAGCTAGTAACTTTTTGGACCAATGTATTTGAGACACTTAAAAAAGCTCTCAACACTAATATTGACCCTGACCCATTCATAGCCCTTTTTGGGGTCTCCCCTAGGCCTGATCTGTTGGCCCGAGATCGTAAAGTTATTGCTTTTACTACAATCTTGGCCAGACGGGCTATCCTTCTTAAGTGGAAGCATGTTTCTCCTCCAACATATGACCGGTGGATACAGGACATTTTCTACTGCATTGGGCTTGAAAAGTTAAGATGCTCTCTCTCTGGTTCACTTAAAACTTTTCACAAGACCTGGGATCCCTTCTTAAATTACATTAAGGGTTTACCTTGCACACCTGTAACTAGCAGTGATACATAATTTTCATTCATCAGAAGGATCTTTTTAGAAGGAACTTTAAGAAATGTATTTATTTTATTTTATTTTATTTTATATGTATATGTGTATGTATGTGTGTATATGTATATATATGTGTATATGTATGTATTACACACACATGTATAATTTTTCATGTTTACTTTTTTTTTTGTTTTTTTTTGTTTTGTTTCTTTGACATTGATTTTGGGGAGGGGGATCATGTAAGGGGTTAATAATGGACAACATTTTATTGTTTACTGTTTTCATGATGTCCTATTCTGTACTGTCCCTAAAAACCAATAAAAAAGATTGGGAATAACATTTAATGACCTCAGTATGATCTGAAGATGCAGAATCACCTCGACACACCCTAAACTCTGTCTGACCTACTAAAAAATACTGACCCACTTCTTCCCAATTTGACAAACAAAGCAAGTTCATCCACCCAAAGAAATGGAGGAAACAAGCTGCTTTACTGACACAATAACTCTTCTTTAAACGCAGGAAACTTCCCAGTGTTTTTATTAGCATTCGCCGTAATGCAGAAGTATGTTCATTGTCTGTAAATAATCTATAAACTTCCTCCTGCTGCATTTAGCATAATCACACAGATTAATTGACTTCCCTTCATGCAAACAAATATGAAAATCTTTCATGCACGAGTGAATCTCCCAGCATCCATTAAGCAAACGAGTGGAATTCCACAACCTCATCCAAAATGAGACAAAGACGGCTGTTTTCCATCTGCACAGATCCGCAGGGCTCAGAGTAAACAATCCGGCTCTTTCTTCATGACTCTCCATGATTTATGCAATCCAAGCTCCCTCTCTTTCTTGCTATCTCCCTCTGTTCATTCATTTGGCATAAAATTAAAATTTTCTTGCTTTTACAGAAAAAATATGGTGGCCTGAATTGCCAAAGAAACAAATCATAGCATAGTTTACTATTTGTGTCTATTTGATTATATTTAAATAATAATATTTTTAAAATGCAATTTTTATGGCTTAGAATCAGCATAAATATGTTTATTCATTGTGAAAAATTATTCATTTGAACATGGCTAGCTGTAGAAAACAATATTCAGTTACTTAAAATGTCTGCGATTAAAACAAACTGAATTTATTGATGATTAATATATGGTTATTGTGCATTTAAAACACATTCAGCATTCAGCTCAGAAATCCTACCTGTTTATGTATGACTGACAAATATGCATCACATTAAGTGTATTAGTTTATGTTATAACTGTTTAATAAATGTTAAATTGAAGCCTGAATATTTGTTTAGAAAACAGGAAGTTCAGCATTTCCGGTGTTCCGAAATGGAACACTAGTTCACTGAATACTACATTGTATCCTGCATGCTGCCTACTACTGTTTTTAAATTGCACGTGATGCAGTGTGCAAAAATTAATAGTAGTATGCTACAAATGTTGTCATATGACCTCAATTCAGTTATCATAATTTTATCCAATTTTAATAAATGCATAAACTTTTGACAAATCAAACATTGAGTCCAGGAAAAGATGTTTAAAAAGCCCGATATTTGATTCATTCATCACGCTGTAAATGCAAGGTGAAGTCAAGTGCAATGCATTATCTGTCATGATCACCAGTGAGAGTGCCCTATCAGCCACTAGAGGGCACTCCATCTTGGACTCTTGTTTTCACCCCTTGGACTACAATACCCATACTCACTCTTGGACTCATTATCCCACTCATTGCACTCAGCTGTTTTGTGTTTGTTATCAGTGTCTGTCTATTTAGTCTCAGTTGTTTCTGTCCTTGGTTGTGGTTTGTTGTATTTTGTTACGTGCACTTTGTTTCTCTGGCTTTTTGTATTGGACTGTTTTTGTGGAGTTTAACCTTTGCCTGTGTTCTGGATTACATGCTTGGAGTCTCCTGTAATAAAAATCGCTGCACTTGGATCTTACCATCTTGTTCTTGTGTGCACCGTGACAGAACAAACCACCGCTATGCAAGGATCCAGCAGCAGGAGACTCCGGTCATCCGTGGGGGCTGAGGAGGCTCAGGCCCTTTTGGCAACTCTCCGCCAGAGGAGAATGGGAGTGCGGGCATTCGTCCAGAAGTTCTGGTCACGGGCGGAGGGTATGGTCTCTCTGATACGGTCCTCAAAGACACAATTAATAACTGTCTGGATAAACCTCTGCCGCAGTGGGAGATGGAGCTGGTAAGGGGGTTAAACTTTTGGAATTTTCTCCAATTACCTGCATCTGCGTGGGAATGGGCCGCTTCGACTACCTCCAGCACCCGCTCCAGCCCGTGTGCCCGCTCCAGCCCGTGTGTCGTTTCCAAGGCCTGCTCCAGCCCATGAGTGCGTCCCAGCCCGTGAATCCGCTTCAGAGGCCTCAGAGGAGGTTGGCACTGAGTCTCCGCTTCCCACATCTAAAAGGAGGAAGAGGAGGAGGAAGGCTTCCATCCCCAAGACCCGGAGGCCTCTCCAGAGCTCGCTCCAGTCAGTGAATCCACTCCAGAGCCCGCTTCAGTTAGTGAGTCCACTCCAGAGCCTGCTCCAGTCAGTGAGTCCGCTCCAGTCAGTGAGTCCGCTCCAGTCAGTGAGTCCGCTCCAGTCAGTGAGTCCGCTCCAGTCAAGGAGTCCGCTCCAGTCAAGGAGTCCGCTCCAGCCAAGGAGTCCGCTCCAGCCAAGGAGTCCGCTCCAGCCAGTGAGTCGCTCCAGCAGTGAGTCCGCTCCAGTCAAGGAGTCCGCTCCAGTCAAGAGTCCGCTCCAGTCAAGGAGTCCGCTCCAGTCAAGGAGTCCGCTCCAGTCAAGGAGTCCGCTCCAGTCAAGGAGTCCGCTCCAGTCAAGGAGTCCGCTCCAGTCAAGGAGTCCGCTCCAGCCAAGGAGTCCGCTCCAGCCAAGGAGTCCGCTCCAGCCAAGGAGTCCGCTCCAGCCAGTGAGTCCGCTCCAGCCAGTGAGTCCGCTCCAGTCAAGGAGTCCGCTCCAGTCAAGGAGTCCGCTCCAGTCAAGGAGTCCGCTCCAGTCAAGGAGTCCGCTCCAGTCAAGGAGTCCGCTCCAGTCAAGGAGTCCGCTCCAGTCAAGGAGTCCGCTCCAGTCAAGGAGTCCGCTCCAGTCAAGGAGTCCGCTCCAGTCAAGGAGTCCGCTCCAGTCAAGGAGTCCGCTCCAGTCAAGGAGTCCGCTCCAGTCAAGGAGTCCGCTCCAGTCAAGGAGTCCGCTCCAGTCAAGGAGTCCGCTCCAGTCAAGGAGTCCGCTCCAGTCAAGGAGTCCGCTCCAGTCAAGGAGTCCGCTCCAGTCAAGGAGTCCGCTCCAGTCAAGGAGTCCGCTCCAGTCAAGGAGTCCGCTCCAGTCAAGGAGTCCGCTCCAGCCAGTGAGTCAACTACAGAGCTCGCTCCAGCCAGTGAGTCCCCTACAGAGCCCGCTCCAGTCAGTGAGCCCGCTCCAGCCAGTGAGTCCCTACAGAGCCCGCTCCAGCCAGTGAGCCCACTACAGAGCCCGCTCCAGCCAGTGAGTCCGTTCCAGCCAGTGAGTCCGCTCCAGCCAGTGAGCCCGCTCCAGCCAGTGAGTCCGCTCCAGCCAGTGAGTCCGCTCCAGCCAGTGAGTCCGCTCCAGCCAGTGAGTCCGCCCAGCCAGTGAGTCCGCTCCAGCCAGTGAGTCCGCTCCAGCAGTGAGTCCGCTCCAGAGCCCGCTCCAGCCAGTGAGTCCGCTCCAGAGCCCGCTCCAGCCAGTGAGTCCGTTCCAGAGCCCGCTCCAGCCAGTGAGTCCACTCCAGAGCCCCGCTCCAGTCAGTGAATCCACTCCAGAGCCCGCTTCAGTCAGTGAGTCCACTCCAGAGCCCGCTTCAGTCAGTGAGTCCGCTCCAGCCAGTGAGCCCGCTCCAGCCAGTGAGCCCGCTCAGCCAGTGAGCCCGTGAGCCCGCTCCAGCCAGTGAGCCCGCTCCAGCCAGTGAGCCCGCTCCAGCCAGTGAGCCCGCTCCAGCCAGTGAGCCCGCTCCAGCCAGTGAGCCCGCTCCAGCCAGTGAGCCCGCTCCAGTACGGCATGCTCTCCCTATCAGTCCGTGATGGCTAAGAGGGCTGTCCTCACGTTCTATGTTTTGGCGGTCTTGAGTGCCTGGAGGATGCTCTCAGAGCAGCCCCAGCCTGAGCACGCTGCCGTCCCAGAGCAGCCCCAGCCTGAGCACGCTGCCGTCCCAGAGCAGCCCAGCCTGAGCACGCTGCCGTCCCAGAGCAGCCCCAGCCTGAGCACGCTGCCGTCCCAGAGCAGCCCCAGCCTGAGCACGCTGCCGTCCCAGAGCAGCCCCAGCCTGAGCACGCTGCCGTCCAGAGCAGCCCCAGCCTGAGCACGCTGCCGTCCCAGAGCAGCCCCAGCCTGAGCACGCTGCCGTCCCAGAGCAGCCCCAGCCTGAGCACGCTGCCGTCCCAGAGCACCCCAGCCTGAGCACGCTGCCGTCCCAGAGCAGCCCCAGCCTGAGCACGCTGCCGTCCCGAGCAGCCCCAGCCTGAGCACGCTGCCGTCCCAGAGCAGCCCCAGCCTGAGCACGCTGCCGTCCCAGAGCAGCCCCAGCCTGAGCACGCTGCCGTCCCAGAGCAGCCCCAGCCTGAGTCTGGGCGGTGGCGGCAGGGCAGAAGGCTTGGACGGCGGCAGGGCAGTAGGCTTGGACGGCGGCGGCAGGGCTGGCCAAGGGTGCTTCCCAGAGCAGCCCCAGCCTGAGCACGTTGCCGTCCCTGAGCAGTTCCAGTCTGAACTCGTTGCCGTCCCAGAGCAGTTCCAGTCTGAGCCCGCTGCCGTCCTTGAGTCCTCCGCTCTCCCTGATACGGCCACGGAGGCCGTCATCGAGCTGTCCGCTCTCCCTGATACGGCCACGGAGGCCGTCACCGAGCTGCCGCTCTCCCTGATATGGCCACGAAGCACCTTGGCCAGCCCTGCCGCCGCCGTCCAAGCCTACTGCCCTGCCGCCGTCCAAGCCTTCTGCCCTGCCGCCACCGCCCAGATCTTCTGTCCTGCCGCCGTCATCCAAGCCCTCTGCCCTGCCGCCGCCGCCCAGGCTTTCTGCCCTGCCGCCACTGCCCAGGCCGTCTGAACCGTTGGAACCAGCCTGGTCAGTTCCTCCAGCGCCACCCTGGCAATCAGCCAGGATTCCAGACCCTCTGGAACAGCCTGGTCAGTTCCTCCAGCGCCACCCTGGCAATCAGCCAGGATTCCAGACCCTCTGGAACCAGCCTGGTCAGTTCCTCCAGCGCACCCCTGGCACTCAGCCAGGACTCCAGAACCACTGGAACCAGCCTGGTCAGTTCCTCCAGCACCACCCTGGCAGTTGGGCACCCTGGAGCTGGCCCACCATCCCTCCCTGATCCTCCTCCTGTCCACCTCCCTCCTGAGTTTTGTGTTTTTTTTTTGTCTGTGGAGCGTCTGGTAGCCGCTCCTTTGAGGGGGGGTAATGTCATGATCACCAGTGAGAGTGCCCTATCAGCCACTAGAGGGCACTCCATCTTGGACTCTTGTTTTCACCCCTTGGACTACAATACCCATACTCACTCTTGGACTCATTATCCCACTCATTGCACTCAGCTGTTTTGTGTTTGTTATCAGTCTGTCTATTTAGTCTCAGTTGTTTCTGTCCTTGGTTGTGGTTTGTTGTATTTTGTTACGTGCACTTTGTTTCTCTGGCTTTTTGTATTGGACTGTTTTTGTGGAGTTTAACCTTTGCCTGTGTTCTGGATTACATGCTTGGAGTCTCCTGTAATAAACATCGCTGCACTTGGATCTTACCATCTTGTTCTTGTGTGCACCGTGACATTATCTGATACAATAAGCTGTTTTATATATATGCTCTTTTTTGGCAAATGTAGTTGGTCATCCAGGTATTCCATACAGAAAATGTGCACATTTGCACTGTATACATAATGCATACTGAACAAATACTATGAGTAAAATTAGTCAGATGATAGTAATAAGATTTATCAGTAGCACTGTGCATAGTAATAATACTATGCACAGTGTACTGCAGAAACAGTATGAGTAGTATGATGGTATGCCATTTTGACCATAACCAATGTCAGCAGAAACTCAGAAATTTTTGAATATTTTAATGTCCAACTGTGCGATGAACTAAAATAGTTCTACATTTGCATACAAGATGTTGCAGCAGCAGTAGCAAATCAAATGCAGTCTCAGTCTGGATCGCACCTTCATGTACTGTCTGCTCAAATGACCTTGATTTGTCTGTGATAGTGTGTGTGTGTGTGTGTGTGTGTCTCTCTTTTATAACCTCTGCTCATCTCTAATTAACACTCACACACTCACACCATGTGAAGGACGTGAGGTGTGAGGTCAGCTGACACGTGCCGCAGTCGTCTGTCATTGATGTCTGATGCCTGCTGCTCACATGCCACAGGACAGAACAGATGCCAGCAGAATGAGAGGTGAGAGTCGCGCCAGAACACACTGAACACAGGGAACTGTTCAACGACACACCCATCTGTCTGTCTGTCTGTCTGCTCAGCTGTAGGTCATTGAAGGTGTGATCGTGCACTCTGTTCTGATTGGATGTAAAGTGGGCGTTGGCACTCTGACTGAGAGACAGCTGGCACTGCCAGTCTTAGCTGTGTGTCTCACCTACTGACAAAGACAGATCATGGTGGTCTTTTAAAGTGATGACAGGACAGTTACACTAGACCACCTTCATATGATTACCAGTGCAGACAAATGTACACACACACTTCAGATGTACACAGTTCAAACACAGGGATATAATGCATATTAAGATTAAATCAAACCACTAAATCACATTAGCTAACATTTATAACTGTGTGTGTGTGCTGCGTATATTTCTGAATTATTATGCATCACTGTGAGATTCCTTTGATATATCGTTCACAGTAAGATAGTTCATGAGTTGAGCTTGACTTACAGATGTCTCACAGACACAGGTTTAAAAAGATTAGCTGATGATGTCTTTTTCTTGGCGGCACTTTACTCACTCATGACTAATGTCAGATCATTTTGTTTTAATGCGTTTAAAAAATAGACTGAGAATATGAGCGAGTGACTGGAGCTTCTGTCTTTGTGAAGGTTTCTCACAGCTTTCTCGTGAGAGTCAATCTCTTCATCACTTCAATTGAGAATAAATGAGTTTATCTAATGAGAACTCTGAAAGTGTGCTGCAAACTGCTATAGTGAACACTAACCAGCCATTTAAATGTTGAGCAGCAAGCTTATTGGCTGCATATGTGACACAATCAGCTTGCCAATGTAGTTAACAATATAAAACTTGATATGGTAAAAAGTCTAAGTCAGATCATTTTTTTTTAAAGAAATTAATGCTTTTATTCATCAAGGATGCATTAAATCGATCAAAAGTGACAGTAAAATCTTATAAAAGATTGATTCTATTTCAAACAAATGCTGTTCTTTTGAACTTTCTGTTCATCAAAGAATCCTGGAAGAAAATGTATAATGGTTTGAAGCAAATATAAAGCAACACAACTGTTTTCAACATTAATAATAAAATTAGAAATGTTTCAGCAAATCAGCATATTAGAATGATTTCTGAAGTATCATGTGACGCTGAAGACTGGAGTAATGATGCTGAAAATTCAGCTTTGATCACATGAATAAATTGTTTTAACATACATTCACATAGGAAACAGGTATTTTAAAGTGTAATGATATTTCACAATATCACTGTATTTTTGATCAAATAAATGATCTTAAATTATTTTAATATAAATAAAAAACCTTCAACCCCAAATATAAACACACTACACTGCACTTCTGTTTGGTTTTGACTGTGTGATAATTGCGTTAGAGCCAGAAGCTGAGCAGAACTCTCACTAAAGTCACCTCTTGGATATAAAAAGCTCTTTTATGACTGTTTGAGAGCGACATTTGTGTTGATTTATCACTGTCACAAGGTGATAATATGGAGAATTTCATGGCTGAAAGCAGCAGCGATCTCAAATCCATCCTCACGCACACTCACATGACACTAACGACCAGAGTTTTTCACAACAAAACCCACCCAATTGCTGCTCAAAACTAGCCCAATTGTGTTCTGGGGGATAAAATCCGCATTCCTGCTAAAATTTGCATTCCAGGGGAAAAATAGTATATTATTTGGGGTCGCTTCAATCTGTGGACATGAAAAACAAGCCGAGGCAACAGTGTTAAAGTAGACTTGGCAACACTGCTAACCTCAGATGCTTGTTCATATTAAAAACTAGATTTTGGTTGTAATAATTGTCACTATACAAAGGTGTCGTGGGTAGTTGCTAAGATGTTCTGAGGAGAAGAGGCTTTTCATAGAAGGACGTCATGTTCAGTCTTCTCTCTTTAGCTGTTTCTATCTATAGGAAATGCCAAGGCCTGTTTGCAAACAAATTAGCCCGCGTCTGTACGCTGGACTGCAGGTCATTCATTATTGAGAAGCTGACAGCGCAGGCTGTGTTTGGGGCTGGAAGGTGGTCATGTGATTATGAGAAGTTAAACTGGGGCAAACATGTTTTTCTAAAAAACTTGTCCTCCAAAAGTTGTATTCTTTCAGAGCATCATACTTTTTTTTAACATAGCACACTGTTATACAGTACATTAATAATGTAAATCTGCTGTTTTACAAAAATTACTCATGTTACTCAAAGATTACTCAGTTCATGCAACTTTACAATGTAAAGCAGATCTATCTATCTACATGGTGAACATGTTTGCTTCATGGCAAAAAAAAAGACAATTAAAAGCTAAAAGCAAAAATTATCGCAATATTCATGCTTAATTTTATATCACAAGAATAGGAATTATGAATATTGTTAATATATTGTCCAGCTCTAGATATGTGCAACATAGTTTACTTTGCACATAGATTCATAGTTTATCCAATTATATACATACTGGTACAGTAATATTATGTAAACCAGAGTCATGCCAAGTTTTCTAGTGAACGCCCGCAGAACCGGGTCATCAGCTGTTTCCTGCTGTTCGACAGGCCTCTATGGCAACAGCCAAACCTTCATTGCATAATTCTGCTTTCCTTTTCACAGTAGTGAATGGCTACAATCCTTAAGGTTTAAAAGGCTCTAGATGTGTTTTTTTCCTAATCATTCATTCCCTAGACGAGATTCCAGAAGTTTCCACACCATGCAAACTCCAGCAAAACACACTGCTGTGACAAAACAAACAGCTCACCTGGCGGGCCGCCCTTCTGGCCTCCCAGTACGGTTTTGAGTCTTCTACGGCTTTACCGATCTTCTTGACCTGCTCATCCAGCTTGACTGTGGCCTCCATTAGGACGGCGCGAAACTTCTGCCGGGAATCCTGCAGAACAGAGTGAAGTGGTGAGTGAATCTAAAATCACAAGTCAAGTGTCTCAAACAAAACTTTGAATGTTTGCTTGGTCTGTGGCACTGATTCTCAATATTCAATGGCACAGACCTCACAAATCTGTCATATTCAGTGGTTAGTTCTTCATTAAAACCACTGGGAACTTAACACAACTTTGTTTTCTGATAAAGTGCATTCACACTCCTGAAAACTGAATAAAGCTAGCAAATCTGATTGATTTTTTTTGTATTCTGATCTTTAGCTCTATGAACTACTGAATTCTTGTCTTTGTGTTTACAGATATACTGAAGTGTGAATTAAAGTACATGCAGTCTGTAAATCCTGAATAAATCTCAGTGCACTGAAAGGCTCATCATATCCAAGCAACATGCACTGTATGCTCAGGAATCTCTCTGAATTATGTGCGTCCATCTTTCAGTTTCACACTAATGAAACGCTTCAATAATCAGGCTTTTGTTGCTCCCTGAAAAGCGCTGCTTCAGCTAACTCAATTCAGCATTTAACCCAGTTAAGAAGGAATCTACACCCTGCTTTCTAGACAGAAAACTCCCCCCTCAGCAGAAAGAAACAATCACGGTTGTTGCATAAGATGAGCAGTGGGACAGTGTTTTTGAGTTGTGCGTGCATGTGTATATATCGTGTCCAGTTCTGCCGGTCATGAATCTGTCCTAGAGTGGGTTTGGTCGCTCAAATGCCATATTTAAAAACACTGACATCTACATCCTTCCACACAGGACCTCGGTGACAAAAGACACGTCAGAGGGATTTAGACTTCCTCTGACAGAATGACACTTCCTGGTTCGTTGTGGTGATTAACCACAGGCCAAATACAGTGAAATACACAGAACTGTGAGTGAGTATTTGTCATTTAAAAAAAAAAAATATGAGGATGAGGAACAAATAGTCATGAATCTGAAATAAGACTTATGGGTAATACTTTACAATAAGGTTAACATTAGTTAACTGCATTAGTTAACATGAACTAATAATGAACTGCACTTCTGCAGCATTTATTAATATTTTTTTAATGTTAAATTCATCATTTACTAGTACATTATTATAATCAAATGTTGTATTAGTTAATGCACTGTATACTAACATGAACAAACCTATAAAAAGCTGGATTTTTATTTAACTAACATTAATAACGATTAATAAATACTGTAACAAATGTATTGCTCATGGTGAGTTCATGTTAGTTAATAATGTTAACAAATGAAACCTTTTTGTAAAGTGTTACGACTTATAAATGTCTGAATTCTACACAGTGTTATTATTGTTAACTAAAACTATTTTTAAAAAATTGTTAATTGATATAAAGCTGGAATAAAATCAAATATAAATATTAGATGAAAAACAAACTAAACAAAAGTTAGAAATGTTGCCTTACCACATAACAAAACTACTAAAAATGAAACTCAAATTAAAATGAAAACTGAAAATTTAACAATAACAGATCATTAAAAATTTGAGTTAATACAATGAAGGCGATTGGTTTAATCAACAGAAACTCAAAATATTATGTTCTCTGAACCACATTAATTAAGTTGATTTGACAAAAGAAAAAATGTTGTGATAACAAATCATGAAAATATTTTTTTACAGTGTACCAGTGTTGGGGAAAGTTACATTTAAAAGTAATATGTTATAATATTGTGTTACTCCCTAGAAAAGTAACTAATGCGTTACTTAGTTACTTTTTATGTAAAGTAATGCGTTACATTACTTTTGCATTACTTTTTGTCACCTGAGCTGGGCTTACATGGTTTTTAATAACAAAAATAAAATACATGTATATTTCTGTAATTTAACATATTTAATGAATTATTGTAGATATGCAGATTTTCACTGTTTTTATTCATTTTGAGGAATACTGAAGAGCTGTCAGTCAATACATGGGAAAACAAAGTTACTTGAGTTACTTATTTAAAAAAAGTAACCCATATTTTGTTGTAAATTTAAAAGTAATGCATTACTTGAAAAAAGTAATCTGATTACATAACTTGCATAATGCATTACTCCCAACACTGCATTTTGCTTATTATTTCTTACACTAACAAAAGTTTTTTTTTTTTTTTTTGGTATTATTTTAAATACTTCAGACTACCATGTTATTGCCATCTGACACCTTGCCTTTACCATGGTACCAGCACATTATATTTGTAAGGGTACATACTAGAGCTGCACGATTAATCATATCGCAATCGCAATCGCGATGTCAAGCTTGTGCGATTATATGACGCAAAATGCTGCGATTTTATGAAATAAAATAATAATAAGTTAATAAATAAATAAAAAATAAAAAAATACATGTGTGGACACAACAACCCATTATCTGAGAGCTGTTTGCCCATTTTATACACCGCTAATAAAAAGAAGACCAGTCAGTTTCAGTTTAGGCAGTGGCATGTGTGGCGCGCACGGTCATGTCATGACTTTTCCGGTGTGCAGCGCAGAGAACGGGTAAAGATGGATGCGGAGCAAACGGTCACTGAACTGGTGGCAAGAAAAAACGCTACCTCTGTTATATGGCGATATTTTGGCTATAAGATTATAAACCAGATTAGTAGTGGTTGAAGAGGAAAGAGGATTTAATTCGGTATCGCACGCAGCGCTGTTATCGGTGCGCACATGACGCACATACATACAAGGCTCGCGCGCACAGAGAGAGAGAGAGGCGCGTTATAGCTCGCGAACTCCAAATTGATTTCTCTTTCGCGTCCTCAGTGCACTTGGATGGTCACATACACGCATTATGTCAGTCAAAATACCCCTCTCAGCAAGTATTCATGTAAACACATTCAGTTATGTCTTAATTGAACGAGGTGAGAATTCGGATGTATATCTGTCCGATGTGTGCGTGCATGTCTTACTCTTAAAGTGACAGCAACCTATAAATACCTGCTGTTGTCTGTCATGTAAATCAAACAACAAAACACAGCTTTAACAAAGAAATTAATACTACAGTTAGACCTTATACTTTATTTGTAACTTATGTAGTATTTATCTATGCTTGTTGTAATTGGTGTAGGCTATAGTATTTTTTCTTTTTACAGTCTGTTCACTTGCCTTTAATAATGTATTATTTAGGCTAGCAGTTTATGCTATGGTATCAGAATAGTTTAAGTGGGCTAAGTAATAAATGCAAAGTTAAGTTACCCCATCTAATTTTTTTTTTTTTTTTTTTGTGCTGATCCGAAAAATGATCCGATCTGTGACGTCATAACCGTGATGTGATCCGAACCGTCAGTTTTGTGATCCGTTGAACCACTACAGATTAGTAAAGAAACAAATATCTTAAATGGGATTATAACAAGTTTGCAGTAATGCAAAGATGTTATTTAATTTCATAAAATATTTTAATTTGAAAACGCTGTGCATTTGTTTGCTGTTGTTGCTAGTTTGAGTTGAGAAATACACATTTCAGCATTATCAGTAATCTGTGTGTGTATTTCCATTGAGAACCAAGCAAGATGACTCATGATACTATTTGTTTATTATATCGCTATCGCAAATCGCAATCGCAATAATCGCAATATGACATTTTCCCCAAATCGTGCAGCCCTAGTACATACTGTATGCTGTATTCAAAAAGGAAATCATAAATCAGCTGAAACAAAACTGTGCCAGTTTAGCAACTGACAATTTACTACTGTTTGTATCTCCTTTGTGTTCCACAGAAGAAAGTCAGTCATGGGTTTGGAATGGAATGAGGCTCAGGACATTTTCCTAAACTACTCCTTTAGCGGTTGAGGCTTGTGGCTTTCAGAGCAGGAATTCCAGACTCGGATAGGAGAGATTTCCTCTGTCTGCTCAGCAGATAGAAAGGGTGTCAGTCGCAGGAAAGAAACTTCCCATTGGTCAGTGCCGGAAGGGGAGGGTGCTGAGCGTTTAGACATGTCTTTGGAATTCTGCCTGCAAGCTTTTCAGCAAAAACAGTGACAGCAGAAAGCAGGCATGTGAACCTTACCTCCAGTTCTGTCTCCCATCTGTTGATGTTATCTGTAGACTGATTCAGTTTCTCAAGTTCACCCTGTTGAAGAGATAAAGCCAGTTGAGATCGCAGTAAGACGTGTGTTGCAATGCCAGCAACATCTGGAAAGTGTTATTCAAGTAACCCAACACTCATATGTATGTTTTCCTCCGACCTTAGCCACACGTTGATGACACACAGATGTTTCACGCCGTTGTTTTCATTATGAAAATATTTTCTTGCATGGGTGGAGGATGAAAAACCAGTTCATCTAGCACAACTAGCATAGTCTTATATAAAGGTGTTTCCATGGTTCTTTGCAGCAATTTCTTACCAAGATTAAAAGTGTCAGTTATTGTAAAGAAAGTAAGTGCACTTTTGAAGCAAAATATTTGCCAAAAGGATTTCCAAGAAGGTTTCAAATGATAAAACGATAGATAATGTGTTAAAAAAAAAAGACACTGAAATCATGCTTAAAAATATCTGCATGTCACTGGAAAATGTGTTTATGACTGATATTTTTTTTTTTTTTTTTTTTTTTTTACATAGTGCAGGGTCAAACAACCTGGTATTGAAGGTTAATCATTTTAAATAATAATCGACTCTAAAATCTGTTATACCATAATGTCCAAATACTTTTTCACCCACTGTAAATCGTTTTCTAACGGATAATAATAATAATAAAAAAACATTATTATTCTAATAGGAATCTAACGCTTCATAAAGGAGTCTTAATTCTGCATGCAGTGCACGTGAACTCAACTGTTTTCTCTAAAAAGGAAAATAAATTCTAAATATGACGTCAAATGACTCTGATTGTCAACGCGGTTCCTAAATGTAACAAACAATGAAACAATGTAACAGAATTAAATGATGTCACAATGGGATTCCCCTGAAAGAATCAAACACCAGCTGTTGAACAATCTGAACAAACATTATCTGATCAGGATTATCGGTGCCTACAGACTTCTGATGAATTCATATGATACGATCTGATCGAGCTTTAATCCAAAAAGAGTTTGACCCAGTCGAACTTCAGTTCTGGTTTAGGGAAGGTTAAACAGGAATTACTCATAAAATTCGGCATATAGAACAATAAAACATATCAATACAGCCAAATAACATAGCCTATACGTATTCAGTCGAGTTTCGTTAATCCGGTTTAAAAGGATTTTGTCGATGTGAATTCTCAGATGCAGCAGTCGAAATTGATTTTGTTGCTCTGTACCTGAATCCTCGGGTCAACCTCCTCTTCCTCCAGAGATTCCGAGTCTTCATCAGATTTATTCTCTTTCTCCGTGTCGTTCATTTCGATAGTAGACGTGATTCGTTTATTATTAGCCGAACAAAGCGGGTCTCTGTCCGGGATAACGGGGTCCGATGATCCGCGCAGAGCCGCGCTTCTGCGGTCACTCCATTAGTTTATCCAGACAAACGCGATTAAAAGAAACACACACGATCCCTCGTGTCCGAAAGATACAGAATCTACCGAGACACAAACACACACAAAACACCGGCAGACACGAGAATGAGGAGCCGCTCGAGCTCTGAGATCTGCGGAGATCTCGCCCGCCCCCTCCGGCACAAACACCCGCTGTCCTGAACGAGGGTCACTGCAGTTCAGCTGAGAAAGATTGATACATAGATATAGATCTTTTTGTGTAAGAGAAAGAAATGGTTATAAAAATATACGTTACATTGTATATATAAATATAAGCATTAAAGTATCTCTCTAAAAATAGACAATTGAAATAATTTTTAACATATGCCAAATTAAACTGTAAAAATATCAATCCTGTTACCTATAGCTTAGTTGAAGACATGTTCAAAACAATTGCATTACTATTTTAATTATTACAAGGAATGGCAATAAATAAACTATTTTTTTAGCATTTAAAAATCTTTTTTTACTGGCTATTTCTGTCTGTCTCTCCTCTGGCAGTTGCTAAACAAACTTCCTACATTCCTAGTTATTCCAGTCCAGTTCGCTGTTATTTGCTGTTAAAACAAAAATACTCTGTCAAACATAAACACACACAGTACGGTTACCTGATGCGCAGATTAAGTCTTGTGTTGAATCATTAAAATTTAAAATGCTTGAAAGTTTTCTGTGGTGGATAGGTTTAGGGGTATGCATTAGAACATACAGTTTGTACATTATACAAATCATTATGTGTATGGAAAGTCGCCATAAAACATGAAAACTCAGCGTGTGTGTGTGTGTGTGTGTGACATATCAGGACACAAATTTGTATAATGACATGGGTATGACATAGGTATTACAAGAAGAGGTGACTTATGAGGACATTACCCCATGTCACCATTTTTCAAAAGGCTTATAAATCATACAGAATGAGTTTTTGTGAGAAAGTAAAAGTGTGCACAGTTTCCTATGATGGGTTGGTTTAGGGGTAGGGGTAGTGTAGGGCGATAGAAAATACGGTTTGTACAGTATAAAAACCATTACGCCTATATGGAATGCCCCCATAATTCACAAAAACAAACGTGTGTGTGTGTGTGTGTGTGTGTGTGTGTGTGTGTGTGTGTGTGTGTGTGTGTGTCTGTGTCTGTGTGTGTACAGGTTTAACCTATATTGTAGGGAACCAGAGAAAAGGATTGGGCAAAAAGGTTGGACATTTTTACACAGAACTAAATAAAAAATTCTAAATAACCATATATATTTCTTGGGTGATAACTAGATGTCATTCATTGAATTAAAGATGCATTAATGAGGTCATGTGACAACAATGTCATTGAAAATTTTGTCATTGCATACTGTCTCACATATTTATTTTTGTAATAGTAAGCAGCATATAGTGTATAGTCTGCTGGCCTCTAGTGGTGTAAAACAGGACTGAAATGCGACAATTGCAGCCAGATCTGATTGTTTCACGACCAATATCCAAGTCATACTCTGCTGAGTATTTGAGATAAAAGTATGATTAAAAAAAGAAATTAAATCAATATTAAAGGGCTACAGGCTGGCTTTTTAGTAGCATTTTTAATTAAGCATTTTATAGGCCTATATTGCAAAATTAAAAATGTAAGACCCAGGTGACTAGGGTTAAAAAAAATGAGATATAATCATATGTCCCCATTTTATTGATTATATTAACAATTGCAAACATTTTTGTGTTACAAGTTTTCTGAAATGTTCTTTTTAAATACACAAATGAGGCATGATCTTATGATTTGCATAAATTTCCAGAACAGAAATCTTAACATTGGATAAAGCCAGTGTTATGTTGCTGACATCAAAGGTTTTTACTGAGGACATTTTAGATCTCTATTTCTATCACTTCATAAATCAGGAAATACTGTCAACACCAGAAAAAAAAAAAAAAAAAAAAAACTTTCACCATGTGTATAGTGTTACGTCCATAAGGACGTATAGGGACTCATTTTATTTATTTATTTATTTTTATGAATTATGACTTCTGGTCCCTTCTGGTCCCAGTGCTGTTGGTTTCTTTTGTGTATATTGTTTTGCCTGTAGTGTTCAGCTAAAGAGCTGTGAAGTGTTTCAGCTAATGAGTGTATACTTAAAACTTTACAACAATTAAGTGGGCTTCAGTTGACTGGTTTACCTGAGCTGTCTAGCATTTCAGTTAATTTTTCCAATCCTGAGACTTGAGTGTAAGCTGAGCAGCATTGAGTTTTCCAGTTAATTTAAGAGTTATTTGTGAACATCAGTTATCCTATTCTGTTGCCTTAATTCTCTTGATAATCTAAGTCTTTTCTTTTTAGTTTTGTAGGGAGGTGGATGCCTTTATTTTATTTAAGAATCATATTTTCTCCTGTTTATGCAGAAAAGGGAGTTAAGGAATTGTGTTTGTATTTTTATCTTATTTTGGTAGGTAAGTTATCCCTTAACTTTAAGAATCCTTTTGTTTGTTATTTTTGGCCTTTCCCCTCCTGAAGTCTTTGTTAATTCCTACCATTTGTTTAATCTTGTTATCTTTGAATCTTGTGTTACTGAGCATTATTGAACTGCCCTGGGACCTGGAGACGGCAGTTCTCTCATTCTCTCCATGTTTTTTTTTTTTTTTTTTTTTGTTACATGCCTCTTCTTACCCCTAGACTTTAAAGAGGGGCACGTAACAATAGGAATAGAATTGTATATACAGTGGGTACGGAAAGTATTCAGACCCCTTTAAATTTCTCACTCTTTGTTATATTGCAGGCATTTGTTAAAATCATTTGTTCATATTTTTTTTCCCTCATTAATGTACACACAGCACCCCATATTGACAGAAAAACACAGAATTGTTGACATTTTTGCAGATTTTTAAAAAAAGGAAAAACTGAAATATCACATGGTCCTAAGTTCAATTCAATTCAATTCAAATTTATTTGTATAGCGCTTTTCACGATACATATCATTTCAAAGCAGCTTTACAGAAAATGGATGTCAACATTACAAATTAAAGAATGTAGTTAGCAAATAATATACTTTAGGTAATTAATTACAATCACTGTTAGCAGTTTAACTGAAGGTAGAAGCAAAGAGCTCCTGGAAAATGAATTACATTAACAATAAATTAGGATATAGAGATTGTGCAATGTGAATGTTGATCCAGATGATTGCGTCTTCTGAAGTCCTCGCAGGAGCTGGCGCCGTCTCTTCACAGGTGATGGTTGTCTGAGGTCTTCTTAAGAGGCTGGATCCAAACTGAAGCTGAAGTCCTCTCTAGTCACCTCATGGCGGGTGTCCCGAGGTAAAACAGAAAAGCAAAAGGAGAATAATTAGCGTAGCTGCTGTTCATAACTTTAAGCAAAGATAGTCATGTGCAGTTGATCTGGTATGAGATGCATTATGTGAATGCTTGGCTAAAGAGATGCGTCTTTAATCTAGATTTAAACTGGGTGAGCGAGTCTGAGCTCCTAACATTATCAGGAAGGCTATTCCAGAGTTTCGGAGCCAAATGTGAAAACGCTCTCCCTCCTTTAGTGGACTTAGCTATCCTAGGTACAACCAGAAGTCCAGAGTTTTGTGACCTTAGAGAGCGTGAAGGATTGTAAGGCGATAGAAGATCGGTTAAGTACACAGGAGCTAAACCATTTAGAGCCTTATAGGTCATTAGCAATACTTTATAATCAATACGGAACTTAATAGGTAACCAGTGTAGAGATGATAAGATTGGTGTTATATGATCATATTTTCTTGACCTGGTAAGAACTCTAGCAGCTGCATTTTGTACTAATTGTAGCTTGTTTATTGATGAAGCAGGACAACCAGCTAATAATGGTAAGTATTCAGACCCTTTGCTCAGTATTTAGTAGAAGCACCCTTTTGATCTAATACAGCCATGAGTCTTTTTGGGAAAGATGCAACAAATTTTTCACACCTGGATTTGGGGATCCTCTGCCATTCCTCCTTGCGGATCCTCTCAGGTTGGATGGTAAACGTTGGTGGACAGCCATTTTTAGGTCTCTCCAGAGCAGTATTGGGGAAAGTTACTTTTAAAAGTAATGCATTACAATATTGAGTTACTCCCCAAAAAAGTAACTAATTGCATTACTTAGTTACTTTTTATGGAAAGTAATGTGTTACGTTACTTTTGCGTTACTTTTTCTTACCTGGCTAAGGCTTGATCTCTTTCAGGCCTTACAGGTGTAACAGGTGAGAAGTTCTTGTACTAGTGTTTAATGCAGTAATGCATTAAAACAGTGTAATATAGATAATTGCCATTAAGGTGCCCTAAATAAGTTATATTAGGGCAATGTGTCTGTGAAGACATACCCCATAGTTTTTTTTAATTAATTCTTAAACATTTAAAATTACCCACCTCCATCGTTTAATAACCTCCTCTTTCTGTCTTAGAAAACACTGCGCTGGTGAAGTTGTTGTAGTCCAGATGCGCTTGGATATTTACGACCGTGTGATTCACTGATAGGGGGACTTCGCAAATCACTGAGTTCTGCTTTATCGCGCGCTCTCCGCCCCTCCCGACCCATTAAACATAAATCTATATAACAAAATTGTCAGCTTTAAATTTCGGAAAAATTTATTTGGGCTCATTTGATATTGAATGAGTTTGATAGTGCTCCGTGGCTAAAGCTAACATTAAACTGGGAGAGATTTAAAAAATGAAGTTGTGTTTATGAATTATACCAAAAAAATGAAAATAACACGGCTCTTGTCTCCGTGAATGTAAGAAACGATGATTTAACCAATTTAACAGATTCCATGCTATAAACATTTAGATCAAAATATCACTAAAAATATCATGTTATCTGGATCATGTCAGTTATTATTGCTCCATTGCCATTTTTGCTGTTTTCCTTGCTTGCTTACCTAGTCTGTTATTCAGCTCAAATGTTCTGCCCTTGTGTAATGCCTCAATCATGGGCTGGCATATGCAAATATTGGGGCGTACACCCGACTGTTACGTAACAGTCGGTGTTATGTTGAGATTCGCCTGTTTTCCGGAGGTCTTTTAAAAAATGAGATTTATATAAGAAGGAGGAAGCAATGGAGTTTGAAACTCACTTATGTCTTTTCCATGTACTGAACTCTTGTTATTTAACTATGCCAATATAAATTCAATTTTTAATTCTAGGGCACCTTTAAGAAATAAGTTATATTAGGGCAAAAGACATGTCTTAAACATTTAAAATGTTTAATAACTTCTCAGAAAACAAAAAGATGATACTAGAGAACAACCAACATCACCCATTAAACATAAATCTGTCAGCTTTAAAATGTAAAAAATCTCACATGGCCAAAACAAATGTATGATGATTCCAATAGATCAAAACTCTTGTCTTCTATTAAGTGTCCTCAAAACAAAATTTGTTTTATGCAAAAAAAAAAGTTAGATCACTTCTGCAATGCAAAATAAGTATTGTCTTAATGTAATGTTACAGAATTATCTTAATACTGATTTCACAGTTTCATCTAGGTTTTATTTTCAAAGTAACGATTGTAGTGCAGCAGGAGTAGTTTCTCAAAACGCTGGTCTGTGAGACGGTTTCTTTTTGGGGGTGAGGATGAGACTTCCAATACTAAACAGCCTCTCAACTGGCGCACTGGAAGGTGTTGCTGTGTTGGTTTTTAAGAAGATCTTAAAAATCCTGGGGAAATCATGTAAATTTCCCATATCAGCTGATTTCAGGTATTCACAAATCTCCATGTCCACAGTAATTGCTTGTTCGTCATGTGTATTCTCCTCTTCAGCAAATGCGAAGAAGTCATTTTCATGATCTTTGCTTTCAGGAGACTGCAGTGGCTCTTTCTGTGGTATCTCAATGTTGAGAGCACGACACTGTGCTGCCAGAATCATCTTGATGTTGTCTTTTCTTGTTTCATCCCTCAGCCACCGCAGCTTGAATTTTGGCAGGGTTACCGCAGCAAGCAAAGCTTCGTCACTGTCAAGGATGGAGCTAAACCGTGTCTTGATAGCCTGCAAGAGATTTTTTTACCATTTTGTTTACAGAGCTGCTTTACAGCAAACTTGAATTTTCTTTGTATCATTGAATCATTATTTTCCTGTTATCCCTGTAAAGCTGCTTTGAGACAATCTATATTGTATAAAGTGCTATAGAAATTTAAGGAACTTGACATGAAATAAAACTACAATAATAATAATATTAATAAGACAATATTGAATATTGATTACCTGAACTATGAGGTCTGGGAGGTCAGCCATCATAGGAGAGAGGCCATCTTTCAGTGCCAAGATTTTGGCCATCAAGGATTTCAAGGGTAGGTTGAAGGGTGCCATAGAAACAATCATCTTCACCTTGAAGTATATCTAATGCCATACAGACAGGCTTCAGAACCTTGCAGTATTCTTTAAGGAACTGATACTCTCTCTCCGTAATGCATCTGATGTCCAGGTGAGTGCAAAGTTGATTAAGGTCCACTAAGGGCATGTCCGTGACTCTGCTAAGCGCATCATGAAATGAGTTCCACCTTGTAGTTGAAGGGACCAAGCAACTTTCTTTTGCTGAATTCCTCCAGGCTCTCTGATGCCAGTTGATCTACTAACTTTTGACCACAAGGCTGAACACTTTCCAGTCGCACTTCTGTACACTGCTTTGCAATCTGCCTTCGTTCCGTCAAAAATTTAACTATGTCGTTCGTGCATATAAGGTTAAAGGTGCTAAAGAGGATGTTTAGTTTTATACATTTTTGCAATATTACTTGAAACTGTCTTTACTAACTGATAAAAGACTATTTATTGGGTGCACTGAAAGGAATAATATTAATATACATCATCTGTGCACGAGGTAGGGCCTTAAAAACATCAGCCAATCGTTTACGCGATCATCGTGTAAACGATTGGCCCTCTGGCTTGTCAATCACTGCCATGACGTTCCTTGTGCGAGACGAGCGCGGCTGCGCGCTCCAGTAACTTTTCCACACTCCACAGGCGCCGCATTGCGATGTTTTTGTCCGGAGACAGGAGTAACAACTGCAGATTATGAGTTACCTGCGGTGAGTCCGACATAATGAATCCACTAACACGACACAGCGAATGCCGGTGGTAAACACTCGTGTTCCAATACTCGTGCACGAGTTTTGGGAGGCATTCCCTCGAAAGGAGGGGGGTTGTTCTTACGCATGCGCTAATTTCAAAAACTCAGTAACAGTCTTTGGTTTCTCAGTCGACGAAAAGATCCTCTTTATCACCTTTAAGGGTGTGGGATGCACACCGGTGATGTGGAGGGAGAACATACCTTTCGCTGTCATCTCGTAAAACTTCGTGCAATTCCGTAAATATGACCTGCATCATCATCTGCTTCATCATCAGCTTGAAACATTCTGAACGCTTTTACAAAGTTCGCGGCATTGTCAGTGACCGTGGCAGTTATCTTACCACAAAGAGCAAATGAGCTGTGAATTTGCTTTATCTCCGCTGCGATGGCATCGTAAGTGTGTCTCCCACGAAATCGTCTGCAGGCGATTGCAGCTTTTTGGCGATGCAGAGTGACAGGATCGATCCAGTGTACAGTAATGCCCAAAAAACTTTTATTCTGAGCAGTCCATAGATCTGCAGTGGTGGAAACATGTTCCAAGTTGGCAAAAGTTTTCTTTAGTTCTGTCTCCATTTCCATATATGCCTTGTCCAAAAAGTTTGTAAAGGTTTTGCGATCGGGCAGCACGCCCCCCGGCCTTTTCCCTGTCACGGAGATTTTTCTGATGATATTACGAAATGTGGGTGCCTCCACAGTGGACAGCGGCTGCATCTCCTCAACAATAAAAGCAGCAACCAATTTGTTGAGTTCAGTTGAACTACTTGTTTTACCTGGTGGTGAACATGAACTGAAATCAAGCCTTTGTTGTTTAGCTCGAGGCGGGGTGCAGGTTTCATTCGGCTCTCTCTCTTCCAAATCTGAAGTGCTGTGCTTTGAATGCAGATGTTTTTTTAAATTTGAAGTGGTATTTTTTGCAGTTGACAAGAGCTTTTCACCAACACATAATCTACACTTAACGATTATTCCCTTCTCCTTTTCCTCGACTATTTCAAAATAATGAGAATACTTCCATCGCAGTAATGTAATGCTCTGGCCTGCCATCTCTGCTTCTGACTACTAGCTTAGCTTCTGTTCCCGCGGCTCACACGTATGAGTGCGCGATTCTACGTGACTACGTTCGTTTTAATTCAGTATTTTTTATTTTATTTTTTTAATGCAAAATAATTTAACTGAAAAGTAACTCGCATTACTTTTTTAAAAAAGTAACTCAGATATTAATGTGTAAATTTATAAAGTAAAGCACTAGTACTAGTACTAGCACTAGCAGAAAAGTAATATTATTACGTAATGTGCGTTACTTGTAACGCGTTACCCCCAACACTGCTCCAGAGATGCTCAATTGGGTTTAAGTCAGGGCTCTGGCTGGGCCATTCAAGAACAGTCACGGAGTTGTTGTGAAGCCACTCCTTTGTTATTTTAGCTGTGTGCTTAGGGTCATTGTCTTGTTGGAAGGTAAACCTTCAGCCCAGTCTGAGGTCCTGAGCACTCTGGAGAAGGTTTTCGTCCAGGATATCCCTGTACTTGGCCGCATTCATCTTTCCCTTGATTGCAACCAGTCATCCTGTCCCTGCAGCTGAAAAACACCCCCACAGCATGATGCTGCCACCACCACTCTTCTCCCCCGATAGCTCAGTTTGGCCGGACGGCCAGCTCTAGGAAGGGTTCTGGTCGTCCCAAACGTCTTCCATTTAAGGATTATGGAGGCCACTGTGCTCTTAGGAACCTTAAGTGCAGCAGAAACTTTTTTGTAACCTTGGCCAGATCTGTGCCTTGCCACAATTCTGTCTCTGAGCTCTTCAGACAGTTCCTTTGACCTCATGATTCTCATTTGCTCTGACATGCACTGTGAGCTGTAAGGTCTTATATAGACAGGTGTGTGCCTTTCCTAATCAAGTCCAGTCAGCATAATCAAACACAGCTGGACTCAAATGAAGGTGTAGAACCATCTCAAGGATGATCAGAAGAAATGGACAGCACCTGAGTTAAATATATGAGTGTCACAGCAAAGGGTCTGAATACTTAGGACCATGTGATATATATATATATATAGATGTGAATTATATATGAGCAAATCCTTCTGTAAAAACCTTCAGAGTATAGATGGGAATAAAACAGTGAAGAAAAAAAAAATGCCTGTAGTGTCTCGCCTTAACATTTAAGTCATTATCTTTACTGAACAAAAAAAGCATAAAACATTCTACTCCTGAATAAAAAAAGATTAGTAGGCTAATAGACAAAATAAACTAAAGTCTGGAATATGCATACATTGTCATAAAAATAACAAAACAAATGAATACAAAATTCAGAGTTCATCTCATCTGGCATGTGTCACGTTTTAATTCCCAAGAATGACTAAGAGAAATATCAGTAGGAGATCCAATTGCAATGTGGTTTTATTAAATAAGACAAAAGCAGGTAATCCAAAACGAGAAAACACAACAAAACAGAGTGCTAGGCTCAAACAATACCGGACAATGAACTGAATGAGTAACCAAGAAAGAGCGGGGAAATGAAACAAAGGAAACGGGTAACAGGGAAACAAACTAAGAGTCCATGAAAACAAAAGTAAAACACACTAATCTTGATATATCTTGCATCCTCTTGTCTTAACTGATCAACTGAGGGAGGAAAGGAGGTGGCTCTGGAAGGCTGATGAGAGGCTGATGAAGAACAGGAACTAGGTTGGAACACCAGTAGGAGAAACCGTAGAGGCACTGACGGTGGAAGAAACCATGGAGGAGAACATGGCCAATGAGAGCCCAGAGTGACCCAGAAGACAGCCAGGAGGAAGATGGTCCAAGTCGGAACTGATGTAGGGAGGAACCCTGGTGGAGTTCTGGGCCCAACTGACAGAGGTGACAACAGGAGATGTGGAGGCCCAGTTGGAATCCGATGGACCGAGAGACCAGGGGACACCAATGGACCAGGAGACCAAGGTGGAGACATGGCGACGAGAGGCTGAGGTGGAACCAGGAAGCCAGAGGACTGAGGCAATGAATGAGGACAGAGGAGAAGCCTGAAGGAAGGAGGAGACTGACAGAGCCGTAGGGGTGGAGGAATGAGGTGCAGCTGAAGGCCTGGAAGTCTGTGGCGAAGGTGGACGATGGTCCCAGGTGGAGCCGAAGGGGGCGAGGAACCAGGGCGGAGCCGACTGGTCGACAGGCTGAGGTGGAGCTGAGGGCTTGGAGGGCTGAGGCGGAGCCAGGGAGTCCCCAATGCCACAGTGGACCTGATGACTGGAAACCCCAAGGCGGAGCCAATAGAGGAGCCAAAGGGAAGCCAGCGGAGGTGGGGCTGAAGGAATAGGTGGTTTCAGTGAAGCAGGCAGGAGAGGAAAGGCTGGGTGTGAACATCAACATTGAACAGGAGCTGGGTGAGGAAACAGGCTTGGTGCTGAACAGGACCAGTGGAGATGAAGAAAAGTCTGTGCAGGATGGGACCACCAGAGACAGAAGAGGTTTGTGGGCTGCTCCTTCACTTTCCAATTGGATAAGTCACTCCTCTTCTTCCAACTCCACTAATACTCCCACTGGCATAGATGAAATGACTGGCTCACACACCTGGTCAGACAGGACCTCAGGCCTCTCCTCCGGTGCCATGCTTTAGTGGAGGATTTCTGTCACCTGGTGGAAAACAAGCACTTTTAACATGAAAACCATGAAATTACCACTATAACCAGTAGATGGCTGCAGAGGACCACTCATTAGCTCATTTGCCATTTACACTCCCTTTTACACTTCTCTTCACATTTATGACAAAGAACTTTCCTGTAGCTCAGTGGTTAGAGCATGGCACTAACAATGCCAAGGTCATGGGTTCGATCCCAGGGATTGCACATACTCAGATACAAATGTATAGTATAATGCAATGTAAGTCATTTTGGATAAAAGTGTCTGCCAAATGCATAAATGTAATGTAATGTAAATGAACTACACAGTTGCAGATATCATAATCTATCAATAAATACACACGTGTCCTCCTCTTCTTCTTCCTACTGAATTATGGCGACTAAAGTTCATGGATGAGCTGAAGTCTGCCGTCAATTACATAGGAGTTTTAAAGGGGACAGAGGTGATAACAAATTAGTCTACATATTTTGGAGATAATCTTAAATTTAATTTATGGGGGTTAAAGCCCTTCTTAAAATGGGCCTAGTGACACCCCTGGTAATGACTATAAGGAATGACAATGAAAATGTAAATGTTTTGAGCTTATTTTAACAGAGTCAGAAATCTAGTCTCTGAAAGTGCCCATACGTGACCTTGTAATTTGACCGAGAGTCATGTTTTTTTTTACCTGTTACACCTTTAACAAACATAGCAAAGGATTAATGGAGCAGATTAGTGCTTTCAGCAGTCTGGAATCAGATCGTAATCACACACTGGAAGGATGGAATTGATACATTCACGGAAATAAATGAACATGCAGATAAGAATTGAAAAGCCCAGGGCAGTTTCTGTAACCTGTGGTCCTTTCTGTTGCTTCCTGTACAGGAGCATGTGAACAGACACCAGTGAGATGTCTAAAATACATATTTCTCATATTAAACAGTGAGGACCCTATTTGACTTTTTGTTTTTGTAGCGTATTTAAGATCATTCTTTGAATTCAAACTATTAAGATTTGTCTTAGAATAAGAACATTCTTTAGAAATGTTACAAAAGATTTACAGTATTTATTTATAATGATTATTATTATTATTTCCTAAGTCACTTTTTCAAAAACTCTTTGAGCTTGGCACAGCAGTTCATTTCACATTCAAAATGTACTAAAACTACCAAGTACACTTTGTCAGTCATAAATCAATGGCCTAAAAACACTAACAACAGATAGCGTTGCATGTTTTCATTTGTAATATTTCAAAGAATTATAAAGAGTTTGACTTCTTTATTGTTTTGAATTCATGTTACATTGTCCATGTTTATATTACACTACAAAATAATTCTTAAGATGAAGATGATAATGAAATTGATGCTAAAGAAATTGTTAGGTGTTCAGCTACAATGGGAACTTGCTGTGGGTCTAATTGTTTTGATAGTATTTCTTTTTTTAGATTTTCAATACAGTATTACTGATGGTGTCTGAGAGAAGAATTAATTTCATTTGAAAGATGTAGTAGTCACTGAATGAATGCATTTTGTGCCAAAGCAATCAAAAAAGATCCAGTTTCACCCACACAGAATGCTTTGTGCTCGGAGAGCTCTAGAAAAGTGACCTAAGAATTGGGAAATGAGTAATGACTGTAAGAAACAAGTGCCAAAGGAACATTACAGTTTATTCCTGCATTTCAATAAAAGGGAAAAAACCCTTCACGACGTCACTGGGTGCATTTAAAAGGCAGTATCGTCACAGGTATAAGAAGTAAAAAACTGGGACGTAACTTACAGACTTACTGAAAGCCACTGAGGCAACAGCGAATTCAAATCAACATGTTCAGTTATATATCTTCTTAAAGATTGGTAAGAACATTTTATTTCGCTAAAGATGTTTGTGTTAATTATATTTATATATTAAAGTGTTGGAAATAGGGAACTCATGAACACATTTCTATGGGATGCCCGGTTTTGTCTTTGTCAGACATAGCAGGAGTGTCAAATGAAATTAAATGAATTATTAAGTTTTGTGACACATCTTCGGTCATGAAAAAATTGCAGTTACATTATTCTGTATACAAGTAACCTTTATGGTTTATGGTTTATATTGTAAAGCACTATGTGACAACTCTCTAGCTCAATATAGACAGTTGTTGTTTTTTTACTTACCTTACTTTATATCTTAATTGAGAAAGGCACTATGGGAAATGCTGGTGTTAATATCAATGAGTCATAGGAAAATATTGTAGCTAAATGAAAATGAATATTAAGAGAATCATAACAGAAAAATATTGTATAGCAGAATAATCAGTTGGAATTTGATTTGATTTTTGTTATATCTAAGAGATCATCAGAAAGTGAAAATCTGAGTAAATCATGTAGTAGATAACAAAGGTCTTAAGTAACAATTTTACATCATTTCTTTTATTTTCCCTTTTTTTTAAGTAAGAACATTAGCTCACTATATATTAGCTTTATTTTAACAGATGTTGCTTTGATCTGATCAGATGTTGACATCTCTCATCTTGTCTTTCCCTCTCTAGGATTGTTTTGTTTTTCATTATAGCCTACGTTACAACTATAGCTTCAACAGGTTACTTATCTTCAGTGACATATTGCTCACATTGCAGACTCACTGGACGCTCTCCATGATGGAGAAAAAAGCTTTTATTATTTTGTACATTTTGATCGGTATGTGAATCAATTTTACAACAGTTGAGATCAAAAAATATCATAAAAATAATTCACTTATATGTAAAATATACATAATTGTTCCAGCAACTGAGTCCACAATAACAGACTCAACATCATCTACAACAGCCAGAAAAACTCCTGCTGAATCTTCCTCCACAACAGCAACTGTCAATTCCCTGAGCCAGAAGTACTCTTTCTGACACAGTTAATGATTCAGGTAGGTCTGATTACACCACTAGATAAGACAAAAGAAAGTAATCTTATTTTATATGTGTTCAGTCTTACATAAAAATAGGAAAGTACAAAATAAACCTAGTAGCTGAACTGGAAATTAATTAAACATGATACAATGACGTTTTCATTTGTCAGTGTTGATATGTGGTTCGATCTAACCTGATCATCTTTTTCTAATATCAGCAGTTACAATCTCTACAGTTGAACCAACGACTCTTCCTGGATCATCCAACACTAGTGCATCTAACGTAACATCGCCTACTTCAACCATTACCTCTTCAGCTGCTTTTAATACAACTCAATCATCCACAATACCAACCACAACATCCACAACTAATGCAACATCTACCACAACAGTATCCTCAAAAGCCACATTAACTCTTGCTGGATCATCCATTGCTAGTGCATTTAATGCAACAACATCTAAATCATTATCACCTACTTCAGAAGCCTTTCATAATACAACTGAACCATCCACAACACCAACAGGCTCGTTCACAACCTCAGCACCCACAAATAATGCAACATCTACCACAACAGCTTCACAACCAACAGCTTCTACCTCAATTTCAGTCGGTTCTGTTTCACCAGCTTCTGCAAGTTCAACGCTTAGTATGAGCAAAACATCCACAATACACAATATCCTCAACAACCACATCAACTCTTGCTGCATCATTCAACACAACAACACCACAAACCATACTCTCTTCAACTGCATTAAAAAGTACAGCTGTTAGTGTAACCAATACATCCACAACCACTGCAGGACCCACAACTGAAGTGCCTACAGTACCTGAGATAGTAACAGATCTGGAGTTTCACTCTTCTGACACATTTACAAGCGCACTCGACAATTCAGACTCTCAGGAGTTCAAGAATAGGTCTAAGCTGGTGACAGATCAGGTGAGTTATAGTTACTGCCTCTCTGATGACAAATTTCTTGATTTTAAACCTGTTTTTAACACGAGATAATATTTGTTACCAACACTTCCACTGTGTAATATAAAATTGCAATATCCTTTTTAATGTTTGTTTGCTATTTGTTCCAGCTTGAAGCTGTCTACAAACCCAAATATGATAACTTTCTCAGAGCGATTGTCCAAGGATTCAGGTAAATACAGCATACTACAATCATGCTTATTTTGTGTGTGTGTGTGTGCGTGTGTGTTTCACAGCTTTGGCTACTTATGAGACCAAACGTTCTCAATTATATATTGAAATATTATGACAACTGACTAGCGAGAACATTTTAATGGTCCTCACCAGTTAAAAAGGCTTATAAAATCAGCTAAATCATGTTTTTATAGAAAATGTTGATATAGAAAAATTAATGAAAGTCAATGAAATGTCCTCAATAATATAATGAAACAAACATGTTTATGTTTGTGTGTGTGTGTGTGTGTGTGTATTTCAGACCCGGGTCAATCATCACGAGAACACAATTAGTTTTCAGCACTAACACATCTGTACCTTCCAGAAAAGAGATTTCAGACACCCTTTTGAAAGCAGTGGAAACAGGAACTATCAATACACTGAATATAATTTCTCAAACAATTTCCGTCAATGGTTCCAGTAAGGCACTTTAGTTCCAGTTTTGACTTTAATGAAGCAAAAGAGGTAAACAAGGTATATTTGATCTGTTCCAGCTAATCTGTTAATCTTTTTATTACAGCTTTTGCTACACCTGCCGCTCCTTCCACAGAAACTACAGCTTCAAGAGCATCAAAGACTGAATTACATCTGCTCCAAGCCACATGCCTCATCATTATGTCAAAAATATTCAGACTTTTCTTGTAGATTCCTTAACCATATATCAACCAAACCTGAGAGATCTGCAAGACATGCTGTATTAAATTAAACAGCATAGTGTCATGTGATTTCCATTGCCCTCATGTGTTCATGTCATGTGCTTCCCCTGTCTCATGTGTCATGTTCTGATTGGTTGTCATTGTCATGTGATTTCTGTTCTGTCTTGCCATTGGTCCTCTGTCTTCATTGTTCACAGGTGTTCCTTGTTTTGTCATTAGTCTCCTTGTATAAATAGCCCTCTTGTTTCATTGTTCTCTTGTCTAGCTTTGTTTTATGTAACCCGTTGTTGGTGAGTGTCAAGTCAAGTCAAGTCAAGTCAAGTCAAGTCAAGTCAAGTCAAGTCAAGTCAAGTCAAGTCAAGTCAAGTCAAGTCAAGTCAAGTCAAGTCAAGTCAAGTCAAGTCAAGTCAAGTCAAGTCAAGTCAAGTCAAGTCAAGTCAAGTCATTATTTACACTAATAAACTGCACATGGGTTCTACACTATGCTTGCCTCCAGTGGACTCCCTCTATGTTACACATATGTATTATCTTATACATAATATTTGCAATTATAGCACACTCTCAAGGGTATTTAAAGATAAGCTTAATTTTTCACTATTTCTCAAGAATATAATACTTAAATTGAAAATTGCATATATCAATTCAAAAGGCTGTTTAAAAAATGGAATGAATTTCTATTTTCATGCCATCTTCTGGGAGGGAGAAGATCTTTTCTGCATGTAATTCTGATGCGAAAACTTGAGAGATCCAGGCTGTGATAACGTTGATGAAAAATTATTTATTCATTACAATTAAATTTAGCCTCACTTGCAAACTTTAATCGATAATGAAAATACTTAATAAAAATCAAAAGGTAACATAACAATCAGAAGGAAGTTATTAGGCTAATAGTTAATAATACAATTTTAGAGTATTATAAAATCCAGAGTATTGTATCTAATAGATGAAGAATATACAGAAAGAAATAACAATAATTAAAGGATTAGTCCACTTTTAAATACACTTTTCCTGATAAATTTACTCACCCCCATGTCATCCAAGATGTTCATGTCTTTCTTTCGTCAGTCGAAAAGAAATGAAGGTTTCTGAGGAAAACATTCCAGGATTTTTCTCCTTACAGTGGATTTCAATGGCTTCCAACAGATTGAAGGTCAAAATTACAGTTTCAGTGCAGCTTCAAGGGCTTTAAACGATACCAGATGAGTAATAAGGGTCTTATCTAGCGAATCGATCGGTCATTTTCGAAAAAAATACAACAGTTTATGCTTTATAAACAAAATATCACCTTGAACGTACTTTCCGCTTCCGCATTCTTCATAACGCTTACGCTGAATGTTTTACGCCTTCCTTATTCAGTTTTTTTCCGTAACTTGAATTTTAACAGACTTATTCTGATCGATTTAATGAGCATCATCTGAAAAACATCATTCTGCTACTTGGCAGGCGTCCAATTTCTAACCACAAACATGTCGACGTGACCTGAACACTTGAAGAACAATTGAATATAACAAGCATACATACACTTAATTATAAGAATAACCTAAGGGTACAATAACAAGTAAATACTTGAAAATATGATGAGAATTTATATATTTATATATATATATATATATATATATATATATACATTACAGTCCAAAAGTTTGGAACCACTAAGATTTTTAATGTTTTTAAAAGAAGTTTCGTCTGCTCACAAGGCTACATTTATTTAATTAAAAATACAGTAAAAACAGTAATATTGTGAAATTATTACAATTTAAAATAACTGTTTTCTATCTGAATATATTTCACAAAGTAATTTATTCCTGTGATGGCAAAGCTGAATTTTCAGCATCATTACTCCAGTCTTCAGTGGCACATGATCTTTCAGAAATCATTCTAATATGCTGATCTGCTGCTCAAGAAACATTTAATGTGTACAATTGTACAAAATATTTGTGTACAATATTGTTTTTCAGGATTATTTGATGAATAGAAAGTTCAAAAGAACAGTGTTTATCTGAAATCTAATCTTTTGTAACATTATAAATGTCTTTACTGCCACTTTTGATTGATTTAATGCATCCTTGCTGAATAAAAGTATTCATTTCTTTAATTTCTTTTCAAAAAAATAAAAATAAAAATTCTTACTGACCCCAAACTTTTGAACGGTAGTGTATAATGCTACAGAAGCTTTGTATTTCAGATAAATGCTGTTCTTTTGAACTTTCTATTCATCAAGGAATCCAGAAAAAAAAAGTACACAACTGTTTTCAACATTGAAAATAATCATAAATGTTTATTGAGCAGCAGATCAGCATATGAGAATGATTTCTGAAGGATCATGTGACACTGAAGACTGGAGTAACGATGCTGAAAATTCAGCTTTGCATCACAGGAATAAATTACTTTGTCAAATATATTTAAAAAGTACACAGTTATTTTAAATTGTAATAATATTTCACAATATTACTGTTTTTTACTGTATTTTTAATTAAATAAATGTAGCCTTGGTGAGCAGATGAAACTTCTTTTAAAAACATTAAAAATCTTAGTGGTTCCAAACTTTTGGACTGTACTGTATATATATCAAGTATGAGTACATAAATATATGAAATCAAAAGTGAAACTGATAAATCATAAGCCATAAACAATTAACATAAATATTAATAAAAATGCATGAATATGAATATCGACCATTTCGGATCCACCAAATTCCTAATGTTTTTATTATTTTATTATTATTTTCAAATTTAAATGTAAAATTTCGCTCAGCTGTTTTAATGGTAAATATATTGGTTATATTCTTTTTTGGCTTTTTTTTGTCATATTTTATTATAATCAAACAAACACAAGATATGTGGCCCAAAATATTTTGTCTTCCTGAAAAGACACACTTCACAAATGTCTTAAATGCTGAATATTTTGTCTTACTGTGAAATGAACAATTTTCAAAATGCAACTAGACTCTTTTACAGTAGGTCACTCTTTCTGAGGCTTGTAAACAGCAGAAGATCATCCAGAAAACTGTAAACTGAGAGAACTGGTATTTTTGTGAAATATTGATAAGATACAGTGATGATGGAGGTGTGTCATTCACTCAACACTGCTCCTCGCTGCCAGTGATCAATCTTCAGGGCAGTGAATCAAGAAGCCGCAGATAGAAATGTCAATCAAGAAAACAGAAAAATAGACACTCTATTCAAATGATAAAATCAGCCATGAATGTTCTGAATGGTGTCCATAAATGTCCATGCCAAAAAACTGTCATAGAAATTTGATTTATTAATATTTTTTTCCACTTTCACTGATGTCAATTTTTTAACCAGCATCTGTTCTATACATAGATACCAAACATTCATTAATTTTAAGAACTGTAACCCTTTAAATGCTGGTTTGTTTACATAATTATATAGGTGTTTTTTTATAAAAAAAAATTAAAATTAGTAGTTTGATCAACCCCTCAAGTACCACATATTTATAGGTTTGGCTGTGAGGACACCTGTGTGAACTCAAACTTTGTATAAAATCTACCAGACTAAACAATTAGCATTTTCTTGTGGTGAAAACTAAAACAATGTGTTTAGGGGCTTCTGAACTTCTACTTCAAATTCAAGCGCACCTTATATCTCGGTACAAAAACAATAACAAGTGAAAAAGTGCAATCAAGGGTTAAGATGTGTGTTTGGTCGAAAAAGAAAAACCTCAAAGCTCATTAACCTTCTTTGACCTTTTTCATAGTTCTCACATGGCCCTTTGACCCTGCCAAGGGTGTGACTCATACATGGAGTGGGATTTTTGATTGCCAGTACAATATAATTTCTTTCAAACTAAATACACACATTAAATTTTCAATAAACACATGCAAACTACACTCTGACATCCTTACCAACATACCCACACAATTACAGCTGCATTATTTTTCAAATTGACTCTATAATATGCATAAGCAGAAAACACAAATAAAGCGAGTGTTTCTTTTATATGCCAAATTTGAAAATATGGCACAATCTAGTAAAAAATGGTAAAAATGAATTGAAGCCTTGCCGATGGAATGAATGCCTATTTGCAAATATTGTATCATTTTATTGTCAAATGGCCCTGGGTTAAAAAAAATTGCAGTTTTAATGGGTTTCAATGTGGACATTTTTGTCCTTAAGGTCCTGAGTGTGAGTATTTTTTGTACGGAGGGTAAAATTGATTTTTTGAAGGAAATGAGGGTAAAATATTTAAATTCCAATAAAAATAAACACCTGAGCTAAAATTCATGTAGTTGGCATTAACAAAGGCACACTTATAACAAAAAACAAAACTGAAATGGACAAAAATGTCCATAAGGTTGCACAATCCAGAGCAGCCTAGAATTCAGCCGACACACTCCTGTGAAATAACCTATAGACAATATTACACCCATTTAGTAGAAGGGAGATTCTTGAATTGTTTTAACTGGGTTTAACCCTGACCTTTTCTTGCACATTGAACCCAACATAACACACGCTAGCAGTGGTTTTGCTTCAGGACCCAGATTTTGGGCTTCACGTGCATTCTAATATCAAACTGTAGGCCTACTTTGATTGTACAAACCAATAGACATTTATTTTTATTTACACTGTCGTAGTACTATGATGGTAATGAAGGGTTAGAAAATAATGCAGGACTAATACATTTATGATGACTGTAGAAGAACATCATAGTGTTTTGTTGTTTAAAGAGCCTAGCAGACTGTTAGCTTGCTTCTGCGCATGTGCGTGAATGTGCCGCGATGGAGAAGTCCGGCATCTTTTACCTGAACTTCTGCCTTCACACTTGTTATACAATAACGATGAAGCTCTGTCAACAAAAACAACATATTTCCTCTGTTTCACTATTTTTCTGGGGAAAAAAGGTTAGGAATTGAATACTCTTAGATTGTGCTTAAGTCAAAACTTAAGAAAATTTTAAATTTCTGAAAAGAATGTTCTGTTTTCATCGTAAATGTATAATTTTTACGATAATATTTTCGTGAATCTGGCCCACTGCTCCAAAACCAAACACTGGAGTAATGACGCCCTCTAGTGGAACACAATAGATACAAAATTACACTGCCATTTCAAAACACACACACACATACACACACACACACACACACTAATAATAATAATAATGTTAATAATAATTTATATTTACTACAAAGCATCAAAATGGTATAATCATTTATATATTTTTGAACAGTTGAGAAGAGGGGTGTCTCTTTAGAGATGGTTCCTTATGAAGAAGATGATGACGAGGGGCGCATGTGTTGTCATGTGACGTCATCCTGCTAGAGGACAGGCGTTGTTCTCCGCACAGGAGGGCTGTACCGGGTCCGGTCTTTTAGGTCCAGTTCAGGAAGACTAAAATTACAGGCCGATATGAGACAGTGAGACCACATCTGAAGCAGAATCATCTCTAATCACCATGACGACGCAGCGTTAGTGCTCAGCATCCGCAGCATCAGCATCATCCGCGGCTCAGGTGCGCCGAGTCCGTCAGGAAGGATGGAGTTTAAAGAGCTGGTGGACACCGCCGAGAAATGGTGCTCCGGGAACCCCTTCGACCTGATCTTCGCCGAGGATGTGGACGAGAGGCGGCTGGACTTCTACGCCGAGCCCGGGATCTCGTTCTACGTGCTCTGCCCGGACAATCTCACGGGAGGAACCGACAATTTTGTAAGTATGACATAATCGAGTAATATCCTCGGGGGGGAGGGGGAGCGGTGCGCGTGCCCGAGTGTGTGTGTGGATGCTGCTGTGTTCTAAATAGTCTCTTGTGTCAAAAGTACCATGGTTTTTGGACATGCTACTATGGTATTAGCATAGTTATTATTAGACACAGGGAAATACTATGCTCTTCATTTGAGTACTACGGGAATATGAAGATGGAAATGATTCAGTAACGCGTTGCATGTTGTGTTCTATCACTGTATTGCCGATGTACTTTAAGCGTTTTAAGGCCTTTATCTGAAAGCCAATGAAATGATGTCACTGTTTTGTTGACTGCAGTACTTTCTCTACACATGCTTGGTTGGATTTTTTGGATGCTGTAGGGTTGTAGGATGCGTCTGCCAACAATTACATTTTTATAAGTCAGATATTCAGTGTATAGACTGATGCATATGTTCTGGTCAGACAGGCATGGGTCATTATTGCATCAGCAGCACCATTTTGGGGCCATGATGTGGTCTAAAGCTGCACAGTTCATCAGACACTGTCACTGAGGGATAAATAGTGCAGATATTCTCTGTGTTTTTGGTGTTGTGATGTAGTAAAAACACATGCTGGATTTGCATTAATGCTTCCCTTGCGCATGTCTGTTTGAAATGAAGCACAACAGTTTACTGTAGTTCCCCTCACATCACATCACATGATCAGACCGCATCACCCTGCACCAGAGTCCCAGAGCTCACTAAAATATCAGCGCATGCAGCAGCAGGACAGGGCTCTAATTACTCAGACTGATCAATACAGAGTTCAGCAGGAGCACTGATCAAGAGAGAGAGAGAGAGAGAGAGAGAGAGAGATTTTACTTTATTAACAGCTAAAAATACAGTATAGGGCCAAAAGTCTGAGACCACATTGAAAATACCCCACAGATCATTGCCCCTATTTGGGTGTGAGCAAAAACACGCTGTTTTTGTGTGTGTCCCTTTAAATGCAAATGAGCTGCTGCTCCCGGCCCCCTTTCCAGAAGAGGGCGGAGCTTTAACAGCTCAACAACAACAAAGCTGGAGAATGTCACGCAGCCAAAATGAGGATTGTCAGTAACGGTGTTCAGCCTTACATTGTTCAAACCGGAGTCGACACTGATGGAGAGACTCAGGAAGAAGTTACAACTTTTAGAATGAAACTGGACGTTTCTGAATGGTTAGTGGATAAATTTATGTAGTTGCTGTGGAGTTGATTCAACTCATCCAAAAGTTCACCCAAAAATTAAAAAATTCTGTTAATTATTACTTACCCTCATGCCGTTCCACACCCGTAAGACCTTTGTTAATCTTTAAAATTTTTGTTGAAATCCGATGGCTCGGTGAAGCCATAGCCAGCAATGACATTTCCTCTCTCAAGATCCATTAATGTACTAAAAACATATTTAAATCGGTTCATGTGAGTACAGTGGTTCAATATTAATATTATAAAGCGACGAGAATATTTTTGGTGTGCAAAAAAACAAAATAACGACTTATTTAGTGATGGCTGATTTCAAAACACTGCTTCAGGAAGATTCGGAGCGTTAGGAATCAGTGTATCGAATCAGCTGTTCGTGGCACCAGAGTCACGTGATTTCAGCAGTTTGTCGGTTTGACACGCTGAATCATGATTCGACACAGAAGATTCATAACGCTCCGAAGCTTCATGAAGCAGTGTTTTGAAATCAGCCATCACTATATAAGTCGTTATTTTGTTTTTTTTTGCACACCAAAAATATTCTCGTCGCTTTATAATATTAATATTGAACCACTATACTCACATGAACCGATTTAAATATGTTTTTAGTACATTAATGGATCTTGAGAGAGGAAATGTCATTGCTGGCTATGGAGGCCTCACTGAGCCATCGGATTTCATCAAAAATATTTTAATTTGTGTGCTGAAGATGAACGAAGGTCTTACGGGTGTGGAGCAGCATGAGGGTGAGTAATAAATGACAGAATTTTCATTTTTGGGTGAACTAACCCTTTAATCTTTTGTTCAAATGTTGGCATGATAACAACACTCTACTACAACAACTCTTTCTCTTCTCTAAAGCAGCCCAACATGGCCTCACCGCCTTTGTTGCATGTTTTCGCGGGGGTGGGGTTTATGCAAATTTTAGGGTTAGTGATGTTACCAACCCAGGAAGAAGCTTGTTGTAGTCCTTACCAGCCGTTTGTTGTAGTCCTTAAACAGTGAATTCTTTAAGAGAAAATATCTCTCTTTGCATTGAACTTGAAGTGTTGTAACTTTGTTTATGCTCAAACAGCAACATTACACACTAACTAAAGTTTAAAAAGTGAAATCAAAATCAACCACCCCTTTAACTTTTCACTCAGATTGTTATGATGATAATATAATATGTAACAAAATACTAGAAAAGAATGCAAAAAGAAGCATTTTCCCTAGTGGTCTCGGACGTTTGGACTATACTATATAAAATGCGGCGCAGATGATTGATAATAGCTGTTTAGACATTGTTTTAGCAAGCTTGCATTTGGTGGTAACACTTCACAATAAGGTTTAATGTGTAGTTAATTACATTAGTTACATGAACTAACAATGAAAATACATGTAAAGCATTTATTAATATCAGTTGATGTTAATTTCAACATTTACCAATACATGCTTAGAAATTGTATCTGTAAAATGATTTAATTGACCTGAGCTGACGTGAACTAACAAGGAAGAGTTGCATTTTTATAACCAATGATAACAAAGATTGATAAATACCGTGTAACTAATGCATTGCTCATTGTTAGTTAATATATAACCGACGATTACTAATAGGACCTTATTGTAAAGTGTTATACATTCAGTCTGGCTACATTCCGGTAACTTCTTTTACTTTTCACTGTTTATTTGTAAATATGTTGCATAATGAAAGTGAAAGGGGTTTGTGAACAGCCACTAATGTTGATTTTTGAATTAAATATTTAAATGAAATTACATTTTAACAGATTATAAGAATGCTGCCTTGTCAGTACTTCAGACTAATACAACTGAACTGAATTGATTTGAATTGGTAGAGCTCCTCTGGTTTGGCCTGCGGAGGTTTTTCCTCTCTGTTCCTGTGAGCTCTGGACCAATGCATAAATAATCTCTGAAATCAGTCAAAGAAAGTTCTCTGTCCATTGCTTCAGGCATTTCCTCACAACACAGCTTGAGCTGAGATCTCTGGAGAAAGACAGAGTGTGTGTAGAATTTGTTCACCACATGTTGACGTTCTCTGTTGAAACAGGACATTAGGGTAGGACATATCAATATTAATAGACTTTAACCAGTAGTTGAGCATTTTAATTATTTTAAACTTTAAAATACTTCATTTTTTTCTAGTACACATGCATGCAGATGATAGCCTCAAAGTGACATGGACTAACAGCTATAAAACGTTTGATTTGATGAGGTTTAAGATCATCATATATTTTCCTGTGAGGTCCAGAGAAACCAGAATGATTGAAATATCAGCACATGAAATATCAGCACAATGTCATGTCCTTCCAGTGCATTTTAGAGAGCATTTAGAGCAGCACACATGCACTAAAACTGTCCTTATATCATTTTGCATCAAGTGTACAGCATTCAACACACAAAACTTTGATTTATGTTAGTTATAACAGCACAAACTTCAGCGTTTATTGTTATTGCTATCTCAGATACTCTGAATGCCAGTAAAATATTAGGAAACAAACAATAAACAACAGAAATGTATTGTATATCACAATTAATTTGACTTTTACTAATTGACACCATAAGGTTTTACACAAACGCACAAACTGACAGTGTAAACTTATTTAGTTTTAGAACTCTGTCTATTGCATTGACTGAATTATTCTATTTCCTCATTAAACATTTTTCTCAAATGCCGTTTGGGAGGAGAAGATTATTTGGGCCATCTACTGAAAAACGGTCCCTCTCGCTCGGATAAATATAACGGGACAAAGAGTTTTAGTGTCCCAGATTCTCTGCAGGAAGCTCAACTTTGACAACTTCAGAGAATTCCTTTTATCCATATACTGTATGTACCTATTTTATAAACCCAGAAATAAATATAATAGGGAGTTTGTGTTAATAGAAATATTTTTACTTGTGCATATTTGTAGTCTGATTTTTCAAAGGAAATCAATGCTGAAATAATTTTACCAATTCTCTCCATTGCAAATTATTTCTGTAAGTGTAAATATTTGTTATGAATATGTAAAACACTGTTTACTGTGCTTTGCAACTCCATGAAGCAAAAATATAAAAAATAGACTCATGCAATTGGCAGACGTTTTTATACAAAGTGACTTTGCATTCAAGGTATGTGTGTGTATATATAAATCAGTTCATTCATTCCCTGGAAATCAGTTCGAACCCATGACCATGGCATTGCTCGTGGCATGTCCTATCGAGTTACAGAAATATAAAGGTTTAGTTAAATTAGGATTTGAAAAAATAAAGCAGTTTTGAAATATGGTTAAATAAATATTTATGCACACACACAATTAAATATAAATTCAAATCTTAAATAAATACTAAAATTCTAAATAACAAAGATACACCTTAATCTGTCTCAACTACAAATCTAAATGTTAAATGTAAGTGTTGCGCTGAATATTTGGATATCTGTGAAACTGCTGGTGAAATGATGTGTTTAATCTAATCCTGTGTGTGTTGTTTCAGCATGTGTGGAGTGAGAGCGAGGACTGTCTACCGTTCCTGCAGCTGGCGCAGGACTACATCTCCTCCTGCGGGAAGAAAACACTGCTGGAGGTGCTGGACAAAGTCTTCAGATCCTTCAGGCCTGTAAGTCTCTCTCGCTTCACATTTATCAAGAATAATAAACAGAATGAACAATTATTCAGCCGTGTATATTCCATTAGCCCACGTAACATTTGCCAAAGACATTATTATTAAATTTGATTGATATGCAGACACAGGTGTGTGTGTATGTTGCCTATTTTTTTTAGACATTTCAAACGTGGCTCATTCAATCTGATTTTAGAGCCAGATCTGTTTACAATCTTCTAATGGAATGTCTGGAATATGTTGCATCTGAACATTCTATTTTGTTCTATTCTGGTTTGATTCTGTTCTATTCTGTATGGAATGACTGTGAAACTGTCCTGCAGCTCCTGGGTCTTCCAGATATTGACGACGACACGTTCGATCAGTATCATGCAGATGTGGAGGAGGAACCAGAGCCAGACCACCAGCAGATGGGTGTGAGCCAGCAATAATGGCCAGCAGTGAGGCTCGGCGCTGGGCCACCGTCTCTGCATCAAGCCCTGCTCTCCTAACCTTACTCACCTGGCTCTTCTCCTTACACACACACACACACACACACACTGCACCATTACACCCTTTAATATTTGGACAGCTTTTCCTGCACCCTGATTTTAACTCAAATGATCATGTTATTTTGATCTATATTATTTGTCATGTCATGATAACTCTCATCACATTCAAGCAGAGAAAAAAAAACATCTCATTCCCAGCTTCCTAAAAAATCTCCCTAACCCATCATGTGACTGGAGGTGACATCATAAGGTAGTAAATATGTTCAGAATGGAATACTGCATACAGCTGTCACATGATTACGTTGCATGTTTAATTCAGCATGTGGTGTGTGTGGTTGTCATCTTCAAAAATTAGGATATTTTGAATCTAATGTGGTAAAACATTTTAGTTCTTCATAATCAAATTTTAAAAAATTGCAATTAATATCAGTTCTTATTCATTCATCAAATTGCAAATGGAAGGTAAACGCATAGCATTATGGGATACAGCCCGTAGCGTCAATACTTCACATTTTGATAAATGTTGTATATCATCAGGATATTCTGCAAATTAGTAAGAGTAGTGTGCTATTCTGAACATAACAATTGTGAATTTGATCAAGTTGAATAATTAAAGATGACATCATAAGAAAAGTCTTTATTTTTGGGGGGAATAATGTGCACCAATACGTCACAATAAGACCAGGAACATGTAATAAGAAAAATTAAATAGCATCAATTTTGATTTCATGTTGGCTGTAGAGAATCTAGATGTTGATTGTGGATTTATTGTACCCTTGAATGAGACATTTAACCCTGGGTCACTTCTTTAGGATTGTACTTGTATTGAAATGTACTTTAAATCACTCCTAAATGACAAATAACCAAAGCTGATTTCAAGCGCAAACAAAGCATCTGTGGTTAAAGATCAAATTAAAGAAGAAGATCAGAAGTCTGATAATCACTGAGACAGAGGTTATTGTGTTTTTGAGTGGGTGAAATTTTTAACAATCCCCTCTTATTTTAATCCTCTCTTTGCCTTGATTGTCTTTTGATTGTATTAATCAACATAATGTATTTAGTCCTCTGAGTTAAGAAAGCTCAACTGTGAGCTTAACCAGAGAACGGTCAAACTGTGTATCTAAGTCAAGAAAACAAGTTCTGTTCCACACTCTTAAAATAAAGGTTCTTCGGTGAATATACGTTTTTTTACAAAAAAACCTTATTTTGACCTCGCAGGGTTCTTGAAAACATTGATTAGGCCAATAATGACGTTCTTCAAATCACCAGAACTAAACTAGAGAATGAAAAGTTCTTTGTGGAATTTTCATGTAAATCCCTGGATCTAACTGGAACCTTTATTTTGAAGAGTATTTATCAACTGATTCATGTCACTGCGGTTCATGGTCATGTGACCTGATGTTGCCACGACGTGGTTAAAGCATCATTTATCTATCTGCTGTCTCATATCTCATGATGATGTTGATTGAAGGACTGCACACACGGGCCGTGCCGCAGCAGAGGTCAGCAGAGGCAGTGCGTGTCTCTCCAGGACAGACTGTACACTACAGTGTGTGAATTTGCTGACGCTAAACTTCCTCTGTTTTCTGCTTCCATAGTGTCTTCCTGCACACGTCCAGTCTAAAGTCAAGCGTAGAGATGAATTAAACCAACATTATATGGAAGTGTGTTGCTGAGATCAAAGCTGCTGTTTTTCTGTCTTGTTATGTAACCGTTAAATCTCTGTACCAGATTGTGATTTGATTTTGTTTTGTTTGTCTCATAGTCTTCAGTGATAAACTTCTGCCACTTTTTGTCTAATTTTGATTACTTTTGCTTAACCATATTTACATCAAATGTATTTAAGTTTTTTGTCTTTATGTACTTCTGTAACAGCTAAAGCTCTGCACTGCATTTGTGATTTCTGTTTTATTCGTATTATTTTAATATTATTTATCAATATTTATCTATTGTTTATAGCTTACCCTTTTATTATATTTATTTATTTACTCACTCCTTTGTGTGTGTAAATCCATTTGTGGATGATATTTTAGTCACCTTTATAACTAATAATTTAATTTCTAAGAAGATTGTTCACAACCTACAATGTGGTAATTGGAAATATTGTTATTGATTTAGGTGAATATTGATCAGCCTGTTGTTTAGAGTCATTTAGAATTAAACTGGAGTAAACTTGTTTGGGTCAGCATGTACTGTAACCTAAAATTCAGCAATTAAATTTGAACCTTATGAGTGTATTCTGTATTTCTTACCCTAATTTCATCTCTGTGTGTGTTTTCATAATTATTCGACACAAGCTGTAACCTTCTTCAGCAGATCACATGACAAGTTCTTGGACTTTGGTTGGGTGAATATTTGACATTTAATATGCACGTAGTAAAACTTCTGACTAAAGGCAACAAGGCTTTGAATGTTATGAGTGAATGGGGTTGCAACTTACATATAAAGTCAGTAATTGAAGTGTTAATGACTACACTGAGTAGAAATATAGTAATATGACAAATCTATTTACAGATGCATCAAATGATCAAAAGTATTTAATTGATTTAGGTGGCGCTAAAAAACAATTAAAGAGGAAGCGTCAGCAGATCACGTGATCTTGGCGTCACTCTGTTTGAGTTTGCAGTGTGCACTGCAGGATTTACTCACATTATTTTTGGGAAGTGTGAAAAGTTGTTTGGGCTTGGCGCTTTTGCGCGTTTATTTATTGCTTTTTTTGAGGCTGCAGGCTCAGTTTGTGGCTTCTAGGATTTTTAAAGACTGATATTATAAAGAATGGGTCCGAAACAGAGCAGTCCATCTGTGAGTGTTCGGGTCAGGTCTTACTCCGGTTCAGATGTGAACAGCGGGAACGCTCGAGCTGCGGTTCTGCGCTATTACGCGGGCGGTTCGACGGGACAGATCGGCGAACGGGTCCAGTATTCGCCGCACAGACCAGGTTCATTCATCCAGAGCGCCATTATACCCACCAGCGGGCGGAGAGATGAGACAGACGGGCAGAGAACACTGCTGATCGGCTCCTTACCTGCACACCTGACGCCTCACCTGCTGGGCGGTAAGAGCTGGGACTATATGCTATTATTAATATGCAATAACATGTATGCTTTTTCAAATATTATAATGAATATTAATACATGTATGATATCATTATCACTATATATAATTTCTAATAATTACTTATAACGTATAAGCCTTATAATATTAATCTTTTTGTCCATATATCATTAAATCATTATCATAGTCACAAGCTCACATATGTATTATGAGATATTAAAATGTTGCTTATTGGCTATTTATTTTGATTATGCCAACAATTGTATCTTATTGGCTTAATATGGTTATTCAACTTGTTTATATATTATAATAAAAGTGCATTAAAATATATTAGAAAAAATCTTGTTGACATTTTATGATTAATTAATTATAATAACATGGTCATGTATGTATTATGATATATTATAATGTATAGCTTATCACCTTATCATTAGGTCATATTTGATATGTGATTATGATATGGTCATTTAATGATGCTATTAAGTCCATGTATGCCTTACTGGTCTTATACGATTACTTATTGTATCATATGACAATATTATAATCACAAATGCATTATAATATAATGTATCTTATTCAACCTGTTGTAGGAGCTTATCATAGTAAGGTCATTAAAATATATTTTTATTTAATGTAGGATAGAGGGAGATTTCTAATACATCGATTTAAAGTTTTACAAGACCACCTTTGCTTGACTGAATGTTTCATGTTTAATCATTGGTTTATGTGTGTGTTTCTGTACATCATGTTTTGAACAGTGTGATCTAGAGCAGAACTGAACGCTGACTGTTGTTTTGTTGTGGATTTGTTATGGTAACTATAAACACAGAGACTTCCTCATACAAGAATTAGAGAACATGGAAATAGAGCACAGTTCTTTAACGGTGCAGATGTTTTTATGTTGACTGAATTACTCTGAAATATAGAATTATGGTTATAAATGAGTACTTTGTTGAAAGGTTTGCCTGTTCAGATTCAGGCCAGGTCAAATGTTGTGTTTTTGTGACCTTTGAGTTGCAATAAATATCAAACATTTATTGTGTTATGTGGAAGGTTACAATGGTTATTTAATATAATCTGATAATGACGGATTATATTAAATAAATCATTCATGAATTTTCTGGTGGTCATATGTAATGCATTGCTTTTCATTATTTGACAGTTATTGTATTTGTTAACGAGACGTTTACGAGCCATAGTTCCTGTTGAAATCTAAGTCATGTTGGAAATAACTATGAGCAAGTGTTTGCATGCCAGCTTTTTGATTTAAGGCACAGTCTGACCTACAAAGTGGCTATTTTAAAAGGTTTTCTGCTGTTGTAATTGCAGCATCAAACCGAAATGGAAAAAAAAAAGTCAAATTTAAAATAATGACTCATTTCCCGAACTCTGCTTCTGTCAGGTTAATGTGTTGAAAATGTGTCACAGTGTTTATACTTTTCAGGAAATCAACCTACAAATGGTGTATTTACAGCAAAGACTGAAGGGACAATCTGCACTTACTGTGTCAAATTAGAGTGTGAAGGTCAAAGTGCAAGAGGCATATCTGTGTGTCATGTGTGTCTCCAGATGCACTGTGTTCAGTAAAGCCCTGTTTACTCCTGGTGTTAAGATGTGTTTTGGTCAATCGGATCATGTAGGCGAGGGAGACACATACCCATGTTTACATCTGTCTCTTTTGTCAACCTTCAACCACTTCTGTCCTGTTTTTTTTTTTTTTTTTTTTTTTTTATGAATCAGGTGTTCATTTTAACCTATAATATTATACACAGGCTTCCCTGTGTAGCATGTGTTGAGAATTTTTTTTCCCTGTACATGTACAATTCCTAATGTATAAAAAATGAATCGATTTTGATATCAAATTTAATTGAAATTGGACCTGAATTGCATTGAATTGTGAAATTTGTGTCAGGCCCCAGTCCCTAGACTAGACAGTGTTGTTTGGACAGCAGTAATCCTTAAGCAACCTTTGCCGTCATAACTCACTCAGGCATGTGTTTCAGTTTGACCTTTAACCCCACATGTCTCTATAAAGTTGCCCTACAAACCTTGATTCCACTAGGCTACAAACACATAACACATATGTACACAGCTGTCTTATGGATTGACTTCCTGTTGAGGGTGTTTGTGTCTGTAATCAGTCTTGAGCTGCTGCCGTGTGTCTGAAGGCACCTTCCCATGAACACACAGCTGACCTGTTTTTTGTTTTGTCAGTGCAGACTGAGACTGATAAACGAGTGTGTGTGTGTGTGTGTGTGTGTATGTGTGTGTACACTGCAAAAAATGCTTTTCTTACTTAGATTTTTTGTCTTGTTTCCAGTAAAAAAATATCTAAAATTTCTTAAATCAAGAAGCATTTTCTAGACAAGTAAATTGTTGTCTTTTCATAACAAATAAATCCAAATTAAAGGTGCCCGCGAATGAAAAATTGAATTTATCTTGGCATAGTCAAATAACAAGAGTTCAGTACATGGAAATGACATACAGTGAGTCTCAAACTCCATTGTTTCCTCCTCCTTATATAAATCTTATTTGTTTAAAAGACCTCCGAAGAACAGGCGAATCTCAACATAACACCGACTGTTACGTAACAGTCGGGGTGTACGCCCCCAATATTTGCATATGCCAGCCCATGTTCCCAACATTATGAAAGGCATTAGACAAGGGCAGCCAGTATTAACGTCTGGATCTGCACAGGTGAATCAACAGACTAGGTAAGCAAGCAAGAACAACAGCGAAAAATGGCAGATGGAGCAATAATAACTGACATGATCCATGATATCATGATATTTTTAGTGATATTTGTAAATTGTCTTTCTAAATGTTTCGTTAGCATGTTGCTAATGTACTGTTAAATGTGGTTAAAGTTACCATCGTTTCTTACTGTATTCACGGAGACAAGAGCCGTCGCTATTTTCATTAATTAACACTTGCAGTCTGTATAATTCATAAACACAACTTCATTCTTTATAAATCTCTCCAACAGTGTAGCATTAGCCGTTAGCCACGGAGCACAGCCTCAAATCCATTCAGAATCAAATGTAAACAATATAACAGTATACAATACTCACATAATCCGCCGCATGCATGCCGCATGCATGACGAACACTTTGTAAAGATCCATTTGAGGGTTATATTAGCTGTGTGAAACTTTGTTTATGCACTGTTCAAGGCAAGCGCGAGAATCGGGGACGTGGAGCACGAGAATTAAAGGGCCAGTAGCCCTGAATCGGCTCATTTATAATGATGCCCCAAAATAGGCAGTTAAAAAAATGAATTAAAAAAAAATCTGTGGGGTATTTTGAGCTGAAACTTCACAGACACATTCAGGGGACACCTTAGACTTATATTACATCTTTTTTTTAAAAAACTAGGGCACCTTTAAGTGAGTTTTTCTTTAAAACAAGCAAAATAATCTCCCAATGGGGTAAGCAAAATAATCTTGTTTTTGGTTTTAAAAGAGGTTATTTTGCTTACCCCATTGGGAGATTATTTTGCTTGTTTTAAGGAAAAACTCACTCAATTTTGATTTATTTTTTTCTGAAAACAAGACATGTCTAGAAAATGTTTCTTGATTTAAGAAGTTTTTAAATATTTGGACTGGAAACAAGACAAAAACTCTAAGAAAAGCATTTTTTGCAGTGTACTTGTACAGTTATCTTTGTGAGGACCAGTTCATTCAGAGGAAACTTTGGCCGCTCCTCACTTTCTGTCACCCCTTTAAATGACTATTTGAGGTTAAGACTTGGTTTAGGATTAAGGTTAGAAATAGGTTAAGGGTCAGGCACTTTAGATGTGATGTTTAAAGGAGACCTATAATGCCCCTTTTACAAAATGTAATATAAGTCTCTGGTGTCTCTAGAATGTGTCTGTGAAGTTTCAGCTCAAAATCCCCCACAGATCATTTATTATAGCTTGTCAAATTTGCCCCTATTTGGGTGTGAACAAAAACACGCTGTTTTTGTGTGTGTCCCTTTAAATGCAAATGAGCTGCTGCTCCCGCCCCCTTTCCAGAAGAGGGCGGAGCTTTAACAGCTCAACAACAACAAAGCTGGAGAATCTCACGCAGCCAAAATGAGGATTGTCAGTAACGGTGTTCAGCCTTACATTGTTCAAACCGGAGTCGACACTGATGGAGAGACTCAGGAAGAAGTTACAACTTTTAGAATGAAACTGGACGTTTCTGAATGGTTAGTGGATAAATTTATGTAGTTGCTGTGGAGTTGATTCAACTCATCCACTAGCATGTGCCGTCATGTTCATCTTTTTTTGTTGAATTGACCCTCGTTTGTGAAGCAGTCCGGCGTAAAATGACGGCATGACAACAACACTCTACTACAACAACTCTTCCTCTTCTCTAAAGCAGCCCAACATGGCCCCGCCCCCTTTGTTGTGTGTTCTCGGGGGCGGGGTTTATGTAAATTTTGGAGTTAGTGATGTCACCAAGAAGCTTGTTGTAGTCCCTACCAGCCGTTTGTTGTAATCCTTAATAAATTAATTTCTGTAAAAGAAAACATCTCCCTTTGCATTGAACTTTGAGCGTCGTAACTTTGCAGATGTTGTTTATGATCAAACAGGCAACATTACACACTAACTAAAGTTAAAAAAGTAAAATCATAATCAACCACCCCTTTAAGGTTAGGGTAAGGGTCTAGGGATTGCATTATATCAATGAATGTCCTCAAAAGTGTGTGCTGTAACCCAGTACTCAAGTGTTTAGACTGAGTAATAACATTTGCCCTACTTATCTAGTTAGTGATTTACAGGTCAATGCATAAATGATTTCTCACTTTTAACGCCTGAGACTTCAGTGTTTTCAAAGAACAGAAAACCTGTTCAACACAGCTGAACTATCAAGACTGCTACATATCTCATTACAAAAAGGACTGAATTTACTACTTTTGTGTAGTGCTCAGTTTTTGCTGTGCATGAATATCAGAAATGCATTAGTAGTAAGCATAAGCTTTCTTTATGGTATTCTGTTGAATAAGCATTTCTGTACATTGATGTGTATATTGGGCTTTTCATGCACATAATTAAACATAATGTTATAGTGATTCTGTTTCAGCTTGTTAGAAATGCATAAACATGATAATAAATTAATGATGATTCAAAGCGTTTTAGGTGGTTTATTCTTATGTAATACATTAATAGAGGGAGAGACAGGATACTCAGCACTGGGAGAGTCTGTGTGCACACAGCTTGTGTGTGCCTGCATTGAAAGTGAGAGTGTATTGCGTCAGGAAAAAATTAAAGTTTACAGAGTTTCAGTAACAGTACTACATTAAACTACTATAATGTTGAAAATAATGTATAATAATGCAATGGGGAAATGTTTGTGGGTCCTAATAATGCCTCGTAATGTCTGATTATACCAGTAAAATGGCCTACATTATTTTAAATATGTAGTCAGTGACAGAGTACAAGCATGTGTCTAACATAATTTTGTGTTTTCAGCTTCAGAATAATGAATATTTTTAATTCTGGTGTCAGCATTGTCCTGTGCATTGAGGATCAGGATCAAGTCCCTGATGTAGCCTAATACCAAATTTAGCTTCTTAATCAACAGCACATTTTTGTTAACTTTTTACCATATGTCTTGTTAGGTACTTCTAAAATAAAACTTTATTTTGGCTTATTTGGGATAGTATCGAATCGTGTCACAAGAGCACTGTTACACCCCTCTGAAAGTGTGCAGAGGTTTCATGGTAATCATGATGAACTTGAACTTTATACGAACTTCATTGGAATTGAAATAAAATCCACATAGTGACAAACCCTGCTTTACAGTCATTCAGCCATGTGCAGCTCGAGCACGTGCTGTGGATTTTATATATCAGATATATTGTTCATATTGTGTTGATAACCTTGTAATGCACATTACAGTAAATGGACTCAGAGGAGTTTACAACTCTACCAAAATGGCTTTTTTATAGCCATGTAATCTTATAATTGCTGTTTACTGAAAGGAAATAAATAAATAGGTTTTGTTATCTTTCGACTGACCTACATGATGTAGGGGAAATAAATCATACAAATATGACAATATTTAAGAATGAATTTTGTCTGTTCTGTTTGTTTCAGCTGGATTCGACTGTCCCATCTGCTCAAAGTTTGTCTGCTCTGATGAAATAGATGAGCATTTGCTCATGTGTTTCTCCAAATACAGACTCTGTTATAATGGTGAGAACAACATTCACTATCACACACTAGATCATTGGCTTGTTAGTGCAATCCTGAGCTTACAAATATGATTTGATTTAATATTACAAATATAAAGCGTATTTCACTTATTTCATGCTGGACTGGCTTGTTTTTGTTCTCCAGTCTATTTTAATGCTCATTTGTTTTGTTGTATAACAGCGCCCTCATGTGACATCATCCTGACTTCTGCTGCTTCTAAGCTTCTCTGATATTGTTGTTGTGATGTTTTTATCTCCCTATAGATGATGTTTTATCTCAGGACTCTGGTGAGTGTTCAATATGTCTGGATGACATGGTTCAGGGGGACACCATCGCTCGACTGCCCTGTCTCTGTGTCTACCATAAAGGGTATAAGAACGTTCACTAACACTTTCAGGGGGGTCAATGTATAACCCCCCACCCCCCCAGTCATACACACACTCATACACACACTTATACCTGCTGTTGTCTGTGATAATAATCTAATCTTCTGCTCCTGCAGGTGTATTGATGCATGGTTTGAGGTCAGCAGGTCGTGTCCAGAACATCCCACAGATTAACATTCAAACAGGTCAGATGTTGCACTAACAGAGTGATTTCAGATTACATACAAATCATATGTTTTTGTTGCGATACGTATCAGATATATATATATATATATAAGCTATTATCTAGTTACTTAAAGGTGCCCTAGAATTAAAAATTGAATTTATCTTGGCATAGTTAAATAACAAGAGTTCAGTACATGGAAATGACATACACTGAGTCTCAAACTCCATTGTTTCCTCCTTCTTATATAAATCTCATTTGTTTAAAAGACCTCTGAAGAACAGGCGAATCTCAACATAACACCGACTGTTACGTAACAGTCGGGATCATTAATATGTTTGACCCCAATATTTGCATATGCCAGCTCATGTTTAAGGCATTACACAAGGGCAGGCAGTATTAACATCTGGATCTGTGCACAGCTGAATCATCAGACTAGGTAAGCAAGCAAGAACAATAGCGAAAAATGGCAGATGGAGCAATAATAACTGACATGATCCATAATAACATGATATTTTAAGTGATATTTGTAAATTGTCTTTCTAAATGTTTCGTTAGCATGTTGCTAATTTACTGTTAAATGTGGTTAAAGTTACCATCGTTTCTTACTGTATTCACGGAGACGAAGCCGTCGCTTATTTTCATTTTAAACACTTGAAGTCTGTATAATTCATAAACACTTCATTCTTTATAAATCTCTCCAACAGTGTGTAATGTTAGCTTTAGCCACAGAGCATAGCCTCCAACTCATTCAGAATCAAATGTAAACATCCAAATAAACACTGTACCTACACGATTAGACATGCTGCATGACGAACACTTTGTAAAGATCCATTTTGAGGGTTATATTAGCTGTGTGAACTTTGTTTATGCTGTTTAAGGTAAGCGCGAGCTCAGTGGGCGGGGAGCGAGAGCATTTAAAGGGGCCGCAGCCTAAATCGGCTCATATTTAATGATGCCCCAAAATAGGCAGTTAAAAAATTAATAAAAAAAAATCTATGGGGTATTTTGAGCTGAAACTTCACAGACACATTCAGGAGACACCTTAGACTTATATTACATCTTTTAAAAAGACGTTCTACGGCACCTTTAATTAAAAAATGGCATTGTTTCATGCCCAGTACCCTGTTCATACCATATTTTATACAAAATTGTGCATTTTTACTCCTGCAGGTATTTCCAGTAAAGAAGAGCAGCAGAAAAGGCCTCAGTTGATATTTTCTCAAGGATCTGAGCAGCTTTAATATGGATATAAAACCTGCTGTGCCTTATCTGAATGAAAGCATAAATATACTTTGCACAGTTCTGTTATTAAACCTGAAGGCTGTTTAACAGTAATCTAGCTGCCATCTTTTTACCCATGATGCTCGGTAGAGATCAGGTGATGGACTACAGTATTACTGCTTCATGTGCTTCATTCAGGATTTCATGATCAATAACCACATGATAGGATTTTTTTTTTTTCTCCCCCAAAAGGAGTTTCTGGTGAACTGTTGTTATCCAAAGAAATAGTTTTGTTTTAATTTAAAGACACAACTATAGAGGAAGATAAATGACAGAATGTTTGTAACAATGTGGCATTTGTTTGTAGACTTTTAATTTTTGAAATTACTTTTACAAGAAATTGACCTATTAATGGTTATTTGTGTTTACTGATATGTTTTTGACAAGTGCTGTTAATTTTTTCAATGTGTTGCTGTGTATATAACAGGTAGGCTACTTGTGATGAACAAAATAATACATAATAATCTATATAATATTCCCATGAGTTGTTATCTGCAAGCATAAATCCATCATTATAAATTAACTCTAAGTGTAAAGACGTCTGTCCTGCTTTGTGTTTCTGTATTGTCCTTTTCACATAATTTCACAGCTCACAGGTTTCAAAGTCTGCAGCGTGGTTGGAATTCTGTATAGGCCTATACAATTTCTCACTGTATTGTTCACTGATCCCGTGCAGGAATGTGACGTTTTGTATGTCGCACTGAATGGTTGCTGCTGTGGTTACCAGGAAGAAACATGCATAAATGCATTTCGGCTCCGTCTACTAGCATACAGTGACATTTTTTTGTTTTGTTTTAAGAGTTATAAAAATGTCAAAAGTCGTATTAGTGACAAACAGTGACAAGTATCTTGATATAATGTCATATGTAAACTTGACTGGGCATTGGGCATGTATTCATACATCCGATATACACTCGCTGGCACTATTTCCCAGTATCCAACTTGAAGAGGACTGATGAGAGAGAGGTTTGCAGCCTTCTTATTTCTGCTTTAACATTTAAACTAGAACACTGGTTCTAGTTTTTACCTTTTTTTTTTTTTATTAGTGATTACTTGACTAAAACAGACCATAAAATTATATAATGTAAAATTGTTTCATATTATTTATTATTATTATGTCATTAGCTAAATTTAATGTGCTTTACTAATTTATGGCATTGTTAACATCACTGTATGAAAGAGATGATAATTAATTGATAACTTAAAAATATTCGTTAATCACATGTAGGTAGGCCTATTCATTGTAATGTAGGCCTAATCACAACAGCGCCTCAATGTATCATCCTGAGTGCAAAATTGCTCTATACTAAACTTACCAAAATAATAAATGCATGAATTATATACAATTGTTAATGTGTATTTTCTTGCAGTAGGTATATTTAATGAACAATTAAGCGCACTCAAATGTCGATCGATGCTCTTCTCAGTGCCAACAGTGGCAAAATTCTTGAAATATGACATTTGTTTACATTTTGACATATTTATAATCTTAAAAACTTTGTAATGCCTTTGTTACACTTCCTCAAATTTATTTATCTTTATTATCTTTTTTTTTTTTGCCAATATAGAATCATAATGTTGAATTTTCAAGTTGATTACTTACAAGATAGGTGAAGTATTAGTATCTTGTGTCTCTCATAGCTGCACTTTGTGTAAACTGGTTGAGCTGGAATGTTCTCTCAAATTC